>NC_142108.1:28439000-28751666 GCF_056152115.1 Neolamprologus brichardi | reverse complement strand
TTTTTTTTTTAATTCAGATGTAACCTTCATGGGCAAATCATAAAAAATAAAGTATAGTGCGTATATTGTATTGTTCCTCCATTTCTCTTCCCTCGTGAATTGCCAAGCTTTCCGGTGACCCCAGACTTGTTGTCATGGTAATGTTACTCCAGGCAGTTGGGTTTTTGAACCAACATAAAAAAAAAAAAAAGAATTTATCTGTAGTTTTAAATGTAAAATGTTTTTTAATTACACTCAGAGTTAAATAGAGTTTAAATTGTCAAGTCATTGTTCTCTATTTTGTTTTAGTAGAGATAAAGACGGACAATTAATTTATCGATAAGGCAAAAGGGCGTGTCATTCATCAACATATCTGTGTGCTTCATAAATACCAGCAAGTCTGCAGTGTATTTCTTTTTTTTAACCTCTCCAGTTATACTAATAGTCCATGCACAGTTTAACAAAATGGAGGGCATCAACTAAAAATAGGGAATTTGGTAATTAGGAGTTAAACAATTTTCCAAACCCAGAATCCCAGTTACATTTGTTTCTTTGTTTTGGAGCCATAATATTAAATATTACATCTTTCACCGATTTGTTATCAATTAACCAGATACTGACCACAACTCCACATGCCTAATTTGTACAGGCAACATATATACGATGAGCATATCTTTAAACAGGAGATTCAAAAACTATTTTCCAGCTTGATTAGATAAATGGGTGATATGTGCTAGGAGCTAGTTACAGTGACCGATGTGCTTCTCCATTTTGACAATTATATAATCCTCATTCTGTGTTTGTCTTCATATTTGAATGTGTTCGGCAGCTCTTGACCTGTCTGTCATGCTCCTTTTATGAATGTTACTAAACAACAGGTACATCAGTGGCAACAGTTTTGGAGTTATGGTTGTGGGGTACTGCAAAACCATGGATATTTTTATCTCTAACAATGGCGATAACATGCAGCTTATATTTTTTTCTTCACCTTTCTGCCCTTCGTTTAATAACATAGCAGAATTCTGTGCAGGAGTATTGTATTATTCTCACTCCCACTCAATCCTGCTGGAGTTTTGCTGCAATTTCTGTGTTATACTCCAGCCCCACTCCCTCAGTGTGTGTGGCAACTCACATTCGCACCACACTGGATCTGACCATCCACACCCAAACAGTAACGTTCCAGTGTGTGTGTGTGTGTTTGTGTGTACATGTTTAGACATCTTTGTGAGGACAGTAAATTGGCATGCTGCTATACTTGTGGGGACCAACAGTCACTTACGGGGGAAAATGCCCATCCCCACAAGTTTGAGGCATTTTTGAGGCTCAAATTGTGGTTTTAGTGTCAGGTTAGGTTATGGTTATGGTTAGTCTCAGGGTTAGGATTAGGCATGGCATTTATTTTTGATGGTTAGGGGTAGGGTAAGTGGCTAGCATTGGAAAGCATTGTGTCAATTAGATGTCCTCACTAAGGTATTAAAAGTGTGTGTGTGTGTGTGTGTGTGTGTGTGTTCTCCCATACATAATTAGAAAACATTGATTTACTATGTATGTGTCATTGCTAGGTTACAAAGCCCAAATTATTCAAAGCTAATTCATAAATATCTGGGCTGTCATTTACGGCTAGGACCATTTCATCTTCATCACTGTTGACAATGTTGATAAGAAAACAGGCCCCATCTTTAATTTGATTGGTCAGTGAAAAAGTTGTGAGATTGATGAGCTCAGTTGTGTTGATGAAGTGAAATATGCTGAGAACATTTTGTGATGAAGACTTTAAGGTCAGTTTTAGGCTGACCACTCCCACCTGCTGTGCACTTCTGCAAATACTGCATCGAGTCCCCAGTGCAGGCCTGTGCTAAATAGTCCTGTTTCTTTAATTGAGATCATTGTCAACAATTTTTAAATTCAATGA
Organism: Neolamprologus brichardi; assembly: GCF_056152115.1. NCBI lineage: Eukaryota > Metazoa > Chordata > Actinopteri > Cichliformes > Cichlidae > Neolamprologus > Neolamprologus brichardi. Next base: position 28,749,775 of record NC_142108.1, on the reverse strand, counting down.
GCAGAACTGAAGAAGTATAACATGTAATGCTATGAGCCAAAACAATCTGATACTTATAAGATTATAAAAAACATACCTAAAATTGCATATTTTGCGTATTGAAGATATTTTTTATGTTGTCCATAGTACCTAGCATGATTGAAAGTGTTTGAAAAGGTGACTCATGGATACAGTTCCCGCTTTGGAAATGACAGATAATGTTACCAGAAGAAAGTAAGGAGATGAATAGAGAGGGACAGATGGTGAAGAAAGATGATTCTGGTGCTTCCTCTGGATTTACCATCCCCCTGATACTCATGCAGATTCTGATGCAGTTTGCACATGCTGTCATGCATTGGCACATGTAGTTGATGCTACTATTAGAAACACACACCAACACAAGCCTTCATTAGCTATTCTCTCATTATTGTTTACTCTGTGCAGAGAAACCGATGCGCCGCTGCCTCTCGCATCAGTCACAGCAGTAGCAACACACTCCCTGCTTCTTTTCCTCCCCCTTTCCCTCTTTTTACACTCTGAGTCATGTTTCCATCACTTCAGAGGACATTAAATACATTGACTAAGACTCATTTCTTGAACACTTAACTTAACCCTACAGGACCTAACATCGACCTTTATCCTAAAACCTAGAAACCCATGTTGTGACAATGTAAAAACGTGCATGTCCCAAAAAGACAAGTGTAACCAGTGGTCACATACACAAACACTCTCTGACGCATGCTTTATACAGAACAGTTTCACTGCATGTTGCATCATTCCATCTCTGACAGCAGCAGGAAGGGAAGGCACATACAGTTCATAACTACAAACAAGTTACTGAAGAAGAAGTTTTGTTTTTTTTTCATTAGTATTACTCACAGCAGCCAACAGTGACCCACACATACACACACAAAAAAATGCCCTTAGTCCTGCCAACCTGTTTGTGGCAGATGGTGGTGTACCCACAGCCTCTGGCACAACTCTTATCTTGCTGGGAGGAAAGAAGCAGATAAATGAACAGGTGAACCTGTACAGAGCATAAAAAAATAAATAAAAATACTTTACAATGAAACAGAGTCTAAATGAATTACCACAAAAATTGAGAAGATTTTTAACAATGAAATAAAAGTTCTTCCAATTTTTCTTTTACCAGTACCAGAATTGCATGTGTACTTTCACATTTATCCACTTTTTAAAAACGAACATTTATACAAAAATTACTTAAAAATTACATTACGAAAAAGGACCACAGGTACAAAACAGGCCTTTTAGTCAAAATTATACAGTAGCTGTAAATTATTATTATCTTCCCTTTGTACAGTATGTGCACTTTAGCTTAAGAACCCCTTGCAATCTTAATGAAACAGACTATGAAGTGCTGAATATTTTTTAACACTTTTTGTATTCTTAACTTCAGAATTTCCCAGTATATTTACAAACCATTTACTATGTCATTTCTAAACTGATAAACTATCCCTTGCATGGACTTTCTTGTGTTTTTAAATCAATACAGCCATAACTATTTATTAAAAATAACTATTTATTAAAAATACTATACAGATGATTACTTTTTTCCAGTTTCATGCAATATATATATATATATATATATCTATATATATATATATAGATATATAGATATATAGATATAGATATATATAGATATATAGATATGTAGATATAGATAGATATAGATATATCTATATCTATAGATATATATCTATAGATATAGATCTATATCTATAGATATAGATATATATAGATATAGATATATAGATATAGAGATATAGATAGATATAGATATAGATATATAGATATAGATAGATATATAGATATATATCTATATATCTATATATCTATATCTATAGATATAGATCTATAGATATGTATCTATAGATATATATATATATATATATATATATATATATATATATATATATATATATATATATATATATATATATATATATATATATATATATATATATATATATATATATATAGATAGATATAGATATATATATATATATATATATATGTTCTTTTTATCTCTGGTGGAATGGAATGTTGTTATATAGGAAACAGTAAGTATTTAAAGTCAGCTCTACAATTTTTAATTCAGATGGATGACACAATATATACCTGCTTTCATGTTTCAGATTATTTTTGCAATGAGGTTATTTTTTTTAAAAGTCCTTATAGGGCTTATATTTCTTACCCCTGTCCTATATTACAAGATATATGCAGTTTAATAATATCATAAAAAAGTGTGGCTCCACAGATGGCAGGAACATGGAGACAGTACGGACTGTTCTGCAGCAAAGATGAGCAGCCTCAAGACTACAGTTTGTACCAGAAACATATCAAATACTTCCAAGATTCAAAATTCAAGATCATTTACTTATCACTATGCAACAGGCGGCTGCATAAAATATTATAATATACTATTAAACTAAGTTTTTCACAAATCTTTTGACCAAAGATATTAGGAAAATCAGACTATTGATCTGCTCAGACTGCACAGTATCACAGCTGGCATGCCAGATATTCATAAGCACAGAATATAAAATGGAAAAAGTCTGAGTAACTTTAAAAAATAAATAAATTAATTAAAAAATCACTCAGAGGACAGTATGACCAGTAGTTTCACTTTACATGCAGTTGAGTTTGCATCATAAAATGTCCTTGCTTTGTTCATTTAGAGGCCAACTAGCTTGCATGCAGATCTGTTGAACATCTTCTCCCTAGGTGGGGTTTTTTGCATTTAGGAGGCAAAGGTAGATTTGTATAGTGAATCTGTGTGGGGGGTTTTGTTTGTTTTAAAAGCATATTTATTCATTCAGCAAGTGTTTATGTGGGAAGAATGTTTTTTCTATGCTCTTATATTACATTCCTTTTCTTTGGCTTAAAAACCCTACAGCAAAGTCATTTTGGAATGGGGGCCGGCATATTTCAATTAAACTTCAATTCTCTGCTATAGTATAAAGTATTTCATCAAAACATTTCATACTAACAAACAGCCTTGGCCCCTGAAATATTTATGTTATTAAATGATGTTGTGGTTTTGAGTGGAACTATTCACATTTGCCTTCAGTGTGTGTAAGTGACACAAATTTCATAGCCAAGCATAGAAAGACCTTATAAAAAGACGCTTTTGATGGGGATGGATGATTTTTATTTGTTTGTAAAGGCCAGGTGTAGAGGGGCATTAATAGCTTCTCTGTAGCTTCGGTAATGATATATAATCTTTAAGTCAGCTGTTGAGTCACGCTATTGCATTCGAAAAACACTTCTTCAAGGCAAAGTGTTATCAAACCAAGCCATAACAAAATGCTGCTTAGGCATTAAATGTTCATGTACCAGATCCATTTATTTTTTCTTCACTATTTTTCTTTTAAACAGCTGCTGTCTTCAACTGAGGACATAGTCAGGCAGTGGATGGGTAATTTTGAGGAACTCCTCAATCCCATCGTCATGTTTTCCATAAAGGAAGCAGTGTCAGGAGAAGAATAGGGATGACTATCACTGTGACTGAGGCATCGAGGTTATTAACAAGGTCTTCAGTGGTCAGGCCCCTGGGTGGATTAGAATCAATCAATCAATCAAGGCTTTATTCGCCACATGCAGGTTGCCCTGCAGTGAAATGGGACCATACATACAAAACACAGACATCACATGGGGTTACAGGTCAGAGATCGGTAGCGTTACAGAAAAAAAACACTAAAATATACACTACAATGGGAAAGTACAAGAGGAAAAAAAGAGACCTCTACTCATGCTGGGCTCCTGGGAGGACAGCATGAGAACAGGAAACAAAAAAACTCCTGCACAAAAAGAAGCACATGAATGTCCACAGCACAACATTATGGAACACGCGACAAGCCACAGGGTTGGGTAGGGGGTGAGGAATAGTTCGAAGCAACACAGCAGCCATCCTGCCCAGCGCTACCATTCCAGCGTGGGCTCAGACCCGCCGTGTTCCCTAAGAGGAAGCAAGCATCGAAGGCGTTTGGAAAGGGAATGGGAATGAACAGACTCAACACAGTCGTTATCAGGGAATTTTTGTTCAGCTCCAGCCTTGAGCCCACAGCTGGCGCCGAAGGGGTAGCCGCATTATGATGGTGATTTTTCTTTTACAAACAACTCATGAGAATTTCAAGCTGTTTTTAACACTCCGACGCTGGTCTCTCCATCTCCTGTTGGATAGCTGCCAGTTTCTCCCCAAGTTTCAGATTCACCCCAAGTTTCTCAGTCCACGGGATCGCATGGAAATCAGACACAGTGGCTCTTGACTGGCACATTTGGGTAGTAATTCCCCTTTTTAACAATGGAGACCAGGTGTGCTCCAGCTTCACACTTCACAGCTTCCTTGGTAACGTCTGAGTGGGGTGGAAAGGAAACTAAAATGCTTTCTCCATCTTCCTGGAGAAGGCATTTGACTGCTTCCTTCACTCGTGGATCACGTTGCCACTGTGGGGTCTCTTTGGTCTGCCTTGGTCTCTATTTCAGGGATTAATCTTGATCCATTCCCAGTCGGCGTTGGACTCCACCAGGTCTGTCATTTGTCATAGTTTCTGTTCATAACTTTTATGGACAGAATTTCTAGGCACATCCAAATGGAGGAGCTGTGCTTTGGCTTTATCAGATAATCACCTTTAGTTTGCAGTGCTGTGATATTTAGCCCAGTGTGAAGTGGGGGGAATGAAAGTACCTTCATGTTTAATACTATGGTTTTGGAAAATGGTGGATTGCCCACTTCGCATCAAAAATGAGTTGCTGGCCCAAGTGAAGCAGTTTGAATATCTTGTGCTCTTGTTCACGAGTGAGGGGAGAGTGGAGAAGAAGACCACCTACGAGACTGTTGTAGTGTCAGCAATAATGTGGATACTCCATCAGTTCATTGTAGTCAAGGGAGAGCTGAGTGTAAAAGGGAAGCTATCTATTTATGGCCACAAGCTGTTTTTAGTAGCAGAAAGAATGCGAATATGAATACCTGGATACAGGTGGTGGAAATGAGCTTTCTCCATTGGAGGCTGGTGATCTCTCTCAGAGATAGGGTGATGAGCTTGGTCATTCTGGGTATGGCTCCTCCACATTAAAGGAACCAGCTGAGGTTGGTCCCCAGCTTCTTGGACGCCTCCTAGGTAAGGTGTTTCAGGCCTCATAAAGGGAGGAGGGCCTCCAGTAGACCCAGGGCAAGATGGAAAGATTATATCCCTGTATTGGCTTAGGGAATGCCTTAGTGTCCACCTGGAAGAACAAGTTGAAGTAGCCGGGGAAAGGGAGGGAATGGTGTCTCTGCTTAGTCTGCTGCCCCTACAACCCAGACCCAAATAGACAGGAGAAAACTGATGGATGGATGATTAAACAGAATCATTTAGGTGTTTCTAGGTTTTAGGTGTTTTTAGGTGTTTCTACATTGAACATAAAATGAAATAATTTCAACATTAGAGCATCTATTTTGTTTTTTACTATTTCAATTTCTTATGAGAGATCCTAATTTAATAGGGATAACAGCTGGCTAATATAAGAGGGTCTTCAGCTAATGCCGCTCACTCGGGGCTTCAAACTATAAAAGTAGTAGCCACAAGTTGTTTTATAAAACGCTAAACATGAGAGAAAACCAACAAGAGAAGAGTGCTTGGAAATATGTGCAAAAGTGTAGAAGTGGCTGACAGAATTAATGAAATGTCATTTTGAATGTGCTTTCAAGGAATGTGTTGTTTGTTTGATTTGTTGCTTCGATTTCTTTTCTAAAATGTAGGAGTCAGACAAGCGTTAAAAAATAGGATAAAGTTAATCATAAGTACTTCATATCCTGCTCTACATAGAATTTAATTTTTTTTTACTCCACTATCATAATTAAGACATGAGTGTATCCAGCATGCATTCATCTGTTTACCAGTCTGTAAAGAATCAGAAGGAAGATGCAGATGTTTTACTCATAGGTAATTACTGGAAGAACGTATAATACTTATTTTCTTTTTGATTTCACTATTTCTAACCTACTTCTGAGAGTCTTTGAGGCCTGATGAGATAAGACTCTCAGATGCTATATTCAGGCTCAAGCATTTTGTCTATTATTATATTTTGCATCATGGGGCAAATGATAATAATATAATGATATAATAATAATAATAGCATTGTTGTGGATAGTAATCATTAAAATGCTATTGTTCTGTTCACCTTTGCCTCATGATTTATTAAGCACATTTATGACAGTCAGAAAATTCCAACTATCTCTATGTCAGTACGTGTCACTGAAAGTCAGTATGACTTTTCTATCAGTGCTTAATGCAGTGGGTCAGCCAGCCAATCAGTCAGAGAGCTCTGCTGTTATTGCTGTGTTCTTATTTGTTCCTCGCTGAAACGGTCACACTGGCTGCCCCTGCTCTGCCCTTATATATCACTGATGCTACGCTAATATTGCTGGACATGGATACTCTGCTGTAGATCACACTGGGTTGAGACATTGCAGTGGCAGGGGATGAGTATGTGGCTTAAAGGGATGACCTGCTCCACCTCCAACACACAGCACTGTGGTTAAAGATTGCTGGTTGAAGCATGAATTCAGAAAAGCTACAAGACACACAAGATGATTCATAAGGTTGTTTCACTGGCTGTGTGTATGTTTATTTTTCTTAAATGTTGTTTTTTCATATTACTTGCTGTTTGGATTTATGGCGACAATGATAAAATAGTCACTGCTGTGTCATGAATTCACTGCTATTTATGAGAGCACAAGAATGAATTAATGCTGTTATTACCACTTGTTTATTACAAGAAACAAAGTTGTGTTGTTTTGGTTTTGACCTCCACACAAGTTTGCAGGCAGAATATTTTCTGTAGGCATATAAGCTTAAAGTCATGATTGACTTCTTGAATCACTTGCACTGTTTACACATGTTTTACTGTAGAGGGGAAAAGGACACTGCCTTATATGGCAGACACCCTCCTGTAGTAGCAGACAGGCAGGTTTTTGTCCTCTGGAAATCTGCCTGGAAGTCTCAAATGGTTTGATGTTGTTTCTTGATAAATTCCTTATATAACCTATTTTCTTTTTTTGTTGAACTATGCATGTGTGTCTTTAAGTAGCTTTAAGCGACTTAAAGAAGTCCAGATGCTTTTCTTTCCAAGCTCCTTAGACTACGATGACCTGGATGACTGAGAACCTTCACAGACATATGCATGTGTGTGTGTTTTTTTCCTTATTCATGTACTGTGGCTACGGACTGCAGTTGGCACCCTACTACCTTAATAAATTGATCTCAGCAATTACTTATTGTAGTGAGTGTATTGCATTATAGGTATGATTGACAACTTAGCGCAATGCAGCTTTGAACTAAAACAATCTCTGTCAGACACCTTGGAGTTTCTCTGAGTGAGGCAGACACCAGATGATTTACTACTGACTGTGAGTACACTCACAGTCGGACTGTCAGCTACAGCTTCAGGGGGAAAAAATAACTCTCAGCAGGGGGTCTTTCCCCTGCTTTTTATGATGTTGATTCTTCCAGTGTTTTTAAACAAGAAACTCTGATGTCGTTGTTATTGTTAAAGTCCAAACTAGGTCGAGGAGCTGAATGCTTCACATTAGAATATATAATCAGTTAATGTACAAAGCGGCACTTAGCGAGATCTTTCGGTGACAAGGCTTTTTATAGATGTGCATCTTTTAAAATATATGAATATCTGTCAGTTTAAACTGTAATAGCTCAGCAATAATGGCGAGAGTTGTGTTTGGCAAAGGCATTTATAGATCTCAGCTGAATCCTTACAACTTTGATGATGCACCAGCTTTTCTTCTAGTACTGCCATGAGGTTTAAGGTGGTTGCCAGAAAAAATTCTCAGAAACTAAAAAGTGATTAAAGGACACGTTGCAGCACCTCCAGTGATTTCATGTAACGCCATCAATGTGACTGGAGTTTTGCTTGGTTTAATACATTTTAGTGCAGCCTTATATGTGCTCGTATGACTGTGAACTCGTCTTTAATTGTAGCCTAGTTTTGAAAGGATTATAAGTCATTTAGTCCACTGCTTTTGCCCGCTTTGGAAAACCTCTTTAACTACTGGAATAATGCCATGAAAATATGTGTTCAAAAATTTGTACTCATGATTGAAAAGGATGAAATGTTCACTTTTCATGGTGTTGGTAATTCAGCCATGATGATCCTGAGTCACCTTTCTGCCTTTAAGAAAACAAAATGTGTCCCACACATAGGTTTGTGTTACAGATTATTCATAGTGAAAGTCTCAGTTTTTGTTTTATTTTTATTATTATTATTTCAAAGATCAGTGTTGAATCAACACAGTGATTTATAGCTCAGTCAATGGCCTGTACTGATTAGATGCCTCTTAATTCATCAAGTAAAACCTCCCAACGTCTTGAGACAAAAAGAGTTTCTTCTGAGCTGGAATATGATTTATAGTGTCACTTCCTGATGAATGATTCATTCTGTTTTTTAAGATAATTGAAAATTGAAGTGAGCCAGTGACATGCCGAATTGAATAAGCAGGTGTTGATACCATGCATGAATAAGATTTAAAGCAAAATTTAATTTTAATTTAAAAGCCACTGAGTAATGCTGTTTGATTTGTTGCAGCAGCTTACCTTAAGATAAATTTAATTACTTTAGTAAGGCTTTTCATTGCAAGGGGTTTTGGTTCCCCTCCATTTACAGGTTACTTTTTCTCTGTTATATAAATATATAGCGCTGTTGGCTCTCAGTGACTGTATTAATTTTGTTTAATGGTTTGATGATTTATTGAAAGGCAAGTACTTTGCATGAGCTGCCATTTGCTGTAAAAGTTACCGTCAGAGAACTACTGAAAATTTGCAAGGTCAAAAGAAAAAGACTGAATCTAAAATGCTGAAATTTCAATGTCACCAAAGATGCTTTGTCTCCTTCTTTAGCATGCACATATAGAAATGAAAACAGCCTAGATGTATTCTTTTTTAAAGACAAAAGAGCATTTAGAGTGGAAAGCACAGCTTAACTTGTCTACACCTAAATGTACCCAAGAGTACACCCAACGTTAATCAGCATGTATGGAAAACTTTTCAGTCATGCGTTCGAAACAATACTTGATGTGTTGGGGCCTGACAGTTTTCAGCTTATTTACTGAATATGTCTGGAGAGCAGATTATGCACATATTCATGTAATTACTCAGACACTTTACCCTAATGGGCTGACTAGATGCACTGGTAACATCTTATGGTCCTGCTGATAACAACTCTGAGCCCTAATGTCTACTGAACATGAGGAAATTTGTATTATATAACCCGAGACAATGCGATTGGATCACACAAGCCCTTACACCAGTGAGGTCTCCAGCACATCCTGGAATATTATGTATTTGCACACCAGATAAAGATGCCCATAAAGATTACTCTCACATTCAGTTTAACACGTCTTGCTTTTATCGAAGTTATGGTAACATACTGTGTTGTCATCCAGCTCAATATCATAGAAAAATGTCACAAGAAAATAATCTATTCGAGTTTATGGTCATAAATTGTTAATCTTGTTTTTATCTTTGTGACCACATGAACACAAATAATGATTTCAGTAGGAAGTATACTTCATGCCAGCAGCATTTAAGTTATCCAGATAAGGCAGGAATGTATGCTCATCTCAACAAATGAAATAGTCCTTAAAAGAAAAAGAAACAGTTGTATTTTAAACCAAGCCATGATGTTTTTACACATAGCCAAGTATCTTGATGCATTCTCAATCATCCAGGAAAATAAATCTCCAAAAGTTGATTCTGTTCATCTGGACGTAGCGTATTCTGGGAGAAATGTTTCGTCACTCATCCAAGTGACTTCTTCAGTCTCAGCTGACTGCAGGTTCCCCAATCTTATAAACAGTACATTTGCATAATGACTGAAACCAGCCCACTGAAGGAACAATGGGCTGTGAGGTCAGTTCCTTAATCATAATTATGCAAATTCTCGTGACCATTGATGAACAATCACTGACCAAAACCCACTGATCAAAGACCACTGATCAATGGCCATGAGTACCATTCACAGAGAGTTGGGGAATGGCTGCAATCACAGCATTGTAAGATGGCGAAAGATGTACCCTTAGGCCCCCTCCTCGATTCAGAGATGGTCTTTCCCTTTTCACGTAAATGGCCTCCTTGACTCCATGCTCAAACCAGCGTTCTTCCCTGTCCAGGATGTGTACATCCTCATCCTTGAAAGAGTGTCCACTGGCCTGTAGGTGTAAATAGACTGCAGAGTCCTGGCCTGACGAGGTAGCTCTTCTGTGTTGTGCCATCCGCTTCGCCAGAGGTTGTTTGGTTTCCCCAATGTATAAATCCTGGCAATCCTCCTGGCACTTAACAGCGTACACTATGTTACTCTGTTTGTGTCGGGGGACCCGATCCTTGGGGTGGACCAATTTTTGGCGCAGCGTGTTTTGGGGTTTAAAAGCCACAGAGACCCGGTGTTTCGAAAAAATGCGTCTCAACTGTTCCGATACTCCTGACACATATGGGATCACTACAGGTTTTCGCTTGGGCAGCGGCCTCTGACCTCACAGCCCATTGTTCCTTCAGTGGGCTGGTTTCAGTCATTATGCAAATGTACTGTTTATAAGATTGGGGAATCCTGCAGTCAGCTGAGACTGAAGAAGTCACTTGGATGAGTGACGAAACGTTTCTCCCAGAATACGCTACGTCCAGATGAACAGAATCAACTTTTGGAGACATAGCCAAGTAGTTTTAATGTGGTGACCTAATCAAGTAGCTTTTTAAAACCTAACTAAGTTGTGTATAAATGATGTTTGCGTCTCTGATTAGAGCAATGAAAAAATTTGCTTCCAAACCGGTTAAAAAAAATTTTCTTGGGGGGGCTGAAAAATCACATCCACAGACACAGTAATTGGAAGTGTGTGGTTAGAAAAAGACATTCAAATCGAAAAAAATAAAATATGGTCGTGACTGTATTATGAACCACAATGAGACTGCATTATGTCTTTATGTGTCCTGATTAAACTATTTCTTATCCTATTCCAGTGTTTTTCTGATTTTTGCTATGTAACTTTGCACTGTCCACTTTCTGCTGTAAAAAAACAAATTTCCCACATGTGGGACTAGTAAAGGTTATCTTATCTTATCTTCACTTTAGAACTCAGTTCAGCCTAATGACTTAACACAGAAATTGAAAATAATGATAGATGCATTTCCTATCTTCAAGATAAGATTAAAATGTACTAAATGCATCATGTACATTAGTTAATGTAAGGGCACAATCACACCATAAAATCTTCTATTGGGATGGTAAATTAGCTAATGTAAAGCATTATAATAATGATGTGCTCACATTAGCACTTGCTCAATACTGGCAATAGCTTGGATATCTGAAGGACATGCATGATATGAGATTTCATGGGCATGACGCATCCGTAATGGTCTGTGGAAAATTTCCAATTGGTATCACCTTTTTAGGCTAATATAACCTCTCAAGTGCACTTCATTTCGCTTCCCTATCCCTTTAAAAGCATATATTGTTGCTTCTGTTGATGGACAGCTTGTTTACCGTGCCCTATAATGTAACACTCTCCAGACGTCCTGTATGCTCATTTCCTTCTCATATATTTTAAAACTCAAATTATAGAGGTTTTGTGTTCTGTTGATATTGGTGCTATGTAGAACCTTGTTGGTACCTTTGAAATGTCCCTATAAACATTTATTTGTTTTGCTAATGCATTTTACAGCCATGTTTTACTTCTGATTGTTATTTTATACTTGAATTATAAAAAAAAAAAAAACATTGTTTAGGCTGACAATCATAAAGTGTTACATGTCATGAATCACTGATAATATTGAAGCTATAAATAACCACAGCTGTATGTGTCAGTCTCACATAATCACACCTTCTCTGGCCTTCGGTTCGGTTATGCTTCCGTTTTGCTATTTTATATTTACCAGTCTGAGCAATAAAACTAAACTGGGGTGTTTCAGTATTTATGTTTGCTTTATTTGTGAACCATATAATGTAACAAATGTAAATGTTCAGATTGACTGGTTCTCAATGTAGCGCTTTTCCACCTAGTGCTGTAAACAACATTTCACATTAACCCATTTACACATTCATTTTTTTCTACATGTACATCTTTCATTCACAAGCATTTACACTCGAATGCATCTGAAGCAACTCAGGGTTCAGTATCTTGCCCAGAGATACTTTGGTATGCAGACTGAAGAAACTAGGGATCAAACCACCAACCCTCCGATTAGTAGATGCCCCGCTCAACTTCCTGAGTCACAGCCATCCTAAATGGGTCAGTCAACACCAGCCTCATCTGTAAACTGTCTTTGCATCCTTGCATTCAAGCCCCTTGAGCTGACTGTAGTTGTGACTTAGCGCTATGTAAGTTGAATTGAGTTGAATTAAATAGGTGCGAATGTGAGTACAACCTGTCCAGGGTGTACTGTCGCCCTATGATAGCTGGCTAGGCTCCACCCACCCAAACCCCATTAAGGTTAAGTGGAAGAGAATGGATGGATTGAATTGAACTGAATTTTGCACACTTCTCATCCAAGGTTAAAAATGTAGTCGCTAGTGTATTTATTTAATTATCATACAATTTATAAGATTATTTTAAAAATATAAGATCTTTATTATATTAATTATCTTACCTGTGTACTATTGTATGATAGGATAATTGTTCGGCCAGCTTATTTTCAGGAGTAATGCTGCTGAAAAGACAACTACTTCTTACAGCTGTAGCATTGACTGGTGTGCACTGCACAGATTTTATAGCCCTTACACTCGACTGAAATGATGCTACTACACTGAATTGCGGTTCAGTCTAGCAGCATCATTATTATTCTTCAAACTCAAACATACCAGTAACATTTTAATGAAAAAAAGAATAATACTGCTTCATTCTAACTTTTATTGATTTCATCTTGTCAGCTTATTTATTTTTTCTAGGTAAATTTGTACTTTTTATTTCTCCAGAGTAAAGAGCGAATATCATAGGGCATGGTCTTCGTCTCCACTGTCATTATGTCTCTTATGCTCATCTCATTATCTAAAGACTTGTCATTATTAAAAAATGTCCTCACAGTCCTCTGGTGTAAGATAAAAGCAATATTTCCCGACATTCTCATTAGCAACAGTTGAGCTCCGCCACACAATAATGAATGACAGAGGAGAAAACACACAATTAGAGTGACAGTCTTCCGGGAAAGCCATGATAGTTATTTCATCTTCTAAATTTAGGTCCAGTGCGCCAACACTTGGTGACAAGAGAAATAAGGAGACCCCTGGGATGTGGATGTGTATATGGGGTATGTTCAATTCAATTCAATTCAATTTTATTTATATAGCGCCAAATCACAGCAACAGTCGCCTCAAGGTGCTTTATATTGTACAGTTGATCCTACAATAATAGATACAGAGATAACCTAACAATCAGATGACCTCCTATGAGCAAGCACATTGGCGACAGTGGGAAGGAAAAACTCCCTTTTAACAAGAAGAAACCTCCAGCAGAACCAGGCTCAGGGAGGGGCGGGGCCATCTGCTGCGACTGGTTGGGGCGAGAGAAGGAAAACAGGATAAAGACATGCTGTGGAAGAGAGACAAATATTGATAACAGTTATGATTCAATGCAGAGAGGTCTATTAACACATAGTGAGTGAGAAAGGTGGCTGAAAAGGAAAAACTCAATGCATCATGGGAATCCCCCGGCAGCCTACGTGTATTGCAGCATAACTAAGAAAGGATTCAAGGTCACCTGGTCCAGCCCTAACTATATGCTTTAGCAAAAAGGAAAGTTTTAAGCCTAATCTTAAAAGTAGAGATAGTGTCTGTCTCCTGAATCCAAACTGGAAGCTGGTTCCACAGAAGAGGGGCCTGAAAACTGATGGCTCTTCCTCCCATTCTACTTTTAAATACTCTAGGAACAACAAGTAGGCCTGCAGTGCGAGAGTGAAGTGCTCTAATATTCAATTCAATTCAATTCAACTTTATTTATATAGCGCCAAATCACAACAAATGTCGCCTCAAGGCGCTTCATAGATACAGAGAAAAACCCAACAATCATATGACCCCCTATGAGCAAGCACTTTGGCGACAGTGGGAAGGAAAAACTCCCTTTTAACAGGAAGAAACCTCCGGCAGAACCAGGCTCAGGGAGGGGCGGCCATCTGCTGCGACCGGTTGGGGTGAGAGAAGGAAGACAGGATAAAAGACATGCTGTGGAAAAGAGACAGAGATTAATAACAGATACGATTCAATACAGAGAGGTCTGTTAACACATAGTGAGCGAGAAAGGTGACTGGAAAGGAAAAACTCAATGCATCATGGGAATCCCCCGGCAGCCTACATCTATTGCAGCATAACTAAGGGAGGATTCAGGGTCACCTGGTCCAGCCCTAACTATATGCTTTAGCAAAAAGGAAAGTTTTAAGCCTAATCTTAAAAGTAGAGATAGTGTCTGTCTCCCGAATCCAAACTGGAAGCTGGTTCCACAGAAGAGGGGCCTGAAAACTGAAGGCTCTCCCTCCCATTCTACTTTTAAATACTCTAGGAACAACATGTAGGCCTGCAGAGCGGGAGCGAAGTGCTCTAATAGGGTGATATGGTACTACAAGGTCATTAAGATAAGATGGGGCCTGATTATTTAAGACCTTGTATGCGAAGAGCAGGATTTTGAATTCAATTCTGGATTTAACAGGAAGCCAGTACAGGAGAAATATGCTCTCTCTTTCTAGTCCCTGTCAGTACTCTTGTATGTGTGTGTGTGTGTGTGTGTGTATGTGCGCGCGCTGTCTGCAGGCTACGAACACACTTGTCCACGTGTAACTTAGCGAAAAAATCCTCATTTAAACAATTGTGACTCAAAAGGTGTAGCAATCAATGAAGAGACAGAGGACCATAGGGCAAGGAGTCATTTTCTCACTCAAATCACCACTTTAACCTTCAGCATGTCTGTTGGCCTCACATGCTCACCTGGATGCCTGACAGCCTGCAAATTCCATCCAGTATTCTGTCCATGTTGCTGCAAATGTGTCCACACCGGCACCTCACAAGGTGTTGAGAACAATTCAGAAGGCTAAAGACTGATGAGAGAAAAACTGCAAAGAAATAAATATCTATCAGATAAAGAGACAACAAAGGCTTATGTATAGACTGCTTTTTTGTTTTTTATACCAACTCAAGCTGCTGTGACAGAATTATTTCTATTTGTTTTTTAGGCTTCTGCATTGTAACCTTGTATTTTTTTTATTGTTCAAAGCCTTTCATATTATTTCTGTTTTGTTTTTTTTTACATATGCATATTTATTTATCCCATCATAAAAGAGAAAGAAGGAGCTTCTTGTAAAGTTGGCACAGGTCCTAGTGTAGTTGACTGTGGACTACTCAGTGAATGCACAGAGAAAAAGTCTGTAGCTCACGCTGATTCATGTCTTGCAGTGACACACAACATAGGTCCTCTTACATAGCTTCTTGAGAACAAGGAAATTGTGTTCATCCTACTGTTTCCTTCTGCCTTTGTGTCTCTGCTCCACATTCTCCTTTGTCTGTTGTTATTTTTGTCTGTTTCCCTTACAATCCATCTTCCTCACAGAAAAGACCAGTGCCATTGGGTTTTCTCTCGCTCCACACTGTCCCCCGTTCAGAAAAAGCAGTCTGTCTTTAATGAGCTCTGCGTCTGTGGCTCTCAGCCTGAGGCTGTCCACCACTGACCTGTTGGCATTTGCTTCTCTCTGCCTTATCCTCTCTTACGCCTTTTTTCCTCTCTCCCTGTAAAGCTCCTTTTCTCTTAGATTAAAAATTAAATGATGAAGGAGATGCTGTTGCATTCAGTCCACCAAAGTTTCTCTAGTGGACGCCTTAACTGGTTGCCATTACTTACCGGTCATCTCGGTAGAAGCACAATATCTAGTGGAAAGTTTATCTTTCATACAGAAGCTTTCTACCAACAGAAAGACCTTTTACCTGAATGTATTTCTGCTCCTTTAAATGGATTGTTTTTAGAATTGACTTCACTCTTTCATATAATATATCAAAACCATTGCCTCACAGAATAACTGCAAGCTAAAATCAATTTTAGCACTTTTCAGGCTGTATTTTCAACCCAACGAGAAGTGTGAGGGTGTACAGGTTGGAACAGCAAGCCTAACAACCAGACATTTGATCTTTAGACTGCACTCCATCAAACTGGGAGGCAGTGGGCAGTTGATGAGTACAATGACCTTTAGCAGCAGATCTGCCACAGCGGACTTCAATCATGGCTGACTGGGAGAGGGCTCAGTCACCAGCCAAACTGGAGGTGGTGTACTGCTGCATGACTGGATGCTACAACTGCTCATTTCATTGATCTCCTCTGCAGAGCTCTGCAAATTACAGAGACACACAGCAATCGAGGTCCAGCAAGACACCACATTCACACACACCATTGCAGGCAACAACCAATACGACACTCCAACACCTCTCTTTTCCATTTTCATTTGTTTTTCTTTCCTTTTCTTCCCTCATTTATTTTACCCTACCCTTTCTCCCAACAACACAAACTCACGTAGCTACCCTTTCGGCGGACTCGAAAGTACATTTTGACCTTTTCCTTCTGTCGAGCCCCTTTTAAGATTCAAACTAACCTGTCTGTCAGGTGTTAAATGAAAAAAGAATCTTGTTTTGTTCATGTTAATGCCAAAATATTGTTGAATGGTAGAAGTCTGACAAATGTTAAATTGTATTTTATAAGGTTCTACATAAGACTTCAGTACAGGTGCTTAGTGTTGTTATTGAGGCTTGCAAACACAGGTGAAAGATGGCACTAACTTACAGTAATTTTACCTCGTATTCTCTTGTACACGTTGATATTTGTGACTTCTCTTTAATCCAGTAAAAGGAAGAAAACACACCGCAGCATGTGGTGTTAAACGTATGCGATTTTACTGGCATCACATTCTGACAGAGCATCATACGCTGGAGCACGAGTCAGCCTTCATCTGAGTCTGCTTGTTGCTCACCCTGTATCTCAGTGCAACACAAGCCGCCCACAGAATCTATCGCCATCGCTGCTCCTCCTTTGTTCATACACCAGTTCCCTTTTATCCCCTGTCACACCAGCTCCCACTACTTGGATGCTGCACATGTTGTGAAAGGGGATGACATATAGCCAGAGAGGCACACCAACCAAAATGCTAATGCACATATGCACTGACTGATTTCTTTATAGGCTGATGCAGAATTGCTACGGACAGGGCAGGACTGAAACGTTACATTATGGTGATGGTTGGCTTTGCAAAGGTCAACAAAATTTAAGTTTAATTTAATTTAATTTCTGTATTTTAAATTTATTCTAATTTATATTGTATTTTGTAATGATCCGCCGTCAAAGAATAAACCATATTTTCATAAAGTACTTTCAGATGTACTATTTGAATCTGAGCCATGTGTTTAATCATTCTTGAAAGAAAACAGAAATTTAGTTTGTCTTGAGATTCACATTTAATTGGATCTTTTTAATTGGAGCTTGTCTAAACATTTGTTAAAAAAATAATCAACCCGTTATTTAACAAACATGTTTGTACTGGGCTGTGCAAATACAAAGGCAATTAGTTAACACTGGTTAGTTGCTGTTTTAAGGGCTTTTTCAGATTAAATGCATAAATATTAAGATATATTTCCATAAGTGATGACATTGTTAAGGCAGCAAACTTAAAAACACTGTGCCTGGTTTATGTTACTGCACAACCAAGCACACAATGCAGGGATTGTCTCGGAGTCTCTTCAAACAATGTACTAGCTCTACCTGCTGATCCCAGTACAGCTAAACAGGCTACAAACACGCTTTGCCAGTTTCATCGTTTAACAGACTTCTTCACTGATTATACATTAATTTTATTTTTTTTTGGGGGGGGTCACTCCTTTTTTTCAAATATGATCATCAATTTGTCCTTCTTTTCTGTGCTGTCATAAAACATTAAGTCTTTTAAGCAAATTTACTATGCAAAGTAAGTAACTAGTTCGGGTCGTCGTGTCCTGCCCTGTTTCCATATAGACTTTAAATCACAACATTTCCCCACCATTGTACTCTTAAATTGAGTTGTGAAGTTCCTGTTAAGAGACACAACGGCCAAGGTAATGAATTTCCACTCACCGTGTTTAGAGAGATAATTCTGTGCTGTGGTTTGCATAACCTACAAGCCTGACAGCACTCTAAGCCATTTTCACGCACAGAATGCAGCTGCCCAAATAGGAGGTTTGGGGCTTAGAGAAGCTTATACAGGCTAAAGGATTTGAGCCTTCGTCTTGCTCTCAGGAATACTCCTGAGGTTGTATATTTAGTCTGTAGACTAAGAAATGCACAAGAAATGAATTGTTTCCTCGGTTAAAAGTAACACTTTCTTACACTTTAAAAGACCACAAAAGTCAAATTATTGGATACAAAATAAACTAAATAGGCGTCTTTTGTTTTAACGTAAGCAAGAAAAGGTCCTGATTTGTATTTTTCTTCGACACTGGTTGTATTTCTTCTGACTTCACACTTCTAGTTGCTCTTTCCTAGCCTCTTTTTTTTCCGATGTACTTCCAAATCCCTTTTTCACTCACTCGATGCTTTCACCCCAGATTCTCTTATTTACGAAGGTTGCCAGAGCAACACTTATTTCACTTAAGTGTTGGAATCAGTAGTGACTCTGGGCATATAGAAAATAAGGAAATGCAATGTGAAGCACTTCAGGACAAGTGAAGTGTTACACTGCCATGCAGGGGGGCGTCACTCTTCTCCGTTTAATTGGCCTTCACTGAACAGTAAATCTGTCTTTTCGGCATCGCTCAGCTTCGCCACCGACACCTATCACTGATGGGATGAAAAGGCTGCTATCCTGCTGGAGTCTTTTGTTCATGAGAATAAGTGATGGAGCTATTACCCTGGTCGAACATGTGTAGTCTATTCTGGTTTAAAGAAAGTGGTTAAGCCCAATTAGTTTTTTTACATAGCTGAATGTCACTTATCTCCCTCTGAGAAGTTGGAACTTTGCGCCCTTAGGCCGCGTTGCCATAGCACATTCATGATGAAGTATGCTATGAGGCTTCCTCCTGAGAATTCATAAAAGAAAGCATAAAAGCATAATGCTTATCAGATAGGTTAGACTGTGCTCAGCAACCCAGAAAAGACTTCACCGGAGATACCCCTTCATCACCCCCTCCCCTATGTTCCCTATCTGTGTGCCAGCTGTAATAAAACACAAGCAGACCTGTTTGTGATATCACACATCAAAGACAGAGTGAGTAAAGTAGCACGGAGACTCATTTCCATACCCTTCTAAAGCAATCTGGAGAATCTGTCCCTGGCTAATGTAACAGCCATCATTACAGCAATGTAAAGGTGGAAATGGGATGGTGTTTTATTCCAGTGAGGTGCCTGAGAGGTTTATTTAGAAGCAGAATTTGTCTTCGTTAGCTGCGTAATAGGGGTAATGCACGGTGGAGTAGAAACACAATGGGCAAATCCCAAATTAATAAGACATTATTTGTAATTGTGAAATGTATTTCAGATTGGAGAAAGTGTCTTACTTACACGATAAGTGCTGACCATTGTTGAAGCAGCTTGGTGACTGAATCATATTCGAGAATGACTCAACGGCACATTCAGTTTTGTAGTACAAAATAATGAGAAGGTGAGTCACACGCCTGTCTTATGCATTGTGAAATTAAACTTCAGCACCTTAAGCTTTAATGGGAATGTGTGATTTACCCAAAGAGCACAAATTGGCTGCTGCCCGTCACAACCATTTACTATATAACACCTGTTAAAAAAGCAATTCATACACTCTTCATTAGATCACATAGTGTTTGTTTTGACAAATCCACCAGCTAGCCTTTTTAGTCTGTGCTGTAAATCATAAAAGATTGAGCAATGTTTCCATTACGATAAGAAGTAGCTTCATGTCCACATTGGTCTGGGTGGAGCTGCTGTGACTGGTGTGACTGGTTGTGTTGTCCCTTATAAAATTATAATTGATAGAATAACTATATCGTTAACCATGAGTGTTGTTGGTACAGCCCAACACAGACAAATTACCTTACCATTTTAAAATGGTATGTCTTGTAGGTAGCTGAAGTTTCATATGCTTTGATACACTCAGCTTTTGGCCACCTGTTTTAACAAAATTCAGCCACACCAGTAACTTCTGCTATAAGGAAGTATTGGGCCACACCTCTTAATCTCTGGTACCATTGCAACAGGTGAATAAAATCGAGCTCCTATCTGTGCAGTTTGTCTTTTCAAATGACCCAATATTTGAAAGAAAGACCTCATCGAGTTTCAGTGTGGTAGTGTAATAGGATGCCAACTTAGCAACAAGTCAGTTTGTGACATTTCTTCCCTCCCGGATATTCCAGCTATAAGTGGTACTGTTGCAAAGTGGAAGTGTTTAACAACCACAGCAACTTTGCCATGAAGCAACAGATCAGATAAAGTCACAGAGCGGCGTCACATAGTGCTGAGGCATATAATAATAACCTGCTGTCCTGATCTTCTCTGGCATTAACATTAGCACAGAAACTGTGTACCAGGAGCTTCGTGGCATTGGTTTCTATGGAAAAGCAGCTCCTCTTGGTGTGTGTTATGTGTTAAATGTGTTAAAGACAGTACTTTTCTTCATAAGCTTTAGTGACAGCTTGTTTGGAGCTGAATATATTTAAATATTAATTATTCTAGGAGTCCACACGTCTGAAAAACTTAACTGTTCCTTATGTTCCCGAAAATAATCAATCAATCCTTAAAGATATAACATGTGACAACACAAAGGCATTTTTTAAAGACATAAAAAGTCAGACTGAATTTAAAGCCACATAATATGAGTTGAAACTAAATGTATTAACCCTTAAGACCTACCATAGAACCAAGTCCGCACAATAGTTTCCCACCACAGGAAATTTATTTTGAATGCCTTCATAGTTTTATTTTTGAAATACACCAACTTTTATACACTGCAGGAAAAACGAAAAAAAATATTATAGTGCAAATTTGCAAAAAAGCAGCATATGCATCAAAATAAACTATTTCCAGCAGTGCAGTATGAGTCCTAAGCATCCCAGAAACGACACAGAAAGTCATAAAGTCAAAGATAACTTTTAAAAACACCAGTATAGGCTCATGAGGCCCTGATGGTAAAAAACTATCCGCGAGAATGACGTCACTTCCGGTTTCGGGCAGGTAATGGAGGACATGCGATAGTTCACGCTGACATCTATTCTAAGGTAGGAAGTGTTATGAACAGCTGATCGGATCGGCAAAGCGTGTTTCTGGAATATTATGTTTTTGTTGCCTCAAGCGCTTTTTATGCAGTTTTTGCAAAGCCATATGTGGAAGGAAACAGTGACCGAGGACAAGCTGATGGCATAAGATGTAAGTACAACTCCTCCGGTTTCATATTATTGCGCTAGCTTACGTGGTTGCAGTTCTACAAGGATTTAAAAGTAGTTGTGCAAAACAGAGCGTGCCCGCTCTGACCGGTTTTAAAGGGTTAAAATAAATGTATTTCATAAGCATGTGTTTGAGCAATAAATTAATTATTAAAGCTGTTTTTTCTTTCCCACTTAATTGATTAATGAGATTGTTTCAGTACCAAACAAGATTAAACTGTGCATGTTGACAGAAAGCAAGAATAAACGTTTAGGTGGGTTTCCCACTCTCTTTGTATCATTTAACAAGAATATCAAACATTTAGAGCGCACAAACGAGAGGGAGGACCTGATTTCTTAAGGTAGCGTTAAAACTGAAAACATTCTGGAACCGAAACATTCTTCAGCACATCTGCGGTTCAGATAAGCTAGCATCCGATTTTGCTGGTTACTACTTACAGTCACTTAAAGATTCTTGAAGATCCAACAGAGTGACAAATGACCTTGATGTCTCTGATAAGGCGGAAAAGAATAAAGCCCTCTGGAAAGAGTGAACACTGTTGAACAGAATGCAACGAGGCTGACTAAATCTGCTTTCACAAGTCGTTGTCCTGTGTGGCTTTTGAGAAACCAAATCTCACAACTTCAGAATGCTAGCTGACACTATACTTCTTATACATATTGAACATAGGGGTGTTGTCATTTTGCCCTTTCCCGGGCTCCACAAAAATTGGTATATCCTCCTCCGAGCTGTAATCTTCTTGCTCTAATGACTGACCATCCTCAACCTCATCTCACGAGAGCACCAAGTGTGACTCCACTTCCACAGTTCTAAGTAAAATCCTGCCTGCCTCACTCAGCCCTCTGACATTTAGTGTCATGGGTGATGTGACCCAAAAGCCCAGGTTTAAGTAAGCTTTAGGAGCACCGAATGGAGTTGTTGTTTTTAAAGCTAGTAAGTTGTTATTTTAATTTAATCAGATCTGTTTCTGTTATCTAGCTTTTTTTAATATTAATAAAATAAAACAAATCTATTTACCAAAAATCCGTACAGAAATGGAAATAATGTCATTACGTTGCATCACATAGTTCTGTTATCAAACAAGACCTGATACTACACCAAATTACACCACTACAGGAGATAAAAATCAAATAAATAATAATTATGAACAATGAAACATAATGCAACATGTTTCTTTCAAGCACAATACTTAATTTTTTTAGAAATCTAAATATCTAAACATTTTTTTTCTCAGGAGGATATTGATGTAGATGTAGTTCTGTTGCACTACTCCACAGGACAGCTAATGTGGACGTTTAGCCAAAGGGGGCATTCTCTTAAAAACAACAACTGCAAGAGATGCAGAGAAAACGGAAAGAGCTAAACACAATCTCTACAGGAAAAAAAGACAGCAGTGAATGGCCAGCTCTCAATCACATTTGAGAGCTGTGTCCCTGGGGTGTGGTTCAAATTAGAGGTAGGAGTGTGAGGCGAGCCAGAGCAAACGGCAGGTGAAGAGAGAAGAAAATGAAACAGCTGTGAAGGCTGGAAGTGCAAGTGTGTGGCAGGGAGAGAAAAAGAGAAAGAAAACAGGCACTTGAACAAATGCTCAAATGAGAAGTGAGAGAGGGGGAGAAAAAAAAGTCCACAAGAGAGTCAAAATGAAAGAATAACAGAATTCCTCCCAGATAATTTCTTCAAAAGATTTCCTCAAGGAAGAGCTACAGCCTGGATTAAATTGTTAAAGGCTTGGTGGGGAAATATACTTGCAGCTCAATTTTGTTTTCCTGTCAAGTCCAATACATCAAGGCCACATAAAATTATGGTGTCAGTGTTGTGAAAAATAGCCATATTTTTAACCATCGAGTCTAGAATGTTTTACTTCAGCTTGCCTTATACCCAGTGGCAAGAATGGCAAGCTTTGTTTATAAAAGCTGGCCCCTCTGAGAGTTAATGTAGTGGGTTAATTTTTTAAAGTATTATACTGCTACTGGCATACTCAAGTAAAAAGAAAAAGAAAGATAACAAATGGAGATAATTCATCTAGTACTTGTGTCTGTTTTCAAAGGAGCTTGCAAAGAAAAGCGTGTGGACTTCTTTAAGCATACATACACCACACACCACATTGTTAAGTCTGTGTTTTGGAGTTTTGTCTTTCCAAAACAGACTTAACGATGTGGTGTATGCTGTACAGTGCAGCGAGGAATGCCCAGACCTCTACATTGGAGAGACCAAACAGCCACTTCACAAGCGCATGGCACAACATAGAAGAGCCACCTCCATGGGACAAGACTCAGCTGTCCATCTGCATCTTAAGGATAAAGGACACTCTATCGAGGATGCCAATGTTCACATTTTGGACAGAGAGGACAGATGGTTTGAAAGAGGAGTGAAAGAAGCCATCTATGTCCACTGTGAGCGACCATCTTTGAACAGAGGCGGTGGTTTACGACACCAACTGTCTGCCATCTATAATCCAGTTTTGAGATCCCTCCCCAGACGCCTTAACGCCCACTCACATCCTGGGAGATCGGACCTCAGGAATTCGCATGATAAGGTGGGGCCAGGTTTCACAATGAGCTCACCCGAAACTCTGGCTGATTGGGACCCACACCCAGTTTCACACCTTGGCTCAGGCGATTAGAGGATCATCAGGGGGTCCTTTTGTCCCTCTGTGGGGGGATACTCCCACTAGGTTTAAATCTGGGACTCCCCACCATTCGACCTTAGAACTGAAGAAGCTTCTCAGATGAGAGGTGAAACGTCTTCAAGCAACTTAAAGAAGTCCAGACACTTTTCTTTGCAAGCTCCTTTGACTACGATGACCTGGATGACTGAGAACCTTCACAGACATCTTGTGTCTGTTTATTTTATTTTTTATTTACTGGCTAAAACTGGCTTCTGGCAAAGATATGAGACTGAAGAGGTCAAGTTTCAGGAACAGTTGCACTATATAAAGCAACTTTATTGTTAAACTGATGCTTCATTCAGTTTTGTTTATTAGAGTCTGAGGAAAAAGTCAATCTAATAAAATAGAATTAGGTGGCTGAGACACAAACAGTGCAGTACTTTCTACATTTATTGTGAGAAGAAATTTAAGCACTCTTTATAGAACTCTTTGTTAACTAAAAAGCTTTAATGTTGTTGTTGTATCCTCACCTCAGCACAAATATATTGAAATAAAAGTTAATTCATTTTGCTTGTCTAGCTTTTTTTTAGTTTGTTGGATAAGATTTATGTGGCAATAATTGAAGAGTGTAATTCTGCAGGTGCAGCAGATATTTCAGTATAATCATTACTGAGCTCTCATCCTTAGCAACAAAAATATGTGACTTTTTAGCTGGTTAAATGTTGCTACTGGAGAACATGGTGCTCGTACTTAAAGTAGTGCTTCAGGTTGTTAGCATAGCCCAACCTGAATTTGTTCACTCTATGAGCTAATTAGGCATTTAGCTTAAGAGGGAATGCTTCCTGCACCACTCTGTATTCAGTCTATTTAGGCTGATCGCTGTTTTGCTTCATCGTTTGGAAATACTCCTTTAGCACTACTGCGAAAACAAAATATTGGTGTCTGCTATTCGTCGCATCACCTGTCTACATCAAAAAAAGACCTTCAGTCGGAAGCAAATGTTTTCATGTTCTGCTGGCATTTTTCATCTGAGGTGGCAGCTGCTCTGAGATGCCAGTGATCACTGTGTCACATCACTAAGCAACATATTTGCTGTTTGTTGTGACATACTTATTTTCGTGAGTTGTGTCTGTCTTCAGTTGGCACTGTCAGAAAGTGTGTGTGTGTGTGTGTGTGTGTCATCTATATATATTACTCACTACTGATACATAGTTGAAGAAAGGAATAGAGGCAACTTCGGGACGATCTTAAGCTGTTTTAATGCATGCATTACAGTTTTTTTAAGCGTTACACAATAGAGGTACCAGTGAAAATTTAAATGTCTGATGCATTTGGAACGGACATTAAACGGTCTTTAACCTGCCAGCTCCCTATAGCAGAAAGTCTGCATGATGTCTGATTCTGCCAATTTGTGCCAGTGTGTGAATAGCACATGTAATAGTCCAGTGAATTCACAGCGAGCATGAGCATCCTGTATTTTGCCACCTGTGCACTCTGTTCAGACAGCACCTTCACATAAACGTGTCATCGGCTGTGTGCTCCATATGAGAGTAACTTATGCCGTTGTCCCCGAGTCGTGTAAAAGAAAAACACTGTAGAGAAAGAAATACATGTTAATTATACAAAAATAAATAAAATAATAAGAACGGTAGTGATACTTTATTTATTAAACTCGCAGCGACTCTACTCCCGCTGGACTTCCCATCAGACAGGCGGTTCAGAGCTATCCACACACAGACAAAGAGACTGAACACACAGCTTCTTCCCCAAAGACTGATGAACTCTGTCTGTAAATAATGTGGAGTCTCAATGTGCATTATTCTTCTGTTAAATGCTGTATGTTTACACCCCTCAGATATATATGTATATGTATTTCAGTCTGTAAATACCTCGTAACTGTTATCAGACGTAAAGTGCAATATTCTCATTTCCAATCTCTTTGTATACATCCTTCCAATATGTGCATATATTCATATATATTTCATGTGGTTCCATAATGTAGTGGTTTGCACATCTGCCTAACAAGTGAAAGATTCCTGGGAGACACAAATCCCGTTGGGGTTGCATCAGGATAGGCTTCCGGTGTGAAAACCTGCCAAACATGCGGAGCTATCTGCTGTGGTCGTCCTTTGAGAATAAGGGAGCAGGCGAAAGTAGATTTATTTATATATTTTTAATCATTTTCTAAAAGTGTGCAATCATTTTACATTCTGTCTAATTCTGCTGCTGATGCATGCAAATCATTAAAAAGGACTCCTATTGCCCTTTTTATGTAAGTAGAGTATTTTTTTAAAATTATACAAAATTACCACCACTAATATAATAAAAGCATAAATGCTATGCTTTTCGTACATGTCAGTATTTATCTCTCTTTGAATATTATGCACCGAGTGAGGTTAGCATTATTGTAATTTTGTTTTGAAGCAATAATAAAAGTATTCTAAAGATATATTAAAAGTATTATAAAGAGTTATTGATTGTGATGTGAAAGATTTTATGTATGTACCCTTGTGGCTGCCTCCCCAATGCTTGGTGCAGAGGGTGGTTAGGATTATCCATGATGGATCACAGTCTGTGACTTCCTTTCCACCACAGCTTCAGAAGTGTTCTGTTTTCAGCCAGCCTCCCTTCCAGTTTATACAGTCTGTTTATGTCACTAGTCCTGATGGTGCTCCCCCAGCAGACCGCAGCAAAGGACACCGCTCTCTTCACTGACAGAAAACTTTGCAGCACATATTGAAGGATTTCAGCTTCACTGGACAAATCAATGAGCAGCCAGTGAATTTAAAACTATTCATATTATTTAAAGCATTAAAATATTATGAATAATAAATAATAATGTTGTAATCAGTACCCGGTTAAAATATATGCTATAATAAAAAAAATACATACATTTCAAAAAATACTTCAGTATTTAAATGGTGCCATTAAAATGCACATGCGTAATTATGTGGAATATAATTTGGTTTGGGGGTTGGGATGGGACTTTTACCCTCTGACAGCTGGGATGGGCTGGAACTTGGCCCAGCTGTCACAGGGTGAAAGGCGGGGTACACCAGGCCTCCAGCTTATTGCAAGGTTGACACACAGTGACAGACAATCACTCGCACGCACACCTATTGGCAATTTAGAATCAAGGATTATCTTAACAAGCATGTTCGTAATAGTAAATTCAATATTTTAGTTTAGTAAAAAGGACTATTTTATTTTATGTAGTATTTAATATTTGTGATCTTAATTGATAAAGAATAGATTGATTGAAAGCAGAAAATATCTTTCGCTGCAGACCTGAGTGTCATTAAATTTCGGATTGAATCTCTTTCTCAGTTTAACCGCTGCTTGAAAAAATGTCCATACCCTTACCAAGTTGAAGCTGATCACTGGATAAAAAATAAAACTATTGAGAAATTAAAATGAATTGTGGAAACAATAATTGTCTTTCTTTGTTGTAACTGTAACACTGACAGAACACCAGAGATGCTGAGTAAGAGTGGTGCCCTGCTTATATGTGTCCTTGTTTTCTCATGTGAATTGAGACAAAGTCAAACTGGTCATTAACACCATTGATCTTTTTTTTTTAAGCCAGGAAATCATGATCGACTTGCTGCTCTCGAGCTGATTGAGGTTGAACTGTTCGTCCGGATGGCTGCTCTTAAATCTTAGGTGTGTCCTGCAGTGTCATGAAAACATATAGGGTTCTATTGTGGCGTGCCTATAAGGTTTATATATCAAGCTTTGGTCATTAAGAAAAAATACTGTGCCTGGATTTGAGTAATTGTAAGTGAGTTGTGATATAGCACCAGTGGACGCGCTGCAGAGCAGTGTTGTTGGAGTCTGCGAGTTTCCCTTCATTTCCTCGCTTCTTCCGTTCCTTCATCCCTGCATTCATCTCTCATGTGCTCCCTTCAACCTTCCGCCTCAAAGCAGAGCCTGATTCATTTTCTCAGTAACGGCCTCAGTTCCCTGTGATTTATATGTTTATGGTCATTACTGACGTTGAGTAATACATTTCCGTTTTTTCGCCTCTTCTCCGTCTTCCCCCATCTCTCGTTTGGCAGAGCCCTTGGGTCCTGCAAGGAATATCAATTACTGTGTTTCTGTTTAATCACAGTCTTTCAGTTCCTCTCACGGCGCCACTTTAAGGCTGGAAAAAAAGAAAAAACAAGTTTTGTTCTTTAAGGTGTCTGCTGGTTAATAGTGGTTTTGACAAGGATTAAATAAAACAGCAAAGACTAACGGCCTTCTTGCTCATTTTTTCAAAGCACAGGGATACAATTTACTTTCATTAGCAATAAACTCTCTTCTGTGACTGGTAGGAATTTCTAACTGGTTATTTTGAACATGACTTATAACATTTACTGTCACAATTGCACCATAAGCTAAGAGCATGAAGTCATCTTTGTTACTAAGACCACATTCATGCTATAGTCTTTCCTGCTTGATTCTGAATTGCTTTATTTTGGATGACTGATTGTGTCTATTCCAGGATGTGACCCATATCTGATACCATGTAAACTGACAGCAGAGTCAAAAAAAATAAGCAGAGAGCAGCTGTAACAAAGAACATTGCAATCTGTCTTCTTACCCTTTGTTCTTCTACCATTTGTTTCAAGCACATTTCAGTTACAGTGCATGCACTTTCTGGTTTTAAATTAAGATGTCTAAAATAAAAGCAAATGTGCTGTTTTGTCCCCTTTTCACATTCCAGTGTCTCATTTTTATTCAGTCATGCTGTCAAGGGTGCCAAAATGGTGAAAGATGCACATTATATCAGTATTTTTAAAGAAACTCTAAAGTATAAAGTGAAAAGAAAACATTCAACAAGAGTATGTAAGTAAATATTTTCCTATTCCAAGTATATACTTCTTCTTTCTATTATACATTAGTTAATTTCATGTTAGTTGGCCAGAAAATGAAAATTGTAATATGTAATTATGGCATCTACAGACTCAGGAAAATTGTAGATTAGCTGTTTGTGAAAATAAACAGTACTAATAAGTGTCAGCTGCAGCTCTGAAGAGCACAGTAACTTCCCGTTCTTAGCGTTTGCCTTTTTGTTTGGGTTAACAAAGCTCATCTGTGCCAAAAGGAAGAACTGGCCATGCTGTCACAATGACAAAGGTGAAAATAACCCTGGCCAGCTATTTACTATAATTCACTATCTGGAATGAAGAACTTTTATTTTTTTTGTTTTTGCTTGTTCTAGTCAAACAACAGCAAGGGACGAGAAGCTGGGTGCTTTCAGTGCAGTATCTGTTGCTTGCAGGGAATTTATCAGTATTTGGTGGAAATGTATGTATTTTAATTTAAATAAAATAGATAGACAGACAGATAAAACAAGACGCTATTTAGGGAATAAAACTATCCAAACCTACCTAGCCCTGTGTGAAAAAGTAATTGCAAAGAATTCCTCCACAGCAATGTGAAATGATGTTCACCAGTTATTGCAAACACCTGATTGCTGCCAAGGGTGGCACAACCAGTTATTAGGTTTAGTAGGCAATTACCTTTTTCACATAGGGTGAGATTTGGATAGGTTTAGTTCCTTAATAAATTAAGTCATATTTTAAAACCTAAATTTTCTTGCAGAACTAACCTATAAATCATTAAAGCACAAAAGAAAAAAGTTAGGTGCCTTTTCAAGGGATGATCCACTTCACACAATAGACAAATAAAAAATACATATTTTTAAATTGTATCTTTAGGCACTTTGTTACTAGCAGCTTGTCACAAAAACACATAATTTGTTTCCCGTTCTTTAGTTTAATCTAACACAGACAACCCAGAAACAACACCTTTTGACAGGCATAAAATAGTAGTTTCTATCAGTAAGGTGATTCTCAAAGAACTGTTACCCAGAAACCCGGCATAATTCAATATGATGTGCAGAATGTCCTTAGAAAACTGCAGGAATTGAACAAGTGGAGGACAAAACAAAGAAGTGACAGGCTCAAAAACTTTTTTACAGCACATAAACCGTATCTAAAAGTTTTGTCCTGAGAAACAGGAAAAGAAAAAATCAGGAAAAACTTGACACAGTACCTGAGCGATGCTTCTGGCCTTTCAGGTGATCCATCTACTAATTCCTGAAGCTTCATCAGAAATGGTTGAGTGAAAGCATGCCTCTTTTCACTTAAGGAAGTGAAAAGAGAGAAAATGCTGAGGTAAATTATACAAGAGCTGGGCTTAACTGGGCACCTCTGTCATGGTTTGGGGCCACATTTTAACCAGTGGTTTTGGAGATCTTGTCAAAACAGATGGAACTATGAACACAGAAAATGTAGGTAAAAAATGCACTTGAAGTGACATACCTGGCTTCTATGTTTCTCATTTTGGACATTCATTAAATCTTTGCGACTGGGCGCTGGACAAGCAGCATCGTTAGTGGTAAAAATACATATATATATATATATATATATATATATATATATATATATATATATATATATATACTAGATTTTTATTCAAGATTGTTTAAGATTGTTATGTTATATAACATCTCTGGTCATCCCATAAATTCTAGAACAATAACTAGAATTTACTTACGATCAATTTGTTTGAGGGCTAAAGCACTGATTCATGCAAAACATTATTCCTGAAATTCAACTGGAGCAGGTTAGTGACAAATGTGTGGCTTAAGTATACTGCAGTGGCAATTTCCTAAATAACATCACTCAGATCTTCCCAGAAAATGACTCAATGATTTGCAGGAGGCTGATGTCACCCCCCCAACAGTATTTACACATACACATCAGCACATTGTCAGCATACTGACTTGCAGTCATTTGATTAGCAGAGAAAAGGTTTCGGGAGGTGTAGGGCTCCAGCGAGAGCAAAGTCAACCACCTCATTACTGGCTCCTCGTCAACTACATCAAAGTAGCTTCCCAGAGTCATTCACTTGAAAGTTGGTGGTTAACACCGGCTTTACACCACTTGATGGAAAAGATGCTTGGGTTTTTCGTTTGGTTGACTTTATATTTGGGCCCCACTGCAGCTACCTTCTCTATAATTTCCAGCTTTCTCAGCACAGAGCTCTAATGAACTGTGACTCCCCATACAGTATGTCCTTTTTTTCCTCTTTGAATTTATTTAATCCAGCCAGGTAGCAGCCTGCAGCATTTATCAAAGAGGACTGAGACACTATCCCTTAAATGCAGGATTTATTCCCCTTAAGTGTCTTAAAGTTCAGAGGAGTACAATAAGTTTATTTCCTTACATAAATAATATAGTGCAGAGACATACTGGAAAAACAGTCTTGTTAACGTAGAGGTTGGTTGGGTAAATCAAAATCTACATAAGCCTTGAATCAGTAAGATTGGTGAAATAAAGCGTAAACAAAATATGACCAATTTTCGGCTCTCAGATCCTTTATCCAGTGGGAGAAAAACATACCGCATAAGGAGCTTACTCTAGAGGCGGAAGAAAAACTAGAAAAAGAAAAAAATAACGAAGATGCAAGTAGCGCTGTCCTTATCGTTAAGATAACAGAGGATGCTTTTCTTCCCTAAGCTGTGTTTTCACGGAGGAATTTCTCCGCTGTGATGCAAACATCATCTGGTTTGTAAATTGGGCATGGAGGTATAATACCAAACTACTTGAGGCTGTCACTGCAGCTCCTCGGGACATAGTTTAATGACTGCCCCTTGTTGATGTAGATACCATGTGGTTTTACTCTGAAAGTACTCTTTTTCTTTCTT
Source organism: Neolamprologus brichardi (assembly GCF_056152115.1). Classification (NCBI taxonomy): domain Eukaryota; kingdom Metazoa; phylum Chordata; class Actinopteri; order Cichliformes; family Cichlidae; genus Neolamprologus; species Neolamprologus brichardi. Next base: position 28,718,086 of record NC_142108.1, on the reverse strand, counting down.
TTTTTTTTTAAGTTTTATTCTCTTCCCTTCATTTGATGTAAATCCACACACATGTATTTTTTATGTCTGTTTTTATCCTATATAACACTGATTGCCCGTGTGAACAGAAACATGTTTGAACATGTCGTGGCCAAACACTTTGAGCAAAAAGAAATTAAAAATGATTTTTAAAATACATCAGCAAAGTGAGAGAGTGAGATGGCAAGAGAGCAGCAGCACCAAAGAGGAGAAACATTACTCTGCCATAATGAAATAGAAGTGACCTTCCATCTTTCAGTGTTAGCTGTCTCAGCTGCCTGAATTAACTTTTCCCATCATTCTCACTTCTCTGATGTAAAAACGGCATACATGCCACAGCACAACCTTGCACTCTCATGTTTATTAATTTCCTTCGGCAAGAGGTGCGCTAAATCATTGACCCTCTTCCGGTGCCTCGTACTCCAGCTGAGCATGGGAACGAGAAGGGCGTATTGATTTTGCCCCCTTCTAATCAGCCGCTAGGCCCTTATTTGGGATAGGGAGATCTCATATAGTGAGCGCCTGTCAGCACCTGTCCAGATACTAATCTTCACCAGTTGATGGCTCTCTAATCTTTTCACCATGTACAAGGCTGAGGGGGTAAATGTAAAGTATTAAATATCACATTAATTCTTTGGACATCCTCCAGAAGATATTTGATCACTCTTTGGATATGTCGCTGTAAGCAGTGTATGCTTTCATTTTTTTAATGGTGAAGGATATAATGAAAGCGTAACACGTTTCTCTCTTAATAACTGAATTCTTGGCAACAAGCCTAACTCTTTTAATACCTTTTTTTAATTGTTTTTCAATTGCTCAAGTTACCCTGCATTTCTTTTCTGTTTTCCTCTCATACTGAATGTAAATGCAATTAAAGCACAACTATTCCCTTGTCAACTTCCCACCATATTTCCATTTTATGATGCTGTTTTTTTGTCTGTGTCACGGTCCTGGGTCAGTGACCCAGTGTTTTGAGTTTCTTGTGCCTCTGTGATTTTTGTATTATGTTCTTAGTTCACTTGGTTGTCCCAGCTTATTCTTTAGTTTGGTTTTCTTGTATTCTGTTTAGTTCTGAGTATTTAGTAGCTCCCCTCTGTGTCTCTTTGTTGTTGGTATTGTCTGTTTCTTAGTTGCTCTGTCTCTCCTAGTCTAGTTTGCGTCTTCCTGTTTTACTTTGAAGGTCTGTGTCTCATGTGAGTGTATCCTACTTTGCTCCCTGTCTCGTCAGTTCTGATTTCCCCCAGCTGTGCTCTCCTTCTGTGTCTCATTCCCCTCGTTACTTCCCATTGTATTTAAACCCCGTGTTTCTCTGAGTCAGTGTCGTGTCGTCCCTCTTGCTGTGTGGATCGCCCTGTGTCTCCCTTGTGAGTTTAGTTTGTGAGTTTAGTTTGAGTTTCCAGTTTAGTTTACTTTGTACGCCTTTCTCCCGCCAGCAAATAAAGCTGAGTTCTTTGTGTTTAAACCTCGTGCCTGAGTGTCTGCATTTTGGGTCCAACTCCTGCCTGCCGCACAGCGATACATGACAGTCTGAGGCATGCCTAGAAGTTAGATTTAGAAGAACAAACAGCTGTACAGGGATAGCCTCATTAGGACACAGAGGTTTGTTGATTTGTCACGGGCTGGGTCGTGTGATCCAGTGTTTGAGTTTTATGTATTTTTGTATCCATTTTTGATCTAGTTAATTTCTTGTTTCTGTCGTCTCTCCCTGATTTGTGCGTCTACCTGTCATGTTTCATGTCTGTGTGGTTATGTTAAGGTCATGTCACGATTTATCTTCATGTCTCTGTGTTTCCTGTTTTATTTTGAAAGAGTCTGGTGTTCTTTGTTCACTGCATTTAGGTTTATTCTCCCCTGTGTGTCGCGTCGTCTGTGTTCTCACCTCCATGTTTTCACGGTCAGTCTTTGCAGTGATCATCATAGTCTCTGAGTCTTCTTAGTTTGTCACAGTATTAGTTTTCCCAGTTTAGTTATAGTCTAGTTTAGTCACGCTATTCCCTGCTTTGTTTGTACACTTCGTCTTCAGCCATAATAAAGGCTCGCTTTCTGTTAAGTTCACTCCCGTCTACTCACTTGTGTACGCACCTGGGTCCATCACAGATACCACCGCACGGCCTGTCTCCGCAGACCGTGACATGATTAAAATATGACTCAAACCTTCCACCCACCTGCTTAGGGAAATTGATATGCCTTCTGCAAGACATGCAAATTTAGGACCTGGCATAATGTTTTAAAGATAGTAGATCCTGTAACGCAACATGCTGATTAGTGATCACCCTGATAGATGGATGGATAGCTGGGGGAGTTAGAATATAAAAGCCTTCAGGTCCAAGGCTGCTTAACAACCTCTTTGTGGAGCTGCAGAGATCAAAAACGGTGGCTGTTGCTACCCCAATTAGCCAAACCATCCACGTCCTAGACAAATTTTTCATTTTACTAGAAGATACAATATAATCCAGTTAGCAAATGAACGAAATCCAATCTTGTTTTAAATTGTGATGAGTGTGTCAAGCTCCTGTGAGTGTTGGCTCTCTAAGTCTTGCAAATAAATTGAGGTACCCTCAATAATCTAGTTACTATAAACTCCTCCTTGGAGCACTTGTCATATTATCTGACATGACAAATAGATCCAAGCTGAAGCATCTAGCTCCCACCTTCTCCCTCACACTGCTTTTGCTCCCCACAGGCCTCCCTCCTTCCCTTTTTTCCCCACCAGTTTCCCCTACCTTGCTCCTGCTCTCCTGAGGTGCAGAATACTAAACTGGGTACACAGATGCACTGCTTCCTTACACTGAGATATTCATGTGTGATTGCAACAGCTGAATCTGGCCTCAGTTGACAGCCCATCATCTATGGCAGAATGGAAGTGGAAAAGGAGAAAATGTTTGTTGGCTGCACATTTTGTGGCAGTGTTGGAGTAGTTGTTACATGTGTGTTTCCACATGTCACCCTCACTGCTTTTTTACAGCATGCACGTGCTTGCTTTCAAAAATGCATTGATGTGTTGAACACTGATGTGCCCCACAATATCTGTGTCCTGCCTCGCTTGCTCTCTGGCCTTGGTTTAAGCAGCATTGTGTGTTCCAGCTCACGAGTGATTAAACTGAGTGCCAGCGCGAGCTGATGACTGCTGAGCTCTGACTCTGACTCACACAATGATAATTTTAGCAGCTGACATAATGGTGTTACTGTGTTATCATTAAAGTCAGTGGCGATAGAGTCGAACAGAAATTTCTAAAGATTTAGTGGAATTTTTTTATTTTAATTGTAATGTTTATTGTTCTTGTTGGTTTTCCAATCTTGTGTTTTTTCATACTTCATTTGCATTACAACTGCAAAAATGTGCAAATAATTACCTGCACCATCTGCCAAGCACTCAATATGACCTCATAAAGTTCTCTCTGTGTCGCAACAACACAGTTTTTGTAGTTACGGATTTAAATCAAACAGTCAATATCTGAGTGAAGTGCAGGCTGTCAGTTATCATTTAAGTGGTTTTACAAAGATTTGGCATTAACTGTTTAGGAATTACAGTCATTTTTATGCACAGTTCTCCATTTTCAGAGGCTTGAAATTAATTGGACAATAGACTGACAAGCAGTTTTGTGACCAGCTACCTTGTTGTTTCATAACAAACAAAGCAGATATAATGTCTGAAGTCCATTCACAGTGTTGAATTTGTATTTTTTTAAGGTCCAAAGAACAAAGCATATCTTTAGGTGTAAAAAAAGTAAACCTGTGAACAAGATAGCAAAAATTCAACTATCACGGTCATTGTTTAAAAGAATGAATACACTGACCAGCTCAGCAAAACCAAAAGGCTTGAAAGACTGCAAAAGATGACAGAATTCATTACTGGATAGTAGACTAGATACTTCACAGCATCCAGTGGAGTCAAAAACCCAGTCTCAAGGATGTAGGCATATTACTGTTAAGGTCTACAGTCAAGGCAAGTCAAGGCCTTCATGAATGTAAAATAAGGTGCAAACCACAGGTTACACTCAAGAACAAGAAGGGCAGATTAAAATTCTACAAGACCCTGCACAGTTCTGAAAAAAATATTTGGACAGATGAAACCAAGATTAGCTTTCACCACAATGATAAAAAACGCATTATGCTCTGTTTCAAATAGACAGATAATGGTATCGGCATGGGCATGTAAAGTTGCCAGTGGAACCGGATCACTAGTTATTGATCATGTGACTGGTGATAGTTAGCACCAGCATGAATTATAAAGTCTACAGGGCTACATTTTCTGATAAGATTGAACCAAAATGCTGCAATGATGATCATACATTCTTCACAGTGAATATGGAGGAAATCTAATTTGGTGATGTCCATAGGTTCAGGCAGTAATTGACAGTCAATGATGCTCATCTAAGTATTAAATCCTTGTATTTAAAATTCTGTTAGTCTGTCCAGTTACTTTTAATCCTGTGAAAATGCAGGACTATGTGTCAAAATGACCGTGAGTCCCAAACAAACTCTGCATTTCAGTCACATATTGATTATTTGATTTGTCTTTGTCCAACAATTTTATGGATTTAACAGTAGGTGACAGCTATTGTAGTAATGGCCACAGAAAGGGGAAAAAAAAAGAGGAAAGAAAAGGTTAAACTGAATATGTATGATAACATTCGAATATATCCAATTTGCCACGAGTTTATTGAGCTGAAATGGCTGCATTTTTTGAAAAGCTGTGAATCTGCATTAATGAGTTAGACTTGCAGTTTTCCATAATTTATTGGTTTCCAAAAAATCTGCTGGGGAAAACTTCACAGAGTTATTTTGAGAAAAAAAAATATATTGCCAAGCTAACTCCTTGCTGTTTCTGAGGGCTTCAGTCACTACCATCTCCTTTCAATCAGAGCAAAACCAAGAGTGTTCATGCTGTGTCGCTTGAAGGAAATTTAAGTCGCAATCCATACTGAGTTTTGAGCAACTAAAGTTTTATTTTAGAGCAGTGTGAAATTAATGACATTTGTTCAGCAACCATAATGAAAATCTTTCGCTGACAACCGAGTTTCTAGCTGAATGTTTTTAACATTATTTTTCCCAGACTTTGAAAAAAAGTAATGCTGCGTATCTGGGAAGGAAGCAAGACAGCAAATGTCATGATTGTCACATAATTCCTGTGAATTATTTGCATTGGTGTCAGACGGCAGTAATGGCAAGACAGTCGAGGACACATTATGTCTGAGCCAGAGAAAATACCCCCGACTTTCAGACCACAACCTCAGCATATTTATGTGACATACATGCAAGATAACCTCAAAAATAAGCCTGATTGGCTATTTAAAGGCTTTAGTGTGGACTAAATAGATGCATGCATACCGAGCGAGTTTGACAAGCACTTCTTGGTACTTATGAAATGATGCAGATGGAGGTCTTCAACGCAGACTGACTAATCACTGATATTAGCCTTGAGATCCCAAAGCTGTGTGACTCTGGGTCTGTCCTGATGAATTGGCTTCATGAAAATGCCACCAAGTGACATATTTAAACCATTCTGCTTGATAACTGCGTGCCTCTTGGCTCTTGTGTTAAAAGGCAGCCTGCTTACCCTCTGGTACTCATCTTTGTAACACTGGGACACAGACGGGGAAAGGTAGAACTAGGAGAGCGATGAGATAAAGTCAGAATGAATCAAACAGACGTAGAACGAGCGCAGGCTGACTCAAAATGGGTGAAAAGGAGAAACAGGAGACAGAGGAGACCTCAGCGCTGAGGTAATGGGTTAGCCTAAAGTGATAATCACATTCAGAGGGAACCTGGTGCCACAAAAAAGAGAGCGAGACAATCAGTGAGCCACAATTATTGCCCTCCGACCCAGCTGCGTTCACGTTTGATATGTCAATCAAAACCAGAGAGAAAAGGAGGCTCTCGTACTCTCGACTTTGATCTGAACAGGCTGGTGCTTCTATGAATTCCATTGATTTTAAAAGCAAACATATGATGTCTTTATTGATTCCAACTGTCTGCTCCTGTTAAAATCCCATCTGGCATCCATATACAGCTTCAATCCAGCGCTAATTGCTCGACCTTAACAATTTAGCTTTGTCTGTGTCCATTTCAGTCTAGTCTTTTTTTTCAAGTACTTGGCTGCCTGGCTGCTGCCAGCTGCATATCATTATTAGATACCCTCCACTACCTCGTGTGAATTTCAAGCATGTCATAAATATCAACACCACTTGAAATGCAGGGCCGTCACTGCCACATGGAGCTCGCTCTCGTATGAACAAATATTTGCCGGCGTCTTTGACTTGGGTCTGCATCACAATGAAAGCCCTCTTCAGATTGTCCACTGAGCAGCAACCTCTTCCTTCCTTTGTTGCCTGCATTGCTTCATTGTCAGCGTGTAGTCCGAGGAGCTGCAGCTGAAGGGGGTGAAGGGGAAGAGAAATAGTGAGAAGAAAGTAGAACTCAGACCCAGAAGGGACCTCTCTTTGAAGGCTTTAGTTGGCACTGATGCTGTGTCGAAAGTGAGGTGGGCTGTGGGCTGTTACAGGCTATATACATTGACTTCAACTGAATTGTGTTCCACCTTCATCATGGCTGTTGCAGACTTGTGCGTGCAGCCACAGTTTCCATGTTACACTTTTTTCCCTGCTTCACTTCATAGAGTGAAATAGACTTGCTCATGTAAATGGATTCCTATATATATACTGGCAGGTGAATATGTTCTGATAAAAAACAATAAGCTTCTTTCAGCTGCTCCCTTATTCGTGGATGATCCTCGTATTTGATTTGGCACAGTGGGTTGGATCAGAAAGGCAATTTGTGCCTTCTCACAGTCTCAAACTTTTGCATCTTAGTCGAATGCATTCTGTTACATCCTGTGAGGCTGTGGGAGTGTGTGGGCGTGGTGTTGTCCTCTCCCTCTCCTCCTCCTCCTTTATTGCCCCTCCCCTGTCTCTCTCTGCCCCTGCCTTCTCCTTTTAGGACACACCTGCTGCTCATCTGCCCTCATTTACCACCAATTACCCTCAGAGGTGATATAAGCTGGAGAAGAGCAGTGTGGAGGTGGGAGAGACTTCTGGTGGATTTGCTCTGTGCTGGTCAGTGTGAGTCTGGTCTAGGTGTGGAAAAAGGCCTGCTGTGTGTGACCAGCCCCACCGTGCGTGGCTCTTTGTGAGTAGTTCTTAACTGAGTGGTGGTTTCCCTTAAGTGACGGCGGCCTCCATTATTTTGTTTGGCCTGCCTGGTTATTGTTAATAGCAGCGTCGCCTAGATTTTATGTGGGGACGTAACATATTCACTTTCAATATGTATCGTTACTGTACACCCAGGATGAGCTTATACGCCGCAGTAATGCACAAATGTAGGCAGCAGATTGTTCCAGACTGCTCCACCTGCTCTAAACTTTTGAGGCACAAACATTGTAGGTTACTGTGTGGTCTTGTTTCCTAACTGTGAGTCACAAAAGAGAATAAGAGAGTGGGAGGATGGGACAGTGATACCACAGGGTTCTGTAGGCCAGAAAAATACACTGGGTCAGAAGTAGAGAGATGCTAACAGTTACAGACACCCTTTTTACAAAGCAAACACTCAGTGACCTATAATTGTGTAACAGTTAGTTTGTCCAATGACTACAGTGTCTGATTTTCATGGTTTTCATATAGAAAGGTGTGGAGGTGTGCTGAATCAGAAAAATAAATCTGGTATGCAGGTGTAATAAAATTCCCTGATGCTAAAACAACTTTCAAACACTGACGATTTTGTAACGGGGAGATTGGCCCAGCGTGTCGAATGGAAAAACCAAACGCGCAGTAAACTGAAAAACAGCAGCTCCCCACATTTCGTCTCATAAAAGCTCATTAGTCAGCACCCGTGATTGTGAGGCCACCAGTGAATCTACAACCTCCCCGAATCTGCTCTTAGATGACGTCAGGTTTAAAAGACACGGCTTGTTATGTATTATTATTGTGTTATTATGACTTTTGTCTAAAGGCTGCTTTAATCTTCTCGCTTGGTGCCTTCAGTGCATTTATTCTGAGTTATTGCTGTAGTAGCCAAATCACATAATCGCTATATTTGATTATTATTGCTATACATTTTATTTATTTTACTTAAAGTAGACCTGGCATGCTTGGTTTCACCTCTCTATTTTTTATCATTAATTCAATTAGTGTGGCTTTGCCTGATTTACAGGTTAAAATAATCCGTATTTGTCCTATACTTGGTCTTGGTTCTTCGCCTCGTTTAATCCACTCGTTAAAACAAGCCATTTTAGCTCCTTTCCCTTTAATTCCACCTTTCTTTAAGTCACCATTCTTCTGATTCGCCATCGCTTGAAAGCAGAAGGTAGTGAGTAAACTGCGTCCACTCTCACTTTCAGACACCCAAAGACACAATTCCCAAAATATGTATGTGTATTTTACAATGCTGTGTAAAGCTCTTGAGTCCTTTCTCATTTCTTTAGATTGTGTTAGGAAAATTGGAAATAGGTGCCCTGAGTTGTTGAAACATGTCCAGATATACACAGAAACACAGTATATACAACAAAACACAGTTTGTATAATGGGCTTGAAAGTCAGCATTTGGTAGGACCACATTTATTCTCCAACACATGACGCTTTCTCGTAAGTACTGTTCATTAATAATTTTCCAGTCATTTTGAAGCACATTCAGAGCTCTTCTTTGGAGGCTGCCTCCCTTTTGTTCCTTTCTCTGTTAAGATGATCCCGCACTGCCTCGGTAATGTAGAGGTATTTGGTGCTACACTCTGTGTTTTTCTATCCGGGTATCCTTTTACTGCATTAGCAGTTTGTTTGGGATCATTTTCATGCTGAAACATGAAGCTGTTGCCACCAGATGGTATTACATGGTGAATCAAAATCTGATGTCACTTTATTGTGTTCGTAATTCCATCAATTTCGACAAGATCTCCAACACCACTGGGTGGAATAAAGTCTCAAACTGTCACAGAGGGCCCCACTGTGTTTCACAGACAGGCTGTAGACACTCACTGCTCTACCTCTTTCCTGATCTCCTCTGTATATACTGATGACAACTTGAACCAAAAATGTCACATTTGCATTCAACACTCCATCAAGCGTTTTTACACTGGTTTTCAATCCAGGTCTTGTGTAACTTGGCATAACTCACCCTTTTCTCCCTGTTTGCCATCTGAAAAAATGACTTTTCGACCGACACTCTTCCACTAAAACCATTTCTGATGAGGCTTAGCTGAACAGTAACTAAGGTGTTGGATAAAAGGCTGGATGATCTCTCAAGTCCTGTGTCAAGAAAATTACTTTGCGATACTGTTCATCAACTGCAAATAGTTCTTTAAGTCTATCACTTCTTATATATTGCTGTGTCCAGTTCGCTCAAACTTTTTATTACTCTGATTTTTTCAGGAGAGACGTCACACCATGCTAAGATATGCCAAGCATTCAAGCTTCAGTAGCTTTTTAGTAATAACCTTGTAGATGCAAAAATACTATTTTATGCCTGTCAAACTGTCATTTCATATCTTTGGAATTTGTCATACACTGAACAAAAGAAACAGCAACAAATTAGTTTTTTGCAACAGGCTGCTGATAACAAAGTATCAAAGGCACAATTGAAATGGATAGAAACAACACTGGTTCATCTCTTGAGTTAGATGCTTTTATGCTTTAATGAGTCATAGGTCAGTGCTTCAGTGAATTAACAAACGAAAAAATGTTCCTCTGAAAATAGTCTGGCACAAGAACTGGACTGAAAATGAGAGAAAAAGCTGCCAAAGAAAAACTCTGAAAGATCTTAGAAACCCCTGAGAACGGTTGGTCGAGACCACTTTAAAAACAATACAAGAAAGTCTGGAAGACGTTTGGAAGAAAAATATGAAGAAATGGAAGAATCTTTAGAGTTTTCCATCATAGGTAGCGATGGCAGGACATGTGTTAGCCTCATGAGACTTTTTAAAAAAGCCATTATCTGTAAACATGACTAAACTGCATTCTCTCCTATTGTGAGTCAAGCTCCGTCTATCACAGAGCTGATTTTCCTATTATGAGTCGTACTGTATGACAGGTCATGAGGTTACTTTTCACCACCTCTGCACTTTTATAAATGAGAAATGTGTTGTTTGGCAACAGCAGCTCCCTTAAAAAAAAATAGGTCATTGTTCTCTCCATATTGTTTCCTCCGAGCAGAGGAGCTTCTTCGAATAACACTATCTCTTTCAGATAGCAGTCGCCCCAGCTGAAAGGTGAAGACAGAATATTGTGTTATAGAGAACAGCATCAGTGCCTTTGGCCTTGGCGTCACTCTGCCCCAGCATCTTGTGGGAATGAACCAGCTCGGTTCTTGTTTACTCGTTCTTTGTTTTTCCTCCGCATGCCGAATCCATTGAATCTGACAATAAAGCAGGAATATGAATACTCGGATATTGATTGAACACTGCCTCTGAGCAAGTAATACTGTTGCTTTGGTGTGTCAGCTCTTTTTTGTGATATCTTTATTTTGTCATCTTGACTTCCCCCTCCTCTCTTCAAATCCTGACTAAAGTCAGATTAATAAGGTTTACATAAATTATCAGAACTCAGACATCAGTTCAGTCTGTCAGTTTGTGTGTGTGTGTGTATGTGTGTGTACACATGTGTAGACATCTTTATGAGGACAGAAAATTGGCATGGCACTATACTTGTGGGGACCGCAGTCAGTTATGGGGACAAAATGCCCATCCCCATGAGTTTGAAGGCTCAAAATGTGATTTTGGTGTCAGTGTTGCAACTAAGTTATGGTTAGGTTAGGTTTGGATGGTTAAGGTTTGGGTAAGTGACTATTAAAGCATTATGTCAATTAGATGTCCTCACGAAGATATGAAAACGAGTGTGTGTGTGTGTGTGTGTGTGTGTGTGTGTGTGTGTGTGTGTGTGTGTAAAGGAAACGAAAGTGCAGATATTTTCACTGCTTCATGTTTTCTCTGTTTTGGGGTATTTTTTTAAAGCGGGTATGTTTCTCTGCATGTGTGAGTCCATGTGTGTACATGTGCGACTATGTATGTTCTGAGTAATGGGCTTTGTGCATCCTCTCTTGCTGACGGCTACGATGTATCCATGGCAACGCCAGGTCGATCCTAGCTGTAAGCGGAGCTGGTGAGAGGAACTTGAAAGGGAGCATTAAAACCTCTCCTCTCATCTGCCCTGCGCTCTTCTCACTCCGACAATGGTGAAATGCACGGCCTTGTTGAAATCCTACCCCAGGGGTGTATACTGTAGCAGTGACAGCGAACACTCGCACCTCAACACTGCCATCTTTTGACCTGACGCAAGAATGTATGGAAATGTTTATGTTTTGTTGTCATTTGTGAAAACATAGAGTTGGTTTCCCTGAAAAGTGAAAGTTAGAAAAACAAAATCTCAGAATGAGAGGTATCTTTTTAAGAATTATTTTAGAAATGTAATGCACAAGAGACAAGAAGAAATGTGGAGAGATGGAGCAGTGAAATAACAAGCCCCAAAGGTTTAAAATCAGATTTCAACTGTGCCCCATATATTGGCCAACCACTGAACCTGTTCGTTCGTTCATTCGGAGAAATTTAGCTGGAGCGTTGTTACATTTGAGCTATTCCAGTTAAAATCTCACAAAGAGAAAGTAAGCAGATAATCCAAGGAATGGCATCGATCTAAAAATGTAAAAGATAAATAAAAATTACTTTAGGCTTCACAGTTTGTATCTTCATGCTCTTAAAATGTTGCCAATCGAGTTTTCTGATGCTTTGTGATGACATCTTAAGCCCTGAGGAACATCTACAGGATGAGATGTGCTGCTGTTGCCCTCTAGTGGATTTCATAAACATGAAGGAATAAAACGACATAAAAGGTGAAACAAATGGTGAAAAATGGAGCCAGACAATCAAGATGTATCCATTTTGAGGAAAGCATAGTCGCCAGAACAAACACAGATTTATTGTAACTCTGTCAGTGTGGCTATACTGATGTAGACAGAGTAATTAAAATATTTTGGCACACGAGGCATGTACTCGCTCAACTTATTTTATCCAAAGGGTCACTGCACTGCTGTTGCACAATTTAATTTTCTCCACAGTTTCACAACTTAGCATTTCGTTCCAAATCTAAGGCGTTAGTGTTTGTGAATATTCATGCTGCAGTACTTCACTGAATGCCCAGAGACTTCAGCTGGAGGAGCTCCACGACCTTCTTGTTAGGTCAGGTTTGATACCGGAGGCTATCTAGTGATCATTAATAAATATTCAAGAACCACAGCCCATCAGGGTCTGCTGTGTCAAGCAACCTCCTGCATAAAGCTGCAACTCTTTGTGGTTTGCTCTCTTATCATCAGTAGTTTGGGGGTTTGTTTTTTTTTTTTTTTCTTTAGACAGTCTTCACAGAAGTCTTGTTCCTTATCCACACTGTTCACTTGATATTTACATTTCCTCCAATTAAATCAGACCGGCACATTACGGTAAGGCGTTACGCAACAAATCCTTTGAGGTAATGTGTTTTGCATTGGTTTTAGAGGTTTAGTGTGTCTATTCCTTTGAAGTATCCTGTGGTACCATTAGGTGTAGGTTTTTATTGTAAAGTGTGCTGTCATCCCCCTAAATGCATCTACCATTTCATTTTCCGGCACCAACGTGTTTCTGAAAATAATCTCAGTTGTCTAATGGAGGTGGATCAATACAGATGGCTCGGTCTCATACACTTCCTTTTCATATCACAACCAACACCACCTCTGGGAATCTGCATTCATCACCATATTCAATAATGCGAGCCTCCATCTGAGATGTTTTTTCTCTCGCTCTCTCTTCACGACTTCTACATATTTGCTTTCAGTTAATCTGCTTTCCACAGAACTGCTTGCAGCTACGTGGGGGTATGTAATTTGAGTAAGATCTGTTGATAAAATGAGGCATTAGATTGAAATAACAATGGGCAAATTGAAGTCTTGATTAAATTCCTTGACTTCTCTCCTTGGTGTTTGCTAATTTCTTGAGCTGGAATCAGACGTAAACTGCCTACCTTCTCACTCAAATTGTTCTTAAAGGAGCATTTACACATTAGCGGCATCGTGCCTTTCTCTTTTCTTTTATTAAAATCTTGATTTGGTTTAAAGCTCATCACAAACACAAATCCTACTGCAATCCCACTGATCTCTGCACTGCATATTCTAATGACTGACTCTTTGCTTAGCTGCAGTTGTGCTGTATCTATAATACCTAGGTATTATTTCCGTTTGATTACACAATTGTGCTGAGATCATTGTATTTTCAGAGGATGAGTGAGTTCAGTCCAAACAGTGCAATCAGCAAAACTTTATCAGCCTATTCAGTGCTTTAGCTCTTACATTTTCTCTCTCCCATTGCATCAACACTTCCTTTTTTTTCCTGTAAATGGTGAAACTCTGCCCCAGCACAGTGACCTGTAGCCGGGCCCAGCGGGAGTATTCTGTGTCCTATACTTCTCGTGGCTTCACCTTCTTTAGCCTCCTCCTCCGTCCTCTTCTTCCTCTCTTTTTTCTTCACTCTTTCGAAATTGTCTAAGGGTTGGATCTGCCCCCAAGACAAAAGGACAAACCCAAGCAAGGCATCTCACTTCATCTCTGAATGGGTGTGGATGGCAGAAACCAGAGTGCTTAGATTGTTTGTTCGCTTTGATTCAGGAGTTGTTATGACTTTTGGGACCATATTTGTCCTATTAGCTCAGTGTTTTTTGAATCAGTAGCCAAATAACAAATACTTTTCTTCTTGAATCATTTCATTGTTTCAGTATTTTGGGAGTTTTTTAAGGACTTAGACTTCTGGCTTCAGCTTTATTGATTCACTGCTTTCACCATGCCGCTCCGAATTATGTGCACCATCTCCTTTTCTGCTGATGACGAACCTAGCAGGGGATATGGTAGCGATGGTTTTGACGACCACTACAAGCGGGTAAAGAAACATTATAGTGATGGAGACTCTCAGGAATGCCTGGATAGGTGTAGTCAGGTAGATGATTGCACTGATGAGGAGGATAATGTTAGCGATGTAGATGACCTCGCCACTTTTTTTGGCAATTGCTCGCTTCACGGAGCTAACCACGTGTTTGTGGAGGACAATAAGTTTAGTTTTCGCCAGGGTTTGTGGGCACTGGTCTTCACCTTAGCACTGTCTGCTTTCATGTATCAAGTAGTTGACAGGGTTATATACTACTTCCAATATGATTATATTACAATGCTTGACGAAAGAGTGGCAAACAATATGACCTTTCCCGCTGTAACTATATGTAACTACAACTTCATACGAAAGTCTCAACTGAGCTACAGTGACCTGATCTTTATGGGTCCTCTTCTGGGCTTTGAAGAAGGCATGGCACCAGGATTTCCCCTGGCTCCAGAGCCAGACCGCCCGCTGGGCTCTCGCTTCAGTATGGATGAGTTCTACAACCGCACTCGACATCGCATGGACGAAATGCTACTGGAGTGTAACTTCAGAGGTATAGAATGCGGCCCCGACAGCTTCACAGAGGTAATTTAATCCAAGGCCAAGGCCCTCAAGGCCAATTTTTTTTTTTTAAATCGTTTCAAAATATTAATCTTGGGAACCGTCAAATTCCGACTTGGAAATAATCAGTGCAAGTTTGTACTTCATATTATCCATATATTTGCAAGGTACTCTATGTGCATCTGGTTGACTTGATTCTTCTGATTCATTGTTAATATTGTATCAAGGGATGCTGAATTCTCAAAAAGAAAATAAGAAAGACTGCCGGGTTTCATCAAAGCCTTCTGTTAATGTTTATTTAGATAAAATAGGAGCATCCACTAAAAGCTAGTACTCCAAACTGTTATGCCTGGAGAGGCGTTATCACGGAGGAGGAGATCGTAGAAAATAACTGAATCGGAGGAAAGTGTTTATTTATTGCAGTGAGGTGATTCAGCTACTTAAATCCCAAGTCACTGCTGTAAATGAAAAGGAGTTTTCAAGTCAGCACGTCTGTCTTAATGAAAGTCTGTTGTAAATTTTTTTTAAAAAGAGCAGACATGAGCAAGTCCTATTACCTAAAGTGGCATACTTGGCATACAGCTGTTGCTAATGAATTAAAGAGGCACTTTAGAGCATCGTTGTTTTGCCCAGAGGAGACGTCTTGCTAGACATGCATTCCCTGAATTTTTGGTTTGGTAGCTGCTGCCCTTTTTGTTCTCTCGTGGTTGCACACAAGTAGAATACTGAATTGCCAAGTAGTGTTGACGTTATTCAGCTATTGGTCTATTGATTTGCTTGACCTTTGCGCAGTTATGGATAGGTCTGTGTGGACTGCTAATAGATGTACTAGACTTACATGAGAGGCAATTACTTTATGTGTAAGTGCATTTCTACAATGTGGTTTATTTTTCCTATTTTATTCAACCTCTTGTTGTCATTAATGTACAGTTTGTTTTAATCATTAATTGTTTAAATACTTCAACAATATTGTGCCTTAGGGATTGGTGCAAATACAGAGGAAAAATCTATTATGTAAAAAATAGACTCTGCCTCAAATGTTTGTGCAGTTATTGCAGCGTGACAAGTTAAGCGTCCTGATGGATAGTGAGGAGAATTAGAAACACTGGGTAGGAGGGAACAGATTGCTTTTCGTGTGAAACCGATGATATGTCTGATGGCACAGATGTGACCACAGGTGTGCCTTGAAATTTTGGCTTGCCCTTTGGGTGTCTCTTGGACACAAAATGTTTGAAAGGTACAGCTTTTACTAATTAGTCAGTGACTCATTTTTCAAGTGAAAATGATTCACCAATTGATGTTTCTTATTAAATTGGTGAGTTTTTGAGCTGTTGGACAAAAAAAGAGTGTTTGAAGAACAGCATGCCGGCTTGTCGTTACAAAGGTATGACATTAACAGAGAAAATACGAATCAAATCATCATGAAAATTAATAATCATTAGCAGTTCTTTGCTCAGACATATGATTTTATAGCCAAAAATATGACTGTTGATGCAAACTGTAACAAACACGTTTATTTATTGGTCACAGTGAAGATTAAAAGATAGAGAGAAGCAAACTGGCTCGAAAAGGAAGAATAAATGGCTGCATCAACAGGACTGTTTGTTTTGTTTTGTCTTGTCTTGTTCTTTTATTATGAGTATCACAACATTAACCTTGACACCAGCTCTGATATTGTGGGGTTATCTGTTTCAGATGTGGAGAGCTGCACAGGACTTGTCAGCCAGAACTCACACATCAGTTGTAAAAATTACCATCTTGGATGGTAAAGATGTGGAGGTAAAGGCTGATAAATAAAAGGATGAGAATGTTTTATTACATCAGGGAAAAGCTTCACGTGGAGGGGCAAATAGTAAGTTAGGGTTTCTTAAGTGTAGCGTGTGCAATCAAGAGGAAATTAGTGATCCCGCAGCGAGACACAATTGTTGCCACGGTGAAGAATAGGAAAATAATACCTCCCTTGTAAACATACAGAGATATTTTTGTTATAAATTCTCCATCACTACGAGGGAAAATGCTGAGCATGTTTACACAAACAGGCAGCATGGCTTAATATTTGCACAAAAAGAGAGCATATAAAGTAATTTGACAGCAGACTATAGATCTTACCCAACATGTATTTATGCAGGAGTCCGTGTCTTACCCCCGGTCAAGGAGTCAGTATAGCAAATGGAAAACGAAGGGCCTTTATATCCACTGTCCTTGAAGTGAAGTAGAGCCGGCTGTCATCCTCCACTGATATGCTTTCTAAAAAGCAAAGTACTGCAACTGCAGTGCATTCTGCCATTTTATTAGCATTCAAGGAAGTCAATGAGCAGGTTTATTCAATGTCAGATTTTACTGCCTGAGTGTCGCTCGAAACTCATTCTTCGTCCCATTATTTCTTACTTTAAATTAAATGGTCTGTTCCATCAATATCATCAATCACAGCATTAAATCCTTAACAGACTTATAATCAAATAAGAAGCACGGTTGTCCTTTTAAAAGCAGTCATCTTGAAAAGTATTTAAAACATCTATTTTGAATAATTAATAATGTTTTATAAAACTATTTTTCAGCCATTCTTACCTACTCCTCCTTCAGTAAGCATTCTTTCAGTTGTGCCTGAGAGGAAGACGAGAAATTGCTTAACTGGTTGTCAGCTGGTCTCATGCATGTTGTGAAATGAAGTTAGATAATAAAGTTGGACGTGCCGTTTCAGGTCAATAACATTAATGCATCAAAGCACTTAGCAACATGTGGGTGAATTACAGAAAGCTGTGTGAGATTGTGAGTGGTAACAATGACGGGTGTACGTTGTTTTATGCAGCATATACATATATATATCTGCTGTCTTTGTATACTGTTTTTGACAATAACAAGCATGTTGTTGCATGTCGCAGCATTAAGGCTGAAAATTTGACTAACACAAGTGACAAGTAATCATTTATCTGCCACGTCTAATAGGACTAATTATAACCATTGTCAATTTAGCTTCAACCCTTGTGTCTTACAGCCTCCCACTAATATAATCATTGATTGCTCCTTCAGCTCGTGCTTTGTGCAGCAATTATAAACCAGTGCTTGCTCATTGTTTTGTCACTCAGTTTCCAAAGTAGATGCTTTGAAAATTTATAATGCGCTGTGCTGCTTTGAGACTGTTCACGAACAGGTTTTATAACCAGCAGTTAGGCAAAGTATCCCCATAAGATACTTAACCAATGTGTGTGCATGTGTGTGTGTCTGTGTTAGTGTGTGAGCAAGCTTTAAGTGAGTTAGCATGGTTTGCATCATTTTGGGTCTACATATCAGAATCAAATGCTTAGCATATTAATGCTCGATCAAAGCACTAAGTTGGAGTTGGGGGGAAACGGTCGAGCAAAAATGGTGATGCAGTAAAAAAAAAAAAAGAAGTTGTTAACAGAAAAGAAAAAATGAAGTTCTACATTTGCAAATCACACATCAAGAACGAGGCATAAATACTAACGCGTTAGCTGTGTATTTCTAGCAGACACCGTTTGTATCAATAGAGCAAAAATAACTCACTTAACTACAAGCATTAATACATTTCTTTTTTCCCTTTTCTTCCGAAGACCAAATCAGTAGTGTATTTATTTTGCGTAATGTGGCATTTGGCAGCGTCAGTGGTCCCTGAACCTCTGCTTCTGCTTGTTTATTATTTCTCCTAAACAGCCACTAATGGCCTTGCAGACAGAACTGAGAAGAGGAGGTGAAATGATTGATTGCTCTCTGTCTGTCTCAGTCTCTGAGGTTTTCCGTCCATTCCTCCTCTCATTCTGTCTTTCTATCCACCATCTCTCTCAAGTGTTTTTGCATCTGAACTGAATGTATGCGTCAGTGCTGTAATGAGCTCCAGCTAATGGCTGAGTCAAAAGCGAAGCTTGGCTACTGCCCCACCAGATAGAAGGCTCAGGTTGCGGCATTTCTGACCCAGAGCAGAATGTGAGACCCCCTCGGAGCAGTGATTCAAATCCTTGCTTCCTGCTCCAACCCGAGCCCATTAGATACAGCTTGACTTTCTCCCAAGCTCAGCATTGTCAACAGAATCACTCAGTGGCTCTGGTTACGCCCTTCTCTTGTCTCCTCAAGAGCATCAGTCTGAATATCCCACAGACAGAAAGCAAGGCAGAGAAACTGTGAGGAATCTTTCTTATTTATTTTTTTCCCAGAGGAAGGAAAATGAAATGGCAGAGTTGGCCGCCCCATCTGGCTCTGAGCTGTAAATACTTGTTATGGTTCAACACTTAACTTGTGCAGCCGCTGGGAAGAGATTGTATCAGTGAAAGTGTGATGTAATTATCTTAAACCGTATGCTGTGATAAATGGGATGGTAACAAATTATGTTAAAAAATAACAAGCATAGTAGCCATTTGTTCCGCCCATGAAGACTTACTGACTTTATCACTCGCAGCACTGAATATGTGCTGAACTTTTTAACATGTACCCATATTTTCTTTATATCTATATATACGTTTATTTATTTATAAGTTATGGGCAATTTTTGGAGCTTGACTGTTTCATTAGTAGCTACACATGCAGTAAGTACTGCTGAAATACATGCACTGGAACAGCAGACCAACAAACACTGCCTCATCGGTGTCTGCAGTGCATCCAAGTGTTAATTTAGCAGTTTCTCTCTCCCTGCTACGCAGACACTTCGTGAACAAATTGAGCCGCAATAATGCATTTCAAATTCCAGGTTATGAAAACAACTTTGATTAAGCTCAAGAATGGACTCAGTCTGAAAGTGGTCATTACACTCTCTGAGTGTGAAAAGGCAAGCGCTGTTGAAATGCTTCCTCCCTTCTATCAGGTGAGGGCACCAGGCTATTAAATATTTATGCAAACGCTGAACTCAGATGACTGTCTGATCTTTGTTTTTGTCCGTTATTAGATGTTGCCCTATTTCCTCCGCAGCTGTAATTTATGCGAGTTACAGAAATTTTAATTCGCTGTGTTCCACCACTCAAAAACATCTCATTATATTTCCCATTTAAAACTGTCTAATCATCTTGTTTGTTAAAACTCCAGCTCTTATACATCTTATTTCTACTTTGTTTTCAAGGCTTTCCAGATAGTATTTCATTCTGCATGCCAGCACGAATGATCCCACTTTTGCTGGAAAGTATTTTAATCAAACAGTGATCACAAGGGGGCAGTGTTATACAATGATTTTACAGCCTAAACTGGCTTTTATGTAGTTCTTCGCCCTGAGATGTAGCATGCTGCTCCTTTTTTTTCTTTTTATTTACAAGAAATCGCTCAGAAATATGCTTAATTCCATCTTTTAAAAACCCTTTGATTCCCACTACGGCACAACATCAGAGTCACTCAGCTGCAATGACCGCTATCCCTTTTAAGCTTGGTGTAGAAGCAAAAAGCCGCTGCCAGTGGAAACACAGTGGTTGCAATTTTTGAAAGCACCATTTTCCTAAGGGATTAAACTCTATTTGTGTGTTGCAGGGATTAAAAAATAAATATTACAAAATCAAACATGAGCTGAGATTTGTTCAGCACTAACAGTCTTGGCAGATACCCATCCCTCATTCATTCTCTGTCTCTCTCCTTTTCTCTGTCTTTCTCCTTTTAGACGCCACACTGTTTCTGTACACTAAGGACTAAAGTCCAATAGGAGGAAAACTATGACAGTCTGTCACTGTGTCCTATCTCTCTCTATCTCAGTGATGGATCAGTGTTTTCAAATGCACCAATTTTAATTAAATTTCTCATCCGTCTTCTTTGGAAGTTGGCGACCGGAGGTCCAGCAGCATTTACTCCCTGT
Source organism: Neolamprologus brichardi (assembly GCF_056152115.1). Taxonomy (NCBI): domain Eukaryota; kingdom Metazoa; phylum Chordata; class Actinopteri; order Cichliformes; family Cichlidae; genus Neolamprologus; species Neolamprologus brichardi. The sequence goes on along the minus strand of NC_142108.1, from coordinate 28,697,855 downwards.
TCGGAAGACTCCAATGGAATATAAAGCCTGGGTCCTTTAAATCGGACAGATACATCTCTACCTCTCCTCAATATCAGCCAGCACTTCATAACACAAAGCTAATTAATCATTAAAGTGGAATAAATGAAAGGAGAGAACTTTCACTTTACTCTCTGACAAAGATAAATGATATCTAATGATGTTAAAATGAGGGAAACTGCAGTCTTGTTGGAGCAATTATATATGAATAAGACATATGACAAGTGTCCTATACAGGGCCAATAGCCACTTACGATTAGCTAATTAGGCTGATGAGAGGGCCTTAATGGCTTCCTACAGGATTATTCCCTATAATTTATAGCAGAGCTGAAATAAAAGGTTTGGCTCTAAATGACAGCGTGAATGTCAGAGGAGCTGTGAGGAGAAAGGTAGTGTTCATTTAAGGGCAGTTTCCTTTCATTCTCTGACACTCACACTCTCACTGTTTTTCTTCTGCTCTTATTGTGTGTATACACATACACGTGGAGACCAACCTTCAGCGCCGCACCAATACATTTGGGAGGATAATTATCTATTGAAAACTTTCATCTGTTCTCGTCTGGGTTCAAGTACAGGGAATAGCACAAGAAATACATTTTTGAAAGGTTTGTGTGTGCAGTGGTGAAGGATGCCTGAAGGCTAGAACATGTCTGTGCCAAACTGGAATTCAGTTTCTCTCTTGTTCAGGGTTTCATAGATGACTGCATCTGTCGTGGTCAGCAGGACTCCTGTGGGAACTGGGTGGCTCTTTGTTTGAGAGTGTAGAATCAGCAGGACTTCTAATGGATTTGTGTGCATGGCTTTTCAATATATGCATGTATCTCTGTGTATGTGTGTGTATGTGGGTCTGTGTGTGTGTGTGAAAGAGAAATAAATATAAGACTTTTTCTTTTTTATACTTATTTATATATTGTTATTTTGTATTGAATATCAGTACTGACACACCATCAGCAGCTGATGCTGGCTTGGTCACACAGATGTTGTGCGATGTGATTTCATTTCATCGATTGGACTTCTTGCTGAACTTAAAGGAACAAAAATCTATTCTTGGCCACAAGGCATAAGACAGCTTCCCAAACAATTTAACAGACTATAAATGCTACACTATAACTAGGCTTGACCAAAATTATTCTGATAGTGTGCAATGAACTTTCAATCTCATTGTCTTTGAGATGGCTCCTTCGAAGACTTGGACCTGGTCTGCAATCACTCACAGTTGGCTGCAATCTTAATGAAATGCCAATAAGACAGAGTCAGTGTGCTGTCACTTTGTGATTTAATGGGATCAAGTTTATTGCCATTTTAAATTCACATTTTCTTCTTACTTTCAGAGCTTCACCACAATTTCATGAATTTTGAACAGAAATTTGGAAGTTCCTTCAAAAAAAGTGACGTAATTGCTGAAGGACAGGGATTAACTGCAAAATGACATACAGTATGGGCACTTGACAACCTCGCTTTTATGTAGAAGGGAAACCAAAATACAACAAATTAGCAAGAAGTGGAGTCCCATAACAAAGCAAGGTGCCACAATGTGCAAAGCAAAGTTCCACTAATTTGTACAGGCTGGCTCAGATTGCTTGCACCACATTGGGCATTTGTCTGTGGTTAGAAATTAGACTGCACTTGTTTACTTCACCAATCTGAGAGTGATTGCAGTCAGTCTGCACTTAGAGGTTGATCAAGCAACACCCTCAACCTCTGGGCGACCAGTTGGTCACTGCAACTATTTGCAAAAAAAAAGGCAACCAGCGATTCTTCCTAATCGTTAGAGTGCTACTTTTACTCTAGTGGGACTGAGCCATAAGGGTGTAACTACCAACTTGACTAGGCCAATTTTCTATATTTGTCTGGCAAATATTTTTTCACTTATCTTAGCAACATTATAATTCTATTTGATGATAAATAAATTCCATAACATGAAAAATGTAACTTACTAAAAAGTTTTTAAAAACCTTTCTATCAATACCTCCTCTGTGAACATTATTCTGCCTGCCATGTCGCAAAAGTTCCTTGCGATAAACACAATTCCATTAACACTGACAAGTAAGGGATTTGAGTTTAGCCATGCAGTTATTTGTTACCATGAAAATGTGGAAATTATTGATGAAAGGACAAAATTGGCTTTAAATTGTGCCTCAATGCAGTGCTTAGATTCCTATTTACTCTGTAAAATTTTCAAGAGTTATGATCATTATTTTCAATCCGCCAGCAAGCAGGCCAAGAAGAGATGTCTTCTGTGAGAAATAGGGCTGAAAATTTAAATCCTCAACCGATCAAAGAAAAAAGAGACTTCAGCAGTCTGAATTAAGAGAGTAGAGTTTGTTTGTTCTATCTCCAATTTCCAACTCTAATGGGAAAAACAAATCTTACTAAAATTTTTTAACTAATCCCCACTTGGTCTGACTCACACAACTAAAGTTTTTTCATGGAAAGAAGTAGGCCCAGTGATGTATAGAACGGGCTTTAATATTCCACATACAATCTGAATACGGAATATTAAAACCTGTACACTGAAGTTGAAGCACCTGTGCTGCTCAAACACAATACCACCAACCAAAAGATCCAGTCCTTTGCAGACTTTATTATTTAAAGAATCCAAACACATATCTACTCAGTCACTGTGAGACACTTTGGACAAGACCAGCACTACCTTCAATGTAAATGAGCTCAAAATTGTAAACAGGCTGTCCAGAGCTAATGTTAGTGGAAGATCTATTGATTGCATGGTCGTTGTTTCACCCTTGAATCAGATGAGTCAGTGTCTGCACTGTTGTTGAACATTGCTGTTGCATTTGGGCAATGCAACAGCAACACAGGCTGATTATATTATTCATTGTCAAGACCTAATAACCACAGCTGATGCAAATCTTAACAGCAATAAGGTCCATCGAAGTAGCAAACAGTTAAAGAATTACTGGTGCCTGAGGGGATGTGTGCCTTGTTGATTCTAATCCCCACCTCTCTATTCAAAGGTTTATATCAGGTCGTAATTGTTGCTATAGACCAGGAGTTATTAAGGGGGAAAGAGCAAATAAATCATTCCAGCACTTAGCTAGTGTGTCTGCTACCTTCTTTGCACACATACACAGTATACATACACTCTCTTGGAAGGCATCATATTACTTTCAGTATCTTCAGAGGGGCCGTTATACTGCAGACCAAAATGAAATCAAAATGAAAGATCCATTTAGGTGCAGCCCACCGTGCAGCTTTGGACTGTCCTTTTTATCCTTTCTGGCTGATCTTCCAGTGTGTTTGCAGGCATGCGTGTCTGTTTTCTTTGGGAGTTGTCAGCCAGTTAGACCAAAAATGGTCTCTTCTTCATTAGCCCTGTATTTGTTACATTTCTGACATCTCCCTGACATAAAGGGTAAAACAAAGGCATGCACACACACTGCACTTGCCCGCAGTTTAAAAAGTTATACTGTGTTTTATTGCACCGAACAAAAAAAAATGCACATATTGAACATCAGGCAAGACGCTGAAGTCTGTTGTTTATTTGTTTTCGATCTGTCAGAATATGCTGTTTAATAGTAGCCCATAGGCCTGTGATTGAAGACTATTCTTGAACTGGACAGGGATTGAAATAAGATTAGTAGAATGTGACACAATATCTCCCGAGGATCTCCCGGATTCTTGAGTCAACTGATGCTGAAAAAAACCAAAATCAAAGCCGGGATAATATTTTGAAGAAATACATGAGGGTGTTAGTTGATAATTGATGTGAACAGCAAATGTTGTTTGTCAGCTACACACAGTCACTTTGCTCATCTGTTGTTTGCCAGGAAATAGCTCCGACACATACTGCTTAAATTACAAGACCGGCTTCAATCTTTTCATCTCATTCTAAAAGCAAATGAGCAATATTCCCCCAAGATCGCTTCTTTTGGGTTAATTTCTTTAATAACAACGTGTAATCTTGGATCCCACCCAATCAGCCCTAGCCACTCGGATAATACATTTCTTAAATTAGCCCCTAATTCTGCATATTTATTACAACCACATTATTTTCAGTAGCACAGGAAACTCATATCTACAACTAATAAGACAAATGGATGGATTAGGTTTTCCAAGGAGGATTCATTTGTAAATATCAAACAGAAAGGGACCATTTATTTCACAAAGGGCCATTCATTCATTTCTCCCTGAGCAGCAAATCGGAGGCATCAGGCCTGTGGGGACTGGGAGACTGTTTGCTATAGCTAGCAGCCGTAGTCTGAAAGTCATTCATCAGAACCATTTCCCCTTTCCCAAAGTCTCCCCAGCCCAGCTGTCATGATGCTGCTGAGATAAATTAGCTGTGTCACCCTGTGTTTCCCAGTGCAGGCAGGGATACACTTATTGCCTCATGTGCTGCTGTAAATATAAATCTTCCCCACAATACTTGTACAGTATAACTCTTAGATCGTTTCGCAAATTAATGCCTTGATGCATGACAGATTGCTGCTATACATGGTGGTGCTGTCACACAATATAAAAGAAGAGGCTTTTGAAGGCAGCTTGTCCGGCGAATAGTGATTACGCTATGAATCATAACAAGAATCCAGCTATTCATATTATTTAAACATCTGTTCCAAAGCTGGAAACTAATTTTTTAAGTATTTATTTATTTATTATAGTGTTTGAAGTAGCAAAATGTTTACCAACTCAACACCTCAAAGGCTTTGCACTGTGCAGAATGACAACCAGGGCTTTTAATGGCTTCCACTAATTGTAGTGATTTCTAAACTCTCTCATATTAGAGCTGATTTCTGGTGGTTTTACGAACACATATATATATATATACACACAGTTCCATCTTTGGGGAGTGGCAAAAGGCTGAAAAGCAGAGAGAGGAGTAGGAAATAGAAAAGTTTAAATTTTTTGGAACCTGTGACTAATTGGTTACATTTCTTTAAGAAATATGGTACACCAGGCCTCATAATATGAATTTAAATATTAAAACATATTTCAGTTTGAATATATATTATGTAAACTTTAATATAAATGAACACAAAGTTTGCAGTGATTTGTAAATTAAATTTTGGTAGTGAGCCATCATTGCAAAAAGTATTTTAAAAATTAAAAAAAAAAATCAACAAATACATAAAACTCAAAATCGAATTGGTACAGTTCAAAATGTCCTTTTTTCGTCGTGTGTTGTTTTGTTTACTGCTTTCTGTACTGTTTTAGAAAGCGCCTCCAGAACCACACTCTGTAGCTTCATAGGTCAAATTGTTTTTCATGAGCTTCACAATTTTTAGATTTTCATTTTCACTCTGCCAGTCAACCAATATACTTTACTTTTTCACAAAAATGTGAGCCATATTGTAAATTATTGTGCAAAGATCCTTAGGATCCTTAAGAAAATGGAAAATAATTGCATTGAATGATTAAAACATGTGCAAACATACATGGAGACAGAATATAAAATAAGGTAAAAAAAAAAAAAGTTTGTTCAATTCGGGCTTGGACATCAATATTATTATTCTTCAACAGAGCCTGAACTCTGAGTTCTTGTAATTTATTTATGTCGTTTTCAGCAATAGTTCTTCAGGCTTCTTTAAGGACTTTCAAAGCTCTTCTTTGGATGTTGGCTGTTTGTTCAGTTCTCTGTCAAGTTGATCCTACACCAACTTAATAATCTTGAGCTCTGTGGGGAGGCCAGTACATGACTGATACTTTTGTGTGTTTTTCTATCCAGGTATGCTTTTTCTGTATTAACAGTGTGTTTTGGATCATTGGCATGCTGAAAAGTGAAACTGGTATCAATCAGACACTTTTCAGATGGGTTGTTGGATCAAAATCTGATGGTACTTTTCTGGATTCATGATTCGTCAATTTTGACAAGTTCCCCAGTGCACCTGAATGCAGTTCGAAAGCCTCCACCATTCTTTACAGGTGGCTTCTCTGTCCTCCTCCTTACATACTGACAAGCATCTGAACCAAAAAGCTCAAGTTTGGATTCATCACTCCTGTCGTCACTGATTTTCAGTCCAATTCTTGCATAATTTGGTGTACTTGAGTCTTTCCACTGTTTCCCTTCCTTAAGAATGGCATTTTGACAGCCATCCTTTAAACAGTAGATGGAGGGCTCGATGCATCTCTCATGTCCTGTTTCTTAACAGCACGACTTTCAGATACTGTTCCTAGATACCTAAATGGTAAGTGCACTGGTTCTTATATAGCGCTTTTCTATTCTAACCGAGCAATCAAAGTGCTTTTAAACAACTTAGCTCATTCACCAGAGCACTTTTTTCTATGCTTTTCTAACGTAAGTGCTCTCTATTTAACATTCACACACATTCATGCTCAGATGGATGCCTCACAAAGCAACTTGGGTTCAGTATCTTGCTCAAGCATATTTAGCATGCAGGTGGGATCGAACCACCAACATTCCAATTAGTGAGTGACCTTCTCCATTTCCTGAGTTACAGCCACTCCTATAGGAGACCTATCACTTTGGTTTTTTTGTCCTCTACATGTCCAGTTTCCTCATTTTTTTAAGGACACACTGCACACCATGCAGCTGCCAGAGACTAAAGCAAACTTTGTCTAAAAAAATCTCTAGAAAGTCTGGACATGTGGAGACCTATTGCTCCAGACCACTTTCAAAATAGCAACTCTGGCTCTTTCGATATAAAGCTTAAAGAAATGGGTGGTGGCCAAAGACTTTTGTAATGCACTGCACTAGTAAATCACCATACAGCTGCTTCATGTCAATTGCAGGAATTAGCCGTGTTCAGTTATGTTCTAACACTACCTCTAGTGTGTTCTAGCAGTTGATTTATTATTATAGTTATACAATTAAGGACATATGCATAGCATTCACACAATGTGTTTGTCAATGCTTCTTTATGCTCAGTGCTGTTAACACCATCACACAATACTCAGCATCATTTCAATGTCACTGCCTGAAACTCTCTGTAAGCTTGCAGTGAGCTCTTGAGCTACTTCCACTGACTCTCAACATTCACTTCCCACATAGTTTTTATAGTAAATCAGCACTTACGTGATGCAGCATTTAATTCAGCCTCATAGCTGAACAGATTGAGACGCTATTGGAACAGTGGCCTTTGTGACATTTGTTCCTTACAGCAGATCATGTACACAATTATCCTCAAAATTGTCTCTGTAAATCACCACCTGCTCCTCTGTCAGCCTCCGCTGCTACAGGACCCTGACTGCTGCTGCTCCCCATGCCTCCAGCCCCTTTCTCTTCCTATTCTCTATCCTTCACCTCCTTTCTCTGTCTTCATCTTGGTTTTTTTTTTTTTTTGCCTGTTCCCTTGTTGAAGCCTTGGTGCTGAATATTCCCAGCGGGAGACAGAGAAGAGAAAGCAGCAAGCAAAAGAAGCAGAGAGAATATGGAGATCACAGCGAGAGGGGAGGAAGGAGAGGGGAGGAAAGAACAAAGGTGTGTTCAAGAAGAGTTGACTTATAATTTAAAGACACATGGTGGAGAATGACAAGATAGAGAGAAATGCAGTGTATCTGTGACCTAGCAAACAAACATGGGGTTGAGCTGTTAGGCACTGAGGGAAATGGAGATAAGAGAGGTGATGATACAAGCAGAATTTAAACATTCAAGTGCTTTAGGAAATAGTGGTAAGGAGTAAGGTTGGAAAATGTTCCTCGTCTTTTTGCAAGCAGTTTGACTCTACGCATGTCTAAGTCCTGGCTAGTCAGCTCCACCCTGGACCCAGGATGACAGTTTGATTAAGTGCCAAGGGCCTCAACACCCCAGTGCTCTCACAAACACACCTTCTGCCACAGGCACATCCGGTCAGACACACAGTAGACCCCAAAGCTTTATTTACCCCAGCACCCACATGACACATGCAATATTCATGTTCCTCCTTTCACTTTTCAAAGAAAAACTAAATGAAAAGTCTTAGGAGCTGGAATTCCACTGCACAGACTCATTCAACAGACAGTTCCTCTAATGCAACTGGATATATGTATATAAATATATGTTTATAGGTTGATGCATAACAGTTCACTTGATATACAGCATATGACGGTATTACATTATGCTGCAGATTGTTTCTCCTACTCTTTTCCCAGCCCATCCCAGTCTCCAGAACTCTCCGACATAGCCCATCACCCACACAGATGGACGGAATTACTCCAAAAAGATATACAGATAAATGTATGCGCTCAATATCCATAAATCCACAAACAGATTTAGCTAAATACAAATATACCAGTGTACATGTACCACCAGGCTGGAGTGTTTGCAAAGCAGGAAACCTTTTTGCATGCCGACATGCAAGTATCTGCAGTGTCTGTGCATAATCCCAATTCGCCTACTTAATTACTGGCACTTGTGCATGTAGAGTACACGTGACCTTGGAAAATTGTCATATTTACATGCACAGTGGCTATAAAGTAGAGAATAGTGAAAATACATAGAGAAAATTATAAAACAGTGATATCTACAACTCTTATTTCAAAAATGTTGAGACAGTGTAAAATGTAAGTTAAAAACAGAAAGCGGTGATTTGCAAATCTTATATTTTATTCACAATAGATTCCAGATGCACAAGCTATCAATTCCATAAAGCAACGCTATACTGTCAGAGATGCAGGCTTTTTGAACTGAGCACTGATAACAAGCTCTTTAGTTTTGAGGAGGCAGCACCCATGTTTTGCAAAAGACTTTCAAGTTTCAATTTGTCTGACCACAGAACAAGTTTCCCTTTTCCTCAGTCAATTTTAAATGAGCTTTGACTCAGAGCAGACGGTGGTGTTGCTACATCACATTCACATATGACTTCTTCTTTGCCTCTTAGAGCTTTAACCTGCAGCAAACTGTGTTCACAGACAGTGATTTCTTGCAGTGTTCCCGAGCCCATGCAGTGATTTCCATGACAGAGTCATACCTGTTTTTAAAGCAGCGTCACCTGAAGTCCCTGAAGATCACAGGCATCCAGTGTTGATTTTCAGCTTCGTCCCTTGCACACAGAAATTTCTCCAGATTCTCCAAATCGTTTGATGTTATCTATTCAAAGAAACATTGTTCTGAAATTGTCCCAAATTGTTTGCAGATTGGTGAACCTCTGTCCGTATTTACTTCAAGAAACTCTACCTCTTTAAGATGCTCTATTTATACCCAATCATTTCAGTGACCTGTTGGTTAAATTAGATTAGAAATATGTATGTCACCTCCGGTTAAGCAGTTTGGAGGCAAAGTTAGATGTTTTGGACACGTGCAGAGAAGGGATTGTGGACATATTGAACAAAATATCTTGAAGATGGAGCTTCCAGGCAGGAGAAAAAATGAAGACCTTAGGTGGGGTTCCTGGATTTACTAAAGGAGGACATGCAGAGGGTGGATGTGATAGAAGAGATGGACGTAGATTAAGTGTTCATCTCCCGCTTTGTAAACAGGCTTTCCAGTGCAGCCTGTTTAGGGGTCACCACACTGAGGAGGGAGCAGCCAAAAGAATACGAAGAAAAAGAAGTTTAGAAGAAGAAAAAGAAGGTTACAGACACGTTCTCAGTTAACCTAAGGAGTTGCAATGTGTTCCCCCAGCTGTTTCTATTCCATACCAGTTGTGCATCACAACTTTCATAAGACATGTTGCTGATATTAAATACCAAATGGGCTACTGTTTGTATGCATAGTAAAATGTCTCAATTTAAACGTCCTATTGTAAATAAAATATGGGATTATGAGATTTGCAAATCATTGCTGTTTGTATTCGCATTTCACCCAGCTTCTCAATATTTTCAGAATCGGGTTCATAAAAAGGCACCAGTGCCAGGGTTAATGCTCTTTCTTGCAATGTTAAAGAACGGCCAGGATCCCTCTTTTGATCTTAGTACAGGGTGTGTTTATTCATCACCTCTCTGCCAGGTTTCTAATAATCAGCCTTGTAGTTTATCGTAATCCTCCTCCTGCATAGAGACAAGCGGACAGCTCTGAAAACATATTTCCGCCTCAACACTGTCGTGGTGCATAAACAAAAATGAAATTTCTTGCATATGTGTAAAGCTGTATATAAATGCAGTAAAAGTCAGAAATATCTAGACCATAGTACTCTGATGTTAATGAATGTCATTTGCGCCATAGGTTTGAGAACCAGAGTTAGTGGCACTAATAAAATACATCATGCATTTCAGCCTTGAGCATGTCACACACTGCATGTCAAAAGGTGTAATCCCCTCTGGTTCGCTAAAGTGAATGATAAGGTGTGACGTCAAGCAACAGCTATTAGGTTTCCATGCTTGTCAGTGCCTTTTCATTCATCTCCAGTTGGATTTTCAGCATTCGCTGCCTCAGTGGCCTCACTGATTGAAACTGAGCTCTTTTTCTCATTTAGAGGAACTGTCAAAGCAAAAATCCATCCTAAGAACAGCTATGTACTGATTATTCTTATTCACATTAGCTCCCTCCGATCAAGCAACTAATAATCTGTGGTGCCTAATAGGCTGTGATGGAAATTCATGACACCAGTTTGCAATGAATACTGACATTTGTGGACTGAGACAGTTCCTGTAATTACACCCCTTTTTGTTTCTGTGTAATGGTGCTGACAGGTCTGAACTCGAGAGAGCATCCATTAATGTACACGACTGGCTAAGAATGGTCCGCATCAGATTTATGTTTATCAGCCTTGTGACTTCACTTCACTTCAGCCTTGTGACTTCAAGAAGGATACGTAATCACAAAAGTGGTTGAGCTGTCTGAGTAACGTCGTGCATGTGCTTCTTTTAAAAAGAGTATTGAAATGTCTGAACACTTTCCCTTTTAAAGCAATAAAAAGCAGCATTTTTATAGTTAAACTTCTGCCGTGTGGGTATTCACAACTATAAAATCAATATTCTTTCAGCAAAGTCTGCATTTTTCTCGCCAGTACTAATCAAAGAAACTGCTCTTTATGGGATTTCTTCTTATTCAGCCTTGACAGTATCTCCCTTTTTGTCCAGTGATAAATTTATATTCTCTTTTGTTTTACACCAAACAGTCCATTAGGATATTTGTTCATGTCACAGATGCTTTAGTATGAATAGCAATAAGATGTGGCCAGAGTTTCCTGATAAATACCCCTGTTTGGTTTCATAATGGGTTCATTAGTGAAGGTCTAACAGCGTCTTCAGAGCAGCATGCATTTGTTATTCTGTTGTTGTTGTTACACTTGCTATGGGATTGTGTTTCTGTGTCAAGCAAGTACATCATTATCCCTTCACCCAGACGGATTAGTTTGTTGCTCAGAGCCTCTCCTCCGATATGTCTCTCTTGATGAGCTGACTGGGGAAACAGGGTTGAACAAATGCTGTTAAATGCCACAAGTGTCAGGATCCCACTCCTGAGAGTTCTGATGCGCCGCCCACCATGTTATTAATATAAGTAACAGATAATCTGTAGTCATCCTCTATTTTTTAAGCTCAACCTGAATATGTTTCTGTTCATGACTGGACCAGAAAAAAATGATTTTATATCCTTTATTTCCTTTTACAGCCATGCCAACTGCATTCACTCAGGCACATCTTGATCACTTCAGTGTAACTCCTGACTACTGCGTGTGGTGGAGGAATCTCACTGATAAGGCACCACGTACCCGTGTTTGAGCAGCCATTCCCTGTGACACCCTCGCTCGTTGAAACATAAGTAATCTCCTCGGTAGAAGGCCTGATTATCCTCTGAGGGGACATTAGAAGTCACGTGTGCTGCATTAACGACAAGAGAGAATGACAGTAAAAACTATGAGTAAGCAGGTGGGATCCTGAATGAATCCAGGAAACTTAGAGAGAGGGTTGGCGGTTGCCCGATTTCATCCTTTCTTCCTTGCCATTTGTGAATTTTCTGCCATGTACACTAAAGTATGCCCTAATGTAGACAGACATTCAGCACAGTCACAAAGACACAAAGGAAGCTTTGTAGCCCTATCAAGTACACCTATGAAAGAAGTAATGTGCCCATGTGGCGAGGCAGAAATGAGGCCAAAATGAGCTTATGAGCCCCTTTAACTTCCCTGTTTATCCCACTCTGTATGCTGCACGTAGCTTTTCAAAGCCAGAATACTGCCTGGTATATTGTGTGGTAATTTAATTAAAATTACCTTAGCAATATGCAACAGAAAACACAAACATAAAATTAATCGTCAGACAATAACACAGTGAAATTAATCTGTGCTTAGAGACAGAGTGATTCAACTCCCTCTGTCTCTTCTCCACCGTGCTGCTCATTCGCCCTGTTTCCCTGTAGCATGGAGATAAAGTTTGTTGTGCATGGGAGAAGAAACAATACAAACTATTAATATGAGGCTTTTTCCCCAAAACCTGTAGCCTCAGACTCTTTATTGTCATAATATTAAAGAAAAAGTTGCAAATGTGTACATTTACAAACCCCTTAGCCATGACATTTTGGTATTTTACTAACATTTAAGATGTACTTTGTACAATTTAATCTACTATTACACTTTATTTAACAGGCTCTTTATACATTTACAAAACGCACAGGACGTTTGGTCAAAGCACCGTGTATGTGATACCAGAGAGTCGTGACAAATCGTTTACATTTTCATTTCAATTGAATTCAGTTTTATTTAAATACCAACAAATCACAGGAACAGTTGCCTCAAGGCGCTTTGCATTGTAAGATAAAGGTAAACAATAATACATAAAAAACAAAAGAAAACCCCAACACCCTGATGACCCCGTGTGACCAAACGCTTTGGTGACAGCGGAAAGAAAAAACTCCCTTTTAACAGGAAGAAACCAAACCAGGCTCAGGGAGGGGCGGCCATCTGCCACAACTGGTTGGGAGTATATATTTCAAAGTATAACATTGCTCAGAGTAAATCGTTTTCAGAATCTCTTGTACTTTTCAGGTACTGAAAACAGAGTTTTTGAAGCTCTTGCTTAGTTTCCCTATATCTCCCGGAGACAGTCAAGCAAATGTTTAATGATTTATAGCTTACAGCACAATGGCCAACCATAGCCATGACCTGGCATATCGATCAACCAATGAATGTTTGCCTTAAGGAGTTTGTAAAGGAGTGTGTTTTAACCAAACCAAAAACTAAAGTCAGTCTAAGAATATTGATTCTACATGGTTCAAACACAGCCGTCTTTTAGATATCGTACTACACAGCATTTCCACTGTTGTGTCTGCACTACTCTGAGCATGCAGTGATGAATTATTACCAAGATGCTGGATAAATTAGTTCTACTTCTTCAAAAAAAGTGAGATAGATAGATAGATAGCCCTTAACCGTTGGCTCTTTTCCAATCTCATTGTCTTGCCTCGTGTTTTTCCCTGACTTTCATTGTGTTCCCGGATCACACCAATTACCAAAGTTTCAAGAAACCTTGATTTATTCCTTAGATCATATAGAGTGACAAGACAAGTACTCCACATTCAAGCTTTCTCTCTCCTGTCATTCACACTGTCTCCTTCTCAGCTCCGTTTCCTTTGCAGTCACGTAGTAGCCTGAGCAATACACACATGCACACTGTCTACAAGAAGAAGCACGCAGTTTGAATCAGACCTGCAGTGTCCAGCTTTTACTCAGGGTTGGAACACTATGTGATGCTTGGTGATCAACCAAGCATAAACCACCACTTAACCAGCACCCCTGAGAGGGAGATTGTTTTCGCAAAACACTTTGTCAATGGTGCATTCAAGCATCATGCTCTAGCTTGAAACAGGTTCCCCTCATCACAGTCAAACTGCAGGGTCAGAAAAACCATTAAATGCTACTTTAGCTTGTTGGGACTTCGGGAGATGCTTTGAAGACTTGCACCATGATTTCCATTCATTTACCAGAAGCACCTTGACCTTTTTTGTCTTCTCATCTTTGACCAATCACTTCAGAGAAATGACATTCAAGAATGTCAACCTGTTTACTTAGAGCTGAGTGAGAGACAAAAAAGTTACAGAAGTCTCCGTTTACTATGAATCTGCCTTGTTTAAAATTCAACTGGTGGGACAATAATGAAAGAGAATACAGTCTCTGGAGCCTTACTCTCTGTACTCTGCTCAGTTTTGAGGTAGAACACATATTGTGAGGCAGTAGGATTAAGGTGCGTGCGTGCGCGCCTATAGGAGTGTGCGTGCTTCTGTGTGTGCATGACGGGCTTGAAAAGGAAGACAAATGGTCTGTAGCTACTGAGGCCAGTGATTTTATTCATCAAACAGCGCATATTCCAAGTGAGGTTAGAGGATGGAAAAGTGAGAATTAAAACAGGGAGGCGGACAGAAAGAATGTGTTTTACCATGTAAGTGCGATTTTAACTAAATCCATTGTCTCGAGGGAAATTCTACAGATTTTTCTCAGAGACTAACTGCTTGTAATTTAGATGAAATAATCCCCTAGACTCCTGTTGCTGCACAGTAGCGCACTAAATCATTCGGAATAACTTCGCTTCCCCCCGGACGAGCTCTGGGAGCGCTGTGAGGCTGACAAAATACTCCCCCATCACCGCCACAAGCTGCTGTTCAGTGCCAGAAAAGACTGAGTGGAGCTGCGTGCGTTTCACTCTCTCTCTCTTCAAAGTCTCTGACAAACAGCAGCCATCGGAGAGCGCAGAGGCGATTTTAGGCGCATTCTCTGTGACCACAGCGGGACCGATGTTGAAAGCGCGCACCAGCCTTCCTCCAAAATGTGCCAGTGCGGCTCATCTGGATCGAAACCCAGACCGGGCTCTCTTGCCGAAGCCGGGAAGCTCTTCTTGAAACACACCACTTTGCACGGCTTAAGACACATCTTCCTCAGCGGCTCCTACCCCCGAAGAGTCGCGTGGTTGCTGGCGTTCCTGGCTGCCTTGGGTCTGCTCTTCACCTGGTCCTCAAACAGAGTGCGGTACCTCCTCTCGTCACCCGTGTACACCAAGGCGCACATGGTGTACGCCAAGCGACTCGTTTTCCCCGCTGTCACCATTTGTAACCAGAACCTCCTTCTGCCGCGGCGCATGAAGAAGACTGACATATTCAGCGCGGGGAAGTGGCTGGGACTTCTGGGGATGAACGGGCAGGTCTCCCCCGCTGCGAGAGAGGCGCTTACCCCTTTGCGGGGCGACAGCGTAGAGGGCGAGCCGCCCTGGTCCCCGCTGTCTCGGATTTTGGACTTCAACCACTTCCTTCCTCCTCCCCGGGAGTCCGAGCCGTCCATGAGACAGCTGCTGGACCGGCTGGGACACCAACTGGAGGAGATGTTGTTGTATTGTCGGTACCAGGGAGAGCTCTGCGGGCCTCGCAATTTTAGCACTGTGAGTGTTTTGCCAAAGTTATTTTATTTTTATTTTATAAGTGAACCGCACTCCTCCCCAACAGTTTTTAGAGATGGATGCAGGTTTGGGGATTATTAGGCTGAGTGAAATGTTTATTGTGTGATCGAATCTTACATGTGGCACAAGAATATGTATCACTCTATGAAATTAATTCACTTTGAAGTCACACAATTACAAGGATGCACAACACGCATTCCTCCGCACTGTTGCTTGGTGATGTGCCCCAGTAGTTCAATTAACTCTCCCTCTCTCCACGTCTTAAGCTCTATCCATCTACGCCGCTGTTATATTTATATGGACTTACGCAGCATCCCACTCTTTTCCTGGTCAGTAATTATTCTGACTGTATCTGAATTCATAAATATATTTCTGTAATAGTTCTGCATTAATGCCCCTAAACAGGCTTGACAAGATTTGAAGTGATGGTTTTAAATTTGCATTTCTGCCTCCCTTGTTTAAACAAACTTATATTTCTGTCACTTTCATAAATTACTGAATTTCTCTTGTAAATTCCACATGAACAATAGCAAAAAAAAATTTTTTAAAAATTCAGTGGAGATGTTTGCAAAATCCAGTAACCTTCAGTGTTGGCCACATGGTCTGGATTGATCCCTCCTTTGTCGTCCATTACTTCTGGATCAATGTGTATACACTTCTAGACCAATCTGCCCCTAATGAAGACTTTTGATTCATTTAGGAACATTTTACAACACTCACTGACAAAGTGATAGAGTGCAGTTAACGTTGGCCTCATTGGTAATCTGCTGCCCCATTGATTGCATTTCATCATCATGTGGAGAACAATGTAAAAGCCAAGTGCTGCTCTCTCTCCCACCTCATTACCCAAATTTGTTTTCAGTTAAATAGATTTTGTTATGGTGTTAGAAAAACAGTTTGATGTCAAGAAGGCTCCTCTGCTATTTGCAGCAGGCATGATGACTAAGGATTATTTTATCTTTTAGGAAAATGTATAATTTGAAACTCCTTGCCTTGATGGCAGCCCTCAGTCTGTGTCATCAAACCATATCCACAAATAATGCATCAAAAACAGCTTTTTTCATCTCCAATTTAAAAAGCAACTGATCCAGAAAAACAAAAACGTTATCACAGTCAAACACATTTCTTCATAACATAATCTCTAATGTTGTATTAAGTGGTGTAGGGTCTAACCGAGAGCAACTTAATTTACAGATATGCATAATAGCAAAGTCTGTGTTTTGGGGGCGAGTGCTACTCCACTGATAATCAATGATGATCTCCTTGGCTTCTGGGCAGGCAAGACAAGCTGTTAGCGTGAGTCAGACCAATAGAATCAGTCACACTTGAGAAGCGAGGTGTGGAGGACCAAGGCGAGTCTGTCTACATAGACTTTGAGGATGTATTGACTTTTGTGCAAGAACCCCCTGTGATGTTGGGTCTCTCTTGAAGCTCTATAAATATGGTCCAGTGGCCTCAGCAATCTATCCTTCCCTCCGTTCGCCTTTATCCGTGCTTCACCAACACACATGCTTAATTCTCAGGCCTGTCTCTCTTCACTTGTGGGTCACAGACATTGATTTCTATTTAAGAAGTTGACCTAAGAACGAGCTGGCAGCCTGGGCACCTCCTGCGCACTCCACTGACTGATGACTCCCTGCCCAGTTTTTCTTAAATCTTAATGGGAAGTCTGTGTATTTAAAGGTGTATTTGGTTTGCCGATCATTAGTGAAACGTTAAGTCAACATTAACCGATGAATTAATGACTTGCGAGCAGTAATATAAGCAGTAAACAAAATATTTACACATATTTACACACCTTATGAATTTGTAAGCAAGCTGTTAGTTATTAGCAAACAGCGGCCTTTTTATATCTCCAGCCAACATCGCATAACATTAGGATTCATTCTGAGACATGTTTCCGTCCACTTTCTTCTTTGGTCAACTGTGTTTACCAGTTAGTTGTTTCTTTTGTGTTTGTGCAGTACCTGCCCAGCATCAAACAAAGCAATCTTTTTTT
This sequence comes from Neolamprologus brichardi, assembly GCF_056152115.1. Lineage (NCBI taxonomy): Eukaryota > Metazoa > Chordata > Actinopteri > Cichliformes > Cichlidae > Neolamprologus > Neolamprologus brichardi. Next base: position 28,680,619 of record NC_142108.1, on the reverse strand, counting down.
TTCTTGGGAGGCTTTTTTCTGATAACAGACCCCTGTTGTGTCTGGAGAGAATGCTAGTGGAAGCAGTGACAGTAAACCAAAAGATCTTAGACCAAAACAGCTTTTATATTCATTCCTGCACCTTCTACAACATCACCAGCAATAGCATCGTTATTCTAAAAGGCATGCAAATGGCCTTTTTTTTAATTTAAAATGAGTTACTTTGATGCTTCCTAATTGGAAAACTTTGTGTTGTTCCACTTTAACCCACGCCTGTTTTCTTCTAACTAGTCAGAGACAAATTGGGAGCAATGAGCAAAGTTGCCATTTGTAAAGGTGACAGAACAAAAACCTGTCAAGATCCACCTCTAAGGCTCCCCTGCTAGGCTGACTTGAATAAAAGCTGAGCTCATTCTTGACCTTGGAAACAGTTGTCTCGTTTCTCAAAGTCTGATAAATAGATTCTGTGGGTTCTCATCTGCTGATGTGCAGACCTCGATATGAGGTTGTTTTTAAGAGATTTTAGAAGTGAAACATTCAGTCTTTGTTGGGGCTTATTTTGAAGTCTTCATTTATACGCGTGGTGCATTTTATCTGTCGTGTTAAATTGTATTATATAAAGCATATAAAGCAAAGTAAACTGCCATGCGTCATTATAAACTTGCTAATTCTTGTGTTCGTTGCACAGAGTGAAGCTCAGCATGGATAATCGTTCCTAGGTGTGTTTTTCCAACTGTCATAAAATAACACACTTGTTGTACTCAGCTCTGATTTTGATATGAATGGAGGAGGAGGAAAGTGGTTCCCTGGCAACTTTAGGGAACAGCTTGTGCATCCTTTTCACATTGTCATGTGAAGGATAGCCGAGGGCCATCTCAACAGTCTCAGGCTGTCTCTCTGTGAATTATTTATCGAAGAGAAAGACAGTGACATTTCAACACCCTGTGTGAACGAGACAGAGTGATGTCTCTCTCAGTGTTTTCTCCCATAGGTGGGATCGATTTAAATATTTGTATTCTGTGTTTACAAGTTAACAAGATCCTGCAGTTCTCACTTTAAATGCAATATATGGGGCACAGCGCTCAATGGAGCAAAAACCAAAAGCGGCGCGGGATTTACCTTCTTGGGAAAAGCTGCTTAGGCAATCCAAATGTTTCACCTTCCTTAATGCTAAATGTATTCGAGCAAATAAAGGTTAACGGCAACAAGTTTCAAACATTCACGACCACTGTGCAGTGTCATTAATTACTAGCTTTATCCCTGCGCTACATCTAGAATTAATTCATTTAAAGCTTATCTTTAAATATTATTAACAGGATTTTGTTTCTGCCTCAGGTATAAAGGTTGAACTTTTCCAGAATATTAAGAAGCTTGTGCTAAACGGTAAGGACGCATTTGAGAATAACGCAAAAACCAAGGCGCGATAGACAGACATGAAGAAGCATGTTCTGACTAAGCTCAAACATCAGCTCAAACGAAACACAATGAAGATCCTGACTCCCCAAGGTCATCACTGGCACCCACTTCTGCTGCTCTTCACTCAAAGCAGCGAGCACAATCTCCTGGTTACCACAGCAACTCTGACTACAGGCCTGCTGTAGTCAATCACCACATTACCAACACATACACACAGATGGTGAGAAGGGGTGGCTGCACAGTACACACGCACGAAAATACTGTACACACTAATTTGAGCGTAGTCATTCATATTCTCGTGCAGATACGTGTGCACGCTTGGGCACATGCACAATGACAAATAAATGTGCTTGCAATTGGAACAATCTTATCGCTGTTTTGTTGATGTGTATCTGCCAAATGCTTTTCTCTGTTCAGGGGGAGCAGCAGTGCCTCTTCTTTTGTTCAAACTTGTCTCCTGAAGAGAATAGAAAAAGTCATATTGAGATTTAATGGGAAAACTTAGAAATTGTGCTAACAAATCAGTAGCTTGTTTAGATGTAGACAGGTCTGTTAGTTAAATTCTATCAATAATAAAGCAAGCGTTTCTTTTTTTCTGCTTTTTTTCTTTTACCCATTGTTTTACTCAGGTATTTTCAGTAGGTGTTCTCTGCCTTTTCCATGTCAAAAGATAAATAGTAATCAGATTTTGGTCAGCGGCATCGCCAGGACTAAGATGGATTTCTAGGGCGTTTTATCGATATCCTGCTTCTGAGTCTCTGCACATAGAAAGCGGTTAGGAGCTCTGCTTTTCACTAAGTTTTTCCACTTATGCACTTGAAAGGTCACAGCTCATATTGTGTCCGACCATTAAAAGGCCTTTTATTACATTTCATCACTTTGTGTTTTAAAAGCGCCTATGTAACCGCCCGATAGGGGGTAATCCATTGTGGATTGTGCTCCATTTTTTTCCACACACTTCAGTGAACAGGATTTACATTACACTAACTTTTCCTCTTTGAGACATGGCGGCAATCTTTTCAGCTCTCTGCATGCGGTGTTTGCGACATATGAATAATCTGTCATGAAGCACTAATGTCTGAGTCACACGTCACCCATATAATGAACGCCTTCTTATTTGTTCCCAAGATCCATGCAATACATTCAGAAGAAAGGAAGCAGCAACACTTTTAAGCAGCCTCAGTATGAAAAAATGTGCAAATTCTCTTTTTCCTGACACTGAATTCTTATCTCGACTGTTTTCCGTGAGAACTGTATTTGGGCTCAGAGTCGAGGACAAAGGAAAGAGATTTATTTCATTCATTATTTCTCAGCACTTGTTATTACTTGTCTCCATACCTCCTCCCTTCCTTGCTGCTACTGCTTCCTCATTTGAATGTCAAAATGTTGAAGGTTAACAGGAACTTAATTGAGAGCTAGCATGCTTTGATACAAGGCTCAAAATCATGTTGCTTGACAACAAAGTAAGGGATGATTGTCTTTTGGATCCTAGCCATGGCTTTCCATTTCCTAATGTTTATGATTGGATTACACATCCATTAGTTCACTAGCCATCTTGTCTTTGCCAGTAGGTCGCAGTTCATTGTTGCACACAATAGTGCCTCTTTAAATAGATGCGACTGCATGGATCAACTCTTCGCATGTAGTTTGAGGGCAAGTAGTTTTTTTGACTGCATCATGTTCATTGAACTCTGTGTTGTATCTCTTTGTGTGGCAGAGATGAGTTTGCTAGATGTCTTTTTTTTTTTTCGATGCTTTTATTCCATTCAGGGGAAAAAAGACTATTTTTCATTCAATTGCAAAGAAAAACATATATATTCTGAATCTAGCTTTTCAAAAACTATTTGTCAAATGAATATATTTACATTTTGGACTATGACAAAGAACTCTGCTATATGTATGTATTTTATTTTTCAAGCATAGTAATGTCAGCCATCGCCATCTTCAGGTGACAAGTGAGTGGTGACAAGTGAGTGGTGGTCTTGACTGAGAATCTGAGGAACAATGCGTCCTTGTAAGTTAAAGACTTGTCAGTCACAATGATCCTAACCCAGTGTTCCTTTAACCAAGGGATCTGTGATTTGGAGGGTGGCGCGACTCCCAGGTTGACTGCATTCCAGTTGAAGTGGTCAGAAAAGCAAGGAAAAAAAAATGCTTTGCTCCCTAAGATGGTAGATCTATTCATCTATTCCTAGCAATGCAGCAGATCGCCTGTTTTTTTTGTTTTGCTTGCAGTCAAAAACACCGCTGCAGCACGTTCACTGATAGAGTGCGCTCAGTGCTCTGTGTATGGATTATTTCAGTCACAAATACAGAACACTGGTAGTACAGATGAAAAGTGTTACAGTTTTGCTACTGTTTACATTCACTGCTGCCATCTTGGATAGAAAAGTTGCATTTGGGGGGCTTCTCTGACTTTCCTAGTAGGAAATCCATCTTGAAGGCGCATTCCAATTGAAAACTCCAACTTGCTTCAGATGAAACATAACATAAAGTCTACCTTCCTAACCGTCCTTATGGGACTTTTAGGCAAACCTCTTGCTGCCTATTAGTAAAAAAAGCACACACTTAGAGACTATATCCATCTTTTTTGACTTAATTTTCCATTAACCAGAAAATTTAAGTCAACTAACCTTTTCAATTCGTTAAAACCAACAGAACAATAAAACTGTTCTAAATTTTAAAATAACAGAAATTGTAGTGATGTGCGGATCGATACTGAAATATCGATTCCTCCGATACCAGTCATTTATGCTCTAGAATGGATTCTCACATTAAAATATCGATATTTTAGTAATTTAGGGTGAATTTGAAGTTTATCATTAACAGGAACACAGTGGAAAGAAACTATATCATTTGGATTGTCTACATTGGAAGGAACTACTTCCTCTTCCGTCTTTGAAGGCAAACTGAAGAGGAGGAGTGGACAGGGACAGGTGCTTCTAGGGCGAGACAGACGTCTCTCACAGTGTCCTGTAGTGCTGCAGGCAAGGTGTTCAAATATATTTCTATATGATGAATTCTGCATTATTAAACGATAACAACAAGTAATCCGATGTCCTGTAATCATTATGACGCTATAATTTGAGGTACAATAAAAGATACAATAAATAAAATAAGTTTTTGTACAAAGTATCAGTATCGGATCAGTATTGTCGATACCACCCAGAATTTTACTTGGTATCGAATCAGAAAGGAAATCAGTGGTATCACACATCACTAAGAAATTGTTGTTTTATCTAAAACAACATATAAAATATCTTTATTTCCTTTTGCAAGATTTACTTTGACACATTGGCCTGAGAGATTTTTCAGGCCAACACTATCCCATTCTGAAATAAGTCATGTCATATTTACTTGAGCACACACTGTATCATGCAGTACTGAGAGCGACGAGGGCTCATTTTGTCAACAGCATCTCAGCACTAAGACCTCTGAGGTCTGCAGCTGACAGCCTAACAAAAACAGGCTGCTGTAGGTTCATTTCAGCTGCTTTTGAAACAATCCCGTGTGCTGTTACCTTTGCTTCCACTTCTCGAGAATAAATTCATGCAGCTGAAAAATCAGATTTTATTTCATGGTCAGAAACGAGTCTAAGGTTGAAGGTTGGTGGCTATTTATAATAAAAACTAAACTCTGTCTCTCTGTGTATTTCAGATATTCACGCGCTATGGGAAATGCTACACATTTAATTCAGGCAAAGATGGAAAACCGCTGCAGGTGACGACGAAGGGTGGGATGGGCAATGGCCTGGAGCTGATGTTGGATATCCAGCAGGATGAATACTTGCCTGTCTGGGGAGAGACTGGTAAGCTCACCTTCAGGACATTTTATCCCCAGTTTTGAAGCTCTCACTTTGTACCACTGTTAGGGGAACTTTAATTAAAAAAAGACAGATTCACCAGAATCACCTGAAAACAGAAAGTTATTTTCAATGCCGGTGCTCTGAGAAACACCAGAGGGGGAAAAATAACTATCACAGAGATTCTCTTCCAACCTAAGGTAAAGATTTGACTAGGCTGTATTGCTTTCCCTCTAAGTCTTCTATATGTAACTGTGACAAATAAAATACATTTAGCAAAGGGATTTTTATTCAGGTGTGTATCTAAGGAATCCATACAACAAAAACCTCTGATTCGCTTTTAGAAATGTTTTACACATCTTGATTAATAATGAGTGATGAACCTGCAATGCATCGACCCACTGTTTCCCAGATACAGAATAAGGACAGATAAATACTGATCAGGAAGTTTTATTGTGATATAACCGAATGAATAGTCATATAGTCAGCCCACATAAATCAGACAAGCACTTGACTTTTACATAACCAATTAAGGCTGAGGGCTCTCCCATTCGGGGTCGAGCCGTCATCAGAAGAGTCGCCTCTCCTCAGTGCTGCTTCGGGTGCTCTGAAACTTTAATTCACCAGCATAGTCTGCTGTGTGTTTGCATCATTATCTTATAGGCACTGGGAAACGACCGTAAAGCAACAGTTCAGTGCGGTCACAGAAACACAATACTCATGATCAGTATTAAACATGAAACTTAGAGCAGTACGCCATGATCTGTCCTGATTTAATTGTATTAATATTAAATGCTTTTCATGTAAGATTATTGAATAATTGAAGACTTTTCCAAGAGGCGTGCTGAAAAATCAAAGGATGTAATAATTATGCACTTTAATATTATACACTCTACATGCTTTTAATTCTTTGGAATATTCTGTTAGTCTTTCATTATTTTTAACATAGTGTTTAGCTGGTAATCCAAATTCTTTGTTTTTGTAATTATTTAATTCTTTAATTTAATTCAACTTAATTTCCAAATGATATGAATTGGCAGTTGATTGGTTTATACCCATTTGTTAGATGTAGAATGAGGTGAGGAATCTAACGTTGTCTGCTTACTTGTTTTTTTAGAGTTAAATATATTGGTTGGGAAATATAGTCAACAAATGCTGTGGAAGACCGAGGAATCTTTATGCTAACTGTTGTTGACAAAAACAGCAAACAAGGCAGGCAAAAAATGCCCTGGGCAATGAAGTAACAGGAGCAGGTGTTTGGCAAAGCTTCCCAACACACACCGGGGCAAAGGATTTATGTTCCTTAAAATCTACTATTTCACACTTGCAGACACAAGTAAAGATGAGTGATGTGATGTGCATCCTGTAATGCAGATTATGGGGTTGAAAAAAAGTCATCTGTAGTTACCTTGCAGACTTTACTATAGAGAAAGTTTTTCTTTTGCAGGGAAATACCTCGCAGCTGTAAATAAAAATGTTAAGCTAAGATTTTTTTTTTAAACTCTTGCAAACCACTAAATGAAGATAATAAGGTGAGATAGGTCACTAACAATAGTTTCATTCCACTTGATAAACAAAAGAACATTTACGCTGTGCAAAATAGGTATTATAATAAGTAGGTGCAGCTGATAGGTTAAAATATGCTCTTTATTCACTTCATATTTGCTGGGTGTTTGAGCGTTTCTACATAATAGAAAATACACCTCGCAGGTGTTCAGCAATGCAGGACCGGAAGGAAAAGACAGAACAGCTGCATTACAGGCAGAATTTACCTCTAAAACGTCTTCACATACATAGTGATTTTCTACCTTAGCGAATAAAATGCTTTACAATTTTGGCTTCTCATTTCAGACACACATTCATCAGTGGAGGAAAATCCAGGTGCTGGTGTGCCCAGTAGATCTTGGCAGATATTTTTGACTAGGGAGAGTACAGGAAACATAAATATGATGGCTCAATTCCATTAAGGGCCCCAGTAAGCACTGAATAGTAACCCAGCATGCACAAAAGCAGGCCCTAACTAAGTGGAATACAGTCAACAATAATACCACTGTGCGTTCTCTACAGGTCGAGCTCTCTGCTGCGAGAAAGATCTGTGGGATTAACTTTCCCAAGACATCTTAAAACAAAAGGAATGAGAGATTGAATGAACAAAGGGTTTGTGCATAATGATTAGTATTCACATGATTTTTTCACACAGCTAAATTATGAATATTAACAAATACATCAAGATGTTAATGTTTGGGACAAAGAAACGTATCTGGTTTTGTCTCGGTACAACGTCACAGCTGACTTTATATGCTTTTATTTAAAAAAATTAATTTTGCATGATTAAGAATGATAGCCATTTTTATACACAATGCCTAATGTTAATACTTCAGCGGTTCAAAATTAGCGCATTACAATTTTAAATATAAAGACTCTTTGTTAATATTTGGATGAAAGTTTGCAGCCTGAAGTGTAGAACTCATGGACATCTCTAAATGTTGTGTTTCCTCCCTTAAGTTGCTCCACTAGACCTTTGCTGCAGAAAACATTCAGTTGCTGCTTGTGTGTGCTTGTTGTTTCTTCATTTTGTTTTGTATTTAATAATGGAAAAGCACGCTCTGTTGTGTTGAGATCAGGTGGCTGACTTGACCGTTGAACAGTATCTCATTTCTTTACTATGAGAAACTCTTGGGTTGCTTGGGGTCATCCATTTGCACTATGAACCACCGTCTGATCAGTTTTGCAGCATTTGGCTGAACCTCAACAGAAAGTATAGCCCTGTACACTTTAGAATTTGTGCTGCTACTACAATCAAAAGTCATATTGTCAATAAACACTAGTGGCCTGGTTCCACTGGCAGCTATACCAACACGTTAGACAGATGATGTGGTATGCTTTGGATCATGAGTTGTTTCTGGTTCTGGCACAAGTTAACTGTAGTTTCATCACTTCTACAGAGCTGTAGAAGCTCCTTTATGTCTTTTTTTGGGAGTCTAATCTTGATCTTGAGTGTAATCAGTGGTTTGCACATTTTTATATTGTATTTCTATTCATGAAGGCGTCATGAAGTGGAAATAATTTGTGCGCTTTAGCTGTTATCTGTGGTCTTTCGGGCCTTTTGGTGTTGAGCTGGTCAGAGTATTTATTCTATTTAACAGTGCACCAGATTGTGGATTTGGCCACTGTTAAAGTTTTTGTTTTCTCTCACTGTTAAGTTTATTTGCATTTTTTGGTCTAATGATGTCCTCTTTGGGCCTCATACTTTAAAATCACCATAAAATTACAGTGAAAAGCTATAACATACAAATTAAACACTTTTAAATGAACGTCAAATATTATGTCTGCTTTATTTGTCATGAAATAACAAGGGAGAAGGCGTCACCCTTGTCAATTGGCCAATTAAATTTGAACCTGAAATGGGGACCTGTGTATAGAAATGGTTGTAATTATTATATATTTGTAGCCAAATATTTTGTAAAGTCACCTGAAAAAACCTGAAAGTCTGCACTTCGATCACATATTGATTGTTTGATTTACAATCTATTGCGGTGGTGAGAAGGGAAGCCATGTTTGTCCCACACATTATGGAGCAAACTGTATAAAATATATATAAATATAAGTTGAATAAAAGCTAGTGTCTAACTACCAGTGAAAAACCTCCCAGAATCCTGGATATGGATAACAGTCATTTATGTGTGGAGTGGCATCAAAAGGTTTATGGATATTAAAGCTACAACACCCTTATATATGATATCATATGATTATTCCATAAAATGTTAGATACACTGCTGTTTGAACCAAACAGTTTACCACAACTTTAAAGCCAGTGTTCTTTACTCAAATAAATAAATGAGATCCGAATCCATGAGCATGCCTCCTAAGTAATGTGGAAATAGCTAATTCTGATTTATTGAACTTAGCGGCCCATGTCCACTGCAAAGACGAGAGAGAAACGGGAGAAGGGGAGAGAACAGGTCAAGTGTCGTCTGCACAAAGAACGCCAGCAGAGCAGCACAAACTCAATCTTCACAGTTGGTATATTGGCAAAAAAAATGTTTTTAAAGGAAATGTACCAGAAGGAGAGAATGTGTAAGGTTGTAGAAGGACCAGCAGCTGATCGAACCATGTAACAAAGAAACAGCAGCTTTAGAGATCAAAAAGAATCATCAGATACACCTGAGTTCACAGGCCGTAGGATTAGTGAGTAAAAGTAAAGCGGGCGAGTGACTGAACAATAAGACAGGTAGGATTAAACTAGTTTAAGAAAATGCGCAAAAGATAAAGTGGATGTAAGTGTATTATTTTGCAGGTGTAGTTGAACTTGCTTTGATAAAATCAGGCGTACAGGGGAACACGGATGCAAACGTAAGAAACCTTCTTAAAAATCATTTTGTTTTTTCTTTTTTGTTTGTTTTGACTTTTTTCTTCTTTTTTTCTTTTTTTCTTTGTTAAAAAAGGACTGGAGTGGATCTTTCAGCATGACCAGCTACCCAATGGAATAATTTTCCCTAGGGGAAAATCAGAGGAGAAAAGCCCTCCAGAGCTCTGACCTAAATCCCATAGAGCACCTATGGGATGTCATGGAGAAAAATGTCAGACTTGAAAGCTTTTCTGGCTAAAAAATGGAGAGAATTTTGCCACCGTTACTACAGAAATTGGTGACTAGCATTTATGTCCAGACAAGGGTGACAAACCAAATACAAAACCACTGAAACTGAAATCTTAGCAAAGCAATTCTCTTTTCTCTTGATTTTAATTTGCTTGAGAAATGGGATTGAAAAACACTGTTTCCACTGACATTTAAAAATTATTGTTGCAGTGAAATTCTGATATTTTTAAGTGTCCAGCAGTTTTTGTGGACCGCTTTAGTTGTCCTTTTCAGGGTGTCAGGGGGTAAAGCATATGCTAGAATTCATAAATGGGAGAAAGGTTACTCCCAGGACACGATATCAATCTACAGATAATATATGTGTATGAACGTGTCTGTATATTTTATATGAACACTCATATTAACCCCCAACAAGAGCAGTCAGAGACTGCAAAGCTCAAACAGGGGTGAAATTGCCTCTACGTTATACATAAATTACTTTCTGGACCCAGATCCATTGAAATTTGATATGTGTTTGTGAAGATACGATGCAGAATATCAGATTTGGCAATGGTAAAGAATCCTTCTAAAAAAAAATAATTTAACCAAGAACTGGATTAATATCAGCCCTAAAAGTTGATCACACCTAAGTTGGGCCAAGTCCCACTTCTAGTAAATCCATCATGCACGTCCATCCATAATTTTTCAAGTAATTCTACTAAAAAAAAGAAAAATAAACAGGCAGTCAAACAAATCCTAGATGGAGGTAATTAACTCCACTTAATAGTGAAGCTTAACCTTCACTATATCTGCATATCTTCAGACTGTGGGAGGAAAGGGGAGCAACAATATGCTTTAATAAGGAAAAAGTTAAATAAATTGAAGTAATTTGAAAATGTGTCTGGTGGCAGCTGTGAAAACACACATATATTTTTTATACTAAAAACTGACAAGGTTATTGTGAGCCTCTCCTGGTTATTGATTTCTGTGCTGAGACATATTATCACACACCTGGCATTATTTCAGAAGAAAGCACAGGCAGTGAAACAATAATGAAGCAACGTATAATACTCGCAAAGTTTAGTCAGTCTTTCATTTTGGTCCATACTTTCACCCAAATGTGATTACTTCAGTTGTGTACTGAAGACAGATGTCCACTTCTTAAAGTCCTCCTGTTTGCACTCATGCAAACAGGAGCTTGGGTATGACATATGCATATATGCTGCTTTAAGCCTCAAGCATTCGTCTAGGCTGCAGCAGAAAACGGCTTTGTGTATCAGAAAAGAAATGTGTAACCGTTAAAGTCTGTGTCTCTTTTTCAAAGCTCTCTTGCCAATTCAAGCCACATTTCAGAGCACTTTAATTGAAAATAGTGAGAAAGCCTAGCACTTAGACGATTATAGCAAGTGACAACCGGAAAGAAAAGGCGGCAGGAAACAGACATCCTACTTTATCCCCGAGCCAGCGCTCAACGAAGCTAAACCTCTTGAATCCAACCTGCCATCGCCACGATAAGCAGGTCCAGGGTTCTGCAAAAGTATGTTTGCACAAGTATAGGTTTGAATCACCATCACGCTGTGAGGTTTCCCTGATCTCAGTATCAAAGAGGCCCATCTGGTTCATTTAAAATCTATAGAGCAGAGTGCTATAGCAAGACAAGCTGTCAGCTATATTGATTTTCATTTTATCCTCATCATCAATTATTTATTAATTTTATGCATTCACTCTCGTATGCCCTTGTAGTGCATAAGGCTCCTGCGGGGCATGTATTGTTATCAGCTGGTCTATTTCGGAAGTCCACCTTCTTTATCCTGTCACTTCTCATTCCAATTATTAACTCCTAAAAGTCCACAATGCATTTGTCATCCATGGAAAATCATGGCAATTACGAGACTACTCAGCTGAGACTACAATTTTACGTTTCTCATTTTGTTTTAACTTTCAGCATCTTTTTTTTTTTTACTCGTTAGCTGAGCTTTGTCTCCATCTGATTAGTAACAATTGCTGCTGGTTTGATCATGCAGGCCAGTCTGTGCATACAAATCATCATCCTCCTTGTAAATGTTGTAATCTCTCTTATCAACAGATGAGACATCGTTTGAAGCAGGGATCAAAGTTCAGATCCACACCCAAGATGAGCCGCCGTTCATAGACCAGCTGGGCTTCGGAGTGGCGCCGGGGTTTCAGACGTTTGTCTCCTGTCAGGAACAACGGGTACGTCCTTGGAAAGATGGCACAAGTGGAACGCTGAAACTACAATAACACACTGTATCTCAGCGTGTTTTGTCAACAAGATGTTGGAGGATAATTTGTTGCAGTTCTAAAGAGGCATTATCTGCGAAAAATAATCTGTTGCACTTTCAAAATGATGAAAACATTACTCTGCTTTTCAAATCCCTGAATAATTTGGGTATTTCAGTCTATTTTGTTTATCTGTCAGCAGCAGATAGAGTAGTAATTACTCCTACAGAAAAGGCTGCTAGTCTCCCTGCAAAGAGTACTTCTATGATTTAGAACTTCATTCATATAGCATGAAACATGGTGCCTTTATTACCCACAATGCAGCTTGAAGCTCTCATGATGAGATTCAGGTGCTTTCTACCAGAATGTGGCCTTGAGGCGGAAATGAGTAGCAGAGGACCGAGGTCACCAATTTCTAACAGGCCCAGACATATTTTATTGTCAAACTTCACTTCTCAGTCCTGACATAACGTAGGCAAATTTATGTTTTCACACATTTTCCAGAAAACAATGCCCTTTCACACATACACTCCGTTCCATTCATCTGACAGGATCTTGACCTGAGAGCTTTTATGACTAAATTAAAACGAAAATAAAATTTCAATTCAATAAAGGTTGCTGTGCCCTTATTATTAGGACTTTGTGACATTTTCATATCATTTTCAGCATGCATAAAATTACAGTAGTATATTATGTCTGCATAGGTCATTCCAGTGTCTTCTTGAATTGCTCAGCTCACTGAAAAATGCCCTAAATAGAAATAGCATGTGCGTAATAATAATTTATCTTAATGACTCTTTCTGCATTTTAGCTTTCTAATAAGCTTTACAATCTTTTTAATGTGTCTTCAGTAGTTCTACATCAGATGACAGATCTCTCTTGCAGCCGTTAAGCGAGAGATGCGGGTAGCTGTCACAGCGGCACAAACATACAGACACAGAGTGTGACAGGGTGAGAGACCCTGCTCCTAGTGGGAGTGGAAGAGGGAAGTAAATGTTCTAAAGTGTAGTTACTCATCACTAGAGTCAATGCTCATTGACGCAGGTGCAAGAAATCTTTTGCAGTTATCAAAAATACCACACTCGTAATGTGTGACTCTCTCGTCACTGGCTTGGGTTTCTGCAAATGCAGCTATTAGAGCACCAACGTTAAAACTAACCCATGTCACTTCAGCAGACTGATGGGAGCTGCAAGTGTTGCATATCACTGAAAAAGGGGCTTTAGATGTGTAAAATTGGGGTAATCAGCATTTATACAATTGCTTGGGCTTATGGTGCCTTCAAAGAGGAGGTGGTGTAAGTGTCTTAGTCAGCATGAAACCAACTTATCTAGTGTAATGGGATTTTGCATGCTGGCCCACATCATCAGTACTGTGTCTTTAGTCACTGGAGATGTTTAATGTCTTTTCACATCAGACATCCCTGCATTGCCCTGGTTACTCCTTTAGGGTTGATCAAGCCCTGGCCCACGTCCCAGTAGCACTCGCACTTTACTGCTCACTCTCCTTGATTCAAAACCATCAGGAGGATCTTTCAGCAGCCTCTCAGGCACTGCTGATGGCTCTGCCCTTGTCTGCCTCATCACTCGTGAGACTGATAGCTTTGCTGAACTTCCTGCTGACAGTCAGTCATTTGAAATTTAAGGTGCGAGTACGAACTGGATAGCTTGTACTCACACCTTAAATTTCAAATGAGGGAGGTTAAAATGAATGAATTTCAGACTCTGTGAACTGAAAACTTGCTAGTATTTAGATTGTTGGGAAGAACAGGAATTAAAACAGACACCAAGTCAGACTGCACACGTGGCTCAGTGACTGAGGCATCCAGGGAAGTGGAAATGGCCCTGGTATTGCTCAAGGTTTTTATCAGACCACAGGGATTTGAAATGACAAGACCCACAAGGTAAGCAATGCACTGTCAGCACTATGCTGTGCTGGAGGAAAACTGCTATTCTCTTTTTTAAATGTTTTTTAAGAACATTAAAAAACATTTCTGGGAATATTTCAGATTAAAGTTTCCCACAAACTCATCAGCAAAGAATGCTTACTTTTTATTTTTCCATCATTAATATGGTGGAGTTTGAAAAGGCTGATTTGTTAGCCAGAAAGATCTGCCCCAAGCAGGCTGTTCAAGTACACTTCTTGGAAGGCTTGGATTTTCCATGCAGTCCTAATAGTTACCCACACGGGGCCTTAACACATATTAAGGAACACAAACTTCCCCCAGCTTGTCGAAGTCGTTTTTGTTGAGTGAAATGAAGTGTATGTAGGTTATTCCTCTGAACTGTGAATAATTCTGTGGGTGCAATGGCGAGCATGCAGTCAGACAAATCACATAGTCTGGGCCCTAATATGGTTCAGAACCATGCAAAATAAATGGAGAGAGAAAGAAGCGGATCTGATCTCGGTCCTTCCACATCCACACTACTACTAAGTGCGTCCCAGTGTCGGCAGGCAGCAGCAGGATTTTGCATGCTGTGAACGTCGCGTCTGCAGGAGAGTGTCCTTCTTTGTTTTTCTCTATTTCCCCACTAGCTCCATTACCTTTTTCCTCGCCAACAGTCATTACAATTCCTTTAATACAATTCTCCTCTCTTTAATATGATTCTACAATCTCTCCATTCCCCTTTTCTCCCCTCTTTCAGTCTCTATTTATTTATCCCATTGTCTGGCAGGCTCAGTCTTCATTAATCTAATGCAGTTTGCTCCCATTCATTCATCTCCCTGTTTCAGCAGTCCTGTAGTGTAAAGCTGTTGGGGACTTTTCAGCCAGCCAAGCTGTCACTCACCGTGATCTGGCAACGGAATAATCTGCAATATCCCTCTACTTTACATACAAAGTAAAAAAAAAAAAATACTAATACTAAATAATAATTCTCCCAGCATTTCTCCATGCGCCTCCTTTTCTGTCCACAGTCACCCCTGCTTTGTACCTTTTGCTCTTTCTTTCTCTCGTGATTTGTTTTCCGCTTCGAGGTTTGCTCAGCAGCACACGAAAATATCCTGAAATCTTTTACGCCAGATTTACTTTTGTCCACACTTGCAGCAGCTTTTGCTGAGTTTAACCAAAGGGAAATAATGTTGCCGCAGAGTGGCTCGAGAAGTCTGAAAAGAGCTTTCGAAAATGCAGGGAAATCAAAATAGCACACCAATGTACATAAAAGACCCATTTTCAAGTTAAAGAGCTCCTTTAAGGGATGTAATCCACGTGACTGTGAATAAATGCAGATACACCCATTATCGATTATCACATTTTAACATGCTCTGATGGTTTTTATGTTTAGCTTGACTTTGCAAAGTACCCTTTATGTTAAAATAATCAGAGGAATGATTACATTCTCCTGATTAGATTAGGTTTTTGTTCGTGCTGTCTATTTTACTTGAGTGCACTGCACTGTATGTGACTACTTATGACTATTGTATGTGCATGCTGAACATCTCCTGGTGTGATTAGTAACCAACTCCAGTTTGTGATACCCGTGGCTGCCTCGTGCCCCCCACTACAGATTGTAAACTGCTGGTCCCTAAATCACGACAGTGGCCTTTAATTTATTGCCATGTGAGCACTCAGTGATGCACTGATTGGACTGATGAGACAGAAACACACACTGCCTTCTTTTTCCTACTTTCCTACTTCATTTAACGCATCACATTTTTCTCTTCTGTTAGTTAAGGCAGATGAAATGTAAATGAGTACGGCAAATGTTGTGATATAACATGCAAATTACAAAATGCATTCCTCCGGAGGGAATTTAGTTTATTTTGTCTACATAAACAGTATAAAGCTAACTCAAGCGTGCACAGGATTCATTTATGCTTGGTTTTAAGTAATTTTTCATTTAACATTTCAATTATTATCTCATATGTCTGTGAAGGTTCTCAGTCATCCAGGTCATCGTAGTCAAAGGAGCTTGCAAAGAAAAGCGTCTGGACTTCTTTAAGTTGCTTGAAGACGTTTCACCTCTCATCCAAGAAGCTTCTTCAGTTCCCTCCTCAGACGCCTTAACGCCCACTCACATCCTGGGCCATCTGACCTCAGGAATTCGCATGATAAGGTGGGGCCAGGTTTCACAATGAACCCACCCGAAACTCTGGCTGATTGGGACCCACACCCAGTTCCACACCTTGGCTCAGGCGATTAGAGGATCATCAGGGGGTCCTTTTGTCCCTCTGTGGGGGGACACTCCCACTAGGGTTATATCTGGGACTCTCCACCATTTGACCTTAGAACTGAAGAAGCCTCTCGGATGAGAGGTGAAACGTCTTCAAGTAACTTAAAGAAGTCCAGACGCTTTTCTTTGCAAGCTCCTTTGACCCACACCTAGTTTCACACCTTGGCTCATGTGATTAGAGGATCATCAGGGGGTCCTTTTGTCCCTCTGTGGGGGGATACTCCCACTAGGTTTATATCTGGGACTCTCCACCATTTGACCTTAGAACTGAAGAAGCTTCTCGGATGAGAGGTGAAACGTCTTCAAGCAACTTAAAGAAGTCCAGACGCTTTTCTTTGCAAGCTCCTTTGACAATTATTATCTCAGTTCTTTTTTGTAATTGAATTATTTCCGTTACTCCTGGGGAGCTGAGACCTCGATTAGATCTTTTTTTAGTCTATTTATTAGTCTTCTGAATATGTTGACCGACACGCTCTGCTGATCATTTTTCAGTTGTCTTCTACTTTCTATAGCCTTTTCAGACATTCACTCCTTTTCAGCAATCTGAAAACATCTGAAATTGTCAGCTTCATTTTAGGATGCACACCTTGGTCACTTTCCCACATAAGCCGTGGCAGAGCTCTTTCTAAGTCCAACAAGATTGGCGTATCAATTCAGCACAAGCCTGAATGCGTGCTCTATTTATATAGGCACACATAAGACTTTCACTATCCTCTACCCTTTATCTCTATGAGTTGCTCAACTCACTACAAGGTATGATTTTTTTTTGTTTTTTTTGAAGAATGCCTGAAACTTTAGTGTCATAGAAAGATGAATGTTTTTGTATGAGACACCTGCTTTCAGTCTCTGTCTCTCTTGCCTACCATCTTGCATACAAACAAATAGGCTGTCTCTGCAAATAAGGCAGCAGCTCAGCATCAGGCATTTTCAACATTTCATCACCAGTCTCCTTAATTACACAGCTCATTTAGGAAAATAAGAAATTGAGCGAAGTGGATAGTGAAAACAAACAAAAGGTCCGTAAACTTAACTAAGCGCAAAAGACCCAGTCCCAATGTCGTTAGTTGCCAGTTCTCTGAAATTACCAAAGACCTTCCCCCACTTTGACAAATCAGTTACACAGTTACAAATTAAAATGTTAGAAAAAAATAGTTATAAAAGTTATAAATTTAACTTTATGTTAAAGCCCATACCATAGTAAAAATAGACTCTGATGTATGTCAGGCTTATAAAACTCGGCAATAATGTATGTAATGTAAGTTCTGACGAAATGTTAGCTGCAGCTTGAGTTGGTGTTTTGCTCCCAGCTGTTTATGAAAGTCTGCTTTTGAGTTTGTTTCATAACCGCATCAGACAGCGGCAACATCTATCAACTTCCAGTCAGCTGTCTAATCTCCAATTTTGACTAAAGCGTCTGTGCATGTGTTCCCCATATTTTTAGAAGATAGATCATTTTATTTATATAGCGCCAGTTCACCAGAGCAGTCACCTCAAGGCGCTTTATATCATAAGGCAAGCACCCTACATTATTAGAGAGAAAACTGCAACTATCAGCAAGTTATCCACCGCAGCTGGTTGAGTGGTGAGGGAACTGAGAAGAGGGAAAAAAAGTCAAACTGCTTATACTATAAACTCTGCAGTTTCACCATGAAAGAAAAGCGCAAATATCAACTTCTGTTTATAACTGAGAGAAAGTTTGTGTGAAGGATTGTGACAGGATTTTTTTCAACATTCATTCTGAAAATTTGTGCCCAGCTGTAAGATAGTCAAAATACACTGCTACTTCTACTGTATAGACTTTACAGTAGAAGTAGAGAAGTAAGCATGTAAGCATGACATTCATGAGAAACAACCTCAGAGCATACTGAAAACACAGGAGTCTTGTGGCCACGGCAACAACATCTTTGTTCAACACCTACCCTGCCCCTGTTTACCAGATTTGCCTCGCTCTGTCTTCATCCACCTGCAGACAATGAAAATCAAGTTGAAGGATTGCTGTTTTGACACACTGGAGAAGATCAAGTGCACAGCGCAGAAGCATAGCTACTACAGGACATGATAGGACTGCTACAGTGTGAAGTCTGTGCTGTACTCTTTCAGCACTGAAGATGTGTACAATGGGTACAGAGGTGTGCAAGAACATGATCTTGAAGACAGATCATCCAAGTTTAAATCAAATAAAGTTTTGGCGTTTAGATGCCCATTAATATGAATACCCCATGTCTCCATAATTTTGTCCAGAGAGCCACATTTGGGGGATGGGTTGGTTTTGGTTTGGTGATATCTTATTATTTTCTGTTCAGTGCATGCAGGCATCTGCAAAATTTTATCATTGTACTGTCTGTATATGCCTTTTGTTCCTTTTTCTCCAGACCAGCACAGTGGTTCCTTTCTTCACTGGGATAAGGAGAGTGTCATAGTTCATCTCTCCTTCAAGTTTACTCTTGCCTCCTCTTGCAAGGGTCTTGCAAGCCATTCCAATTATGTCCAATTTCATGAGTAAGCTCTCATGTTGTTGTGTAGTTGTGTTGGCAGCCCGTTTTTGCCAAAGCCAAATTTTCAACTTCCTTGACATGCTCTTTCCTCAAGCCCTGGTACATCATGATAAGTATGCACTTAACTACTTTAAACCCCCCCTGTAGAGAAGACAACAGGACCTGTAGCTGGCAGATGCATGCAAACTGGCATGAAATTAGTTTCTCCTCCTCCTCTTTCTTCCATCCACCATCTAACATGTGGTGTATTTGGAAGATTTGGTTGAAGCACTGAAAAATGAAGCAACTTTTATTAACCGTATTAACCGTTAATTTTATGGCAAACTAAATACCTTTGGGTTTGTGACTGTTATTTGCATAAAACCATCAATATTAATGCACCAAATTGGACTTAATAAAATTCTGATGTGCTCTTTTTTTAAACTTTTTCTGAAAACCTATATAGAAAATGACCTATTACCTAGAAAATTACTTTAGCTTGATTATTGTGTTTACTCAGATAAATTAAATTTAATTAAAATATATGCATATATGCAAAAAAGTATTTCAAATACAGATGTGTTTATGAATGCACAACATTCACTTCACTGTATAATAGTATGATCTGTGAGTGGCTTCTGCAGTTTTTAGTTATTTAAAGATGTAAATACTTATGTATACTAATACTATAGAATTGCATATCCAGTACTGCTGTGCAGATGTTCAAAGAAATGCAAAGTCTAATAAGTCTGGTGACAGCATCTCTCTTTGGGTTCCTCCACTGCGCGAATCCACCGGATTGCATGTTTTACCGCACAGACTGCTGAGGGGTGACATAGCTAACATTTGTGGATTCAAATACTGGGCATATGGTATTTGGTTCTGCAGCAACGCTGCTTAGAGTGAAACTCTTACGACATATCAGCTCTACTAAACAGCTGATACTATTCAGTTCCTGCATGAAGAGTGGGCAGCACAATGAAAGCACAGAGGGAGACTAGGAATAGAAGAAGCGTAGGATTGATGCTCCTACGCTCAATAACCACAACTCACATGTCCACGAATCTGGAGTAAGAACAAGATTCACATTCTGTTCCAAATGCAGTGTGTAAAGACCTTTGATATAGACAGAGTAACAAGTTTAGCATATTGAGAGAAAATATGACATGAAAAACTGCATATGATGAAATTGCAAATGACTGCGCAGTTGTTCTTTTTGTTTGCTTTTTACTCTCTTGCCACTTCCATGAACATAAACTGTGAGTTTTATTATTTTTATAAAAAACAGGTCACATTAGCATTGTGATTTTTTTTTTACTTCAAATATGGTCAAGGTATTGATAAGTCACTGGGGATGTTCAGCAGATAGCAATCGCCATGCGTGACGTGTTTGTGCCTCTCTTTCAGCTGACGTACCTGCCTCCACCATGGGGCGACTGCAAATCCACACCGATGGATTCTGACTTTTTCAGCAGTTACAGCATCACGGCCTGCAGGATCGACTGCGAAACACGATACTTGGTGGATAACTGTAACTGTAGGATGGTTCATATGCCCGGTAAGAACCAGAGGGGGCACCTTACTGCTTTCGCATTATTGTAGGGTCTTTACCTTACAATATAAAGCGCCGTGAGGCAACTGTTGTTGTGATTTGGCACTTTATAAATAAAACTGAATTGAATTGAGGTGGATATCAATATATCTATATCTACTTATATTTATAAAGATGTGAAGTGCTCGGGAGTCTAATCTCATAGGAAACACTTTCGTTTGATGCTGCGGTGACAAAAATGATTTTTGAGGAGCAAAACACTTTTTCCAGCAAACGCTGAAAATCAGATATTTTCACAATCCAGTGGATCGGAAAACTCAACTGTTTTCATTTTGTTTGCACAGTGATTACAGCTGGCATTTGCTGTCTACCTCCTACACTTAATCACTGTGTGGCATCTCTGATGGCAAATTGAAAAGGAGTTTGGCACTGAGGAAACATTTGCTTTTGGCCTCCGTTAACCCTCACTTACCTGTCCAATTATTGTTAATGCCTCTCTTCAATCAGAGAGAGAGAGACCCGTGTTTGCATATAGACAGCCTGCCAATCTGCCTGTGTGATAATCAGGATTAATCTCTATCTTATAGTGATTGTTCAGTTGATTACTGGAAGTCTAGAGGGAACCTCCCCATCTTCTTCAGCTATTCATCTTTCCAATCTCTGGACTAAAAAGCAGTGAATAATTGTAGGAGGGTAATAATGTCCTCTACAGCGATGACATTTCTTACCTTGTGTTGTCCTGACAAACTGACAAAGATGGATCAACTGCCAAAGAGAGAAGGATGGGGAAAGGGGTGACCGAAAGTGGTGATGAGAGTCAGCAAAAGTTAATGAAATCAATTACAAGATGAGCTGAAAATTTATGGCAAAAATCCAGGTGTGATAAGGGCAGTGATTCTGAGACAACATTAATTATAAGTCTAGGACTCGTTGCCTTTTGTGCTTCCTCGAAACCCCCTTTTCCCTTGCTCTCCCCTTATTTTTGTTCAGACTGTGAATATTGTGTGTTTTTGCCTATCCTTAGGAAATGCCCCATACTGCACCCCGGAGCAGTACAAGGAGTGTGCAGATCCTGCCTTGGGTAAGGAGATAAACCAGCATGTTGCTTGCATGATGTGTATGTATATGCACGTGTGTGTATGTGTGCATGTGCACTTTTCAGTGTGCATGTCCCGCTGTTCAGAGCTCCTGATCCGAGGTGATAACAGATAATAGTGTTCCTTCAGCCTGATAGTAGCCATTCTCAAAGAGTAAACCTCAAGCCTGCCACTGAGGCTCTCCTTTTCACACTCCCCTGTCTTTCCATCAACTGATACCTTTCAGTCCTTTCATGTCTGTTGCTTGTTTTCTTACTGACTTGCAATCTCTCGTGTCTCACGTGTTGGCCTCTGGCTGTTACTGTCTCTCTGATTCTGTCTTGATGTGGCTTATATCTTTTGTATTTCTTATAAGGGTCTGTGGGGTTGCTCCTCGCGGCATCTTTTCACAACGTTCCTGTGACACTTTTCATTCAGCTCATATTTTGTTTGTCATCCTGGGGTGGCGATAAATCTGTCTGTCCCCTTGTCTTCTCTCTTTAAATCTCTATCTCTGGCTTTCTTCTCTCTCGCTCGCTCTGTCTGACTACTTCATTTTTCAGACTTTCTTGTCGAGAAAGACAATGACTTTTGTGTGTGTGAGACGCCGTGCAACTTGACACGTTATGGTAAAGAGCTGTCCTTTGTCAAGATACCCAGCAAAGCATCGGCCAAGTACCTTGCCAAGAAATATAACAAAACCGAGCAGTACATAGCGTAAGTACATTTTTTAAAATCTTTTATATAACCAAAGGTGGGTTTGTGTTTGCAGAGCATTTTCACTTTTAATTCAGTGTTTCACATTTATGTTATTTGATGCGACCAATCTCTAAGAAGCTTCACATAAATGAAGTGATGAATTAAAGTTATCAGTGCCATTCATCTTGTCTTTTCGGTGTATTTTAGAAGCTAAACATTGTTATATTTTATTTTTAGTGCAGTTATAATGTCATTATCACTCATCATATTACACAGTGTGTTAAACTGTCATCCTGCAGTGCGTTCTGTCGACACAATTCATCAGCTCTTGTCATTTTCTTCATTATCATGAATATTTTTTTATAATGTCTTGCAGCAAATAAGAGATGTATTTAGTTATAGATAGTACTTTACGTTTCTAGTTATTTATTTTCTATTCTCTACTTAAACACAACAGAAATGCTGTAGCAGCAGTTATCAACTCACCCCCGAAAAAAATTAGAGAAGGGGCAGGTGGTAAGTGGCAGCTGCGTTAGCTTGGCCCCCCACAAAACTCATGTCTGTTAAATAAATTATAAACAGGTGCCAATGGCATGCTCAATAATTCAGGTCGTTTACGTCAAATGTTAAGTTCCCATTTTACAGTTGACTTAAGCTCTTCCACTGAAAAGTGTTGTATGAGCTTTTGGTTGAGACAGAAATGTATATTTGCCCTGAGTTTGAAGTTTCAAATGCACACACCTCCAGAAAGAAGCGTAGCAATGAAATGACTTTGATGTGGACGGCTGTTTCCACCAGATCAGGTGCTCTATTGGATTGGGATCTGGTGACTGTGGAGGCCATTTGAGTACAGTGAACTCACGGTCATGTTCAAAAAACATTGCACATTATTCTGCTGGAAGCAGCCATCAGAAGATGCACACATTGTGCTGATAAAGGGATGGACACGGTCAACTAATGATGCTCAGTTGGCACTAATGGGCCCGGTGTGGCAAGAAAATACCCCACACACTGTTACATCACCAGCATCTTGAACCATTGATACGAGGCTCCGTATTCTCGTGTTGTTCATTCTGGTCCTAAGTGAGCTATTCTCAAGCAACATCCTTCCAAATCATGTGTAAAGAAACATGTTTCTTGACTTTGTCTATGACAATTTGAGACTTTGAAACAATTGAAGGTTCAGTTTCCTGTTCTTACAGCTGTGGCACCCGCTGTGGGCCTCTGCTGCTGTAGCTCACCTGTTTAAAAGTTTGGTGTGTTCTCCATTCAGAGATGCTCTGCATACTTTGGTTGTGGCCCACACTGCTGCTGCATTTGCCTGCTGTTATTGGCTGACCGGTTATCTGTATTAATGGGCAGTTGAACAGGTGTACCTAATAACTTGGCTGTGTTCAGTAAGTGTATACTGTAATTTTACCCTGCAAAGATTGTTATCTTCTGTCCCAGACTTGGCAAAAGCCAGCATTAAAGATTTTTCCCCTAATAGCAAAAATTGGACTCTTCCAAAGGGAGTAATGTTTTACTGAAAGTACAGCTACTGGGTCATTATATAAAAACTGAAAATGTTGTGTAATGTATGTATGGTCGGAAGGGTAAGATGGCGCTGGCAAAAGGTCGGCAGCCTTAACCCAATTTCCTTCGGGGTCAATAAAGTTTTATTGAATTGAAAATGGATTTCCTCTTCAGTTGACTTATTGACTTGTTAGATTACACTGTAGTACTGTTTTACTTTTCATGAGCAGTACAGTTGTAGATTATAAATGTGCTGTTTGTGTTTGATGAGGATGGAAAAGCTCTGTGAAAACATTCAGGAGCCAAACTTCTTTATTTCTTTAAACATGTGAAACAAAATATATACCAAACGCAACTTGGTTGGAGTTCTGTGTTTTTCCACTTGTGCACTGGATTTTCCTTTCTGTCATCATTTAGCAATTCAGTACTGGCTTAAACATAGCTTGCTGTCCTGATTGTGAGGGATTAAGACAGATTAAGCCACTTCAGAATACAAGCACACTTACATCAGAAATGTAAATCTCTTGATAAAAGCTCATGCCATCGATATCAGTTACCCGTAAGGACAAGAAAACTGCCACTAAACAAGTTGAATGGCCCACTCTCTTTTCTGTCTAACAGAACCGATGTGTTTCGGGTTGATTTTCTCTTTTACTTACTTCCTTAAAGGCTCCTCAGTGAGTGTAGTAATCCTTTCACTTTCTAAAACGTGGATTTTTTTTTTTTCATCGAGGGGAGAAAATAGAACAAGGAACTCGCATTCAGAGCTTAACTTGATTAATCGACCAAGTATTGAGTGTTTCTTGGCCAAATGTACTGAAGAGATCAAAAGCAGTTCAAGGAAATGAGGAGAGGGTCCAATAATAGTTGGATCTTTTATCTATCACTCCCGGCAGAGCAGTTGAAGGCAAGATAATTACACCATATGTAGCCAGACTGCTGTTAAAAACCTTTCACTTCTCCCTTCAGAAAGAAATTCCCTGCGGACACAAGTGAATCCATCGAGTTCATTTCTTTGACTGGCCAAATTTCCAAGCGGTGTCATACTGATGCACATTAGCTTTGTTTTGGTATTCCGGTTTCTTAGTCTCTGGTGATGTGAAACTGAAGTCCGTGACAGTGGACTGTCTGTCGTCTTTCTGCTGGGAACCACAAACAGAGAGAGAAAAGTAGACGTGTAGCTTAATCCACTGTTTGACAGCAACTTTGATAAGATGTGTCTCAGGTTAACACACTAAGCAGCAGGAACATGTGACAGCCAAGAGGCATCACTGAAACTTCAGCATGACAACCCATACTGACGGCCTACAGATCAGGAAAAAGTACCCAAGAATGTCAGTAACAATAACAAGATAGAAGATCAGTGACTGAAAACCTGCAGCATCTTTACCCCAGAGAATATATCAGGAGCTAAAGCAGTACCCGTGGTAAAAGTCGCTGATATAAAGTTTTAAAATAAAAGTTTTTAATAAATAATCTTATAATAAATAAATATGGCCTGTCAATCATTGCTGTTCATGTCTAAATTTGGAACATCGTGAAAGGTAGAAAAAATTGTCTTTTTAGGATCTGGGGAAAAACTGAATGTGTAGTAAATGTTCAAATTACACCTAGCCTAAAAATATTTGCATTTATGTTTTGTTTGTTTTTTAAATAACACTTTGACATTTTATTTGATTGTGATTAAATCACCACATCTCTGGGACTCTGGGACTGTTTTTAGATTATAAAACATGTTCACATCATTTATATTCACTAACTAGCCCCTTTATTGGGCACATGTTGCTAACATCAGGTTGTGCATTCATTACTTAGTTGTAATCAGTGGTTATTTGAGTCGCTGTTGCCTTCCTATCAGTTTGCTGGCCTCTCCTCAGCTTCATCTTAATTACTTACTGAATTTGAATTACTGTTTCCTGCTGGCTCAAAGCAATCTGGTCACTCCTGTGCCTCTTACATCCACAAGGCATTTTCACCCAGAGAACTGCCACTCACTGGATATTTTCTCTTTTGTGCAAGAAAATCCTTATAGATCAGCAGTTTCTGGAATACTCAAACCAGCTAATCTACTACCTAAAATCATGCCACGTTCAGAGTCACTTAAATCCCCTTTCTGCCTCATTCTGGTGCTCAGTTTGAACGTTAGCATGTCGTCTTCACCATGTGTACAAACCTCAATCCGTTGAGTTGCTGCCAGTTGAACAGGTGTAGCTAATGCAGTGAATATCTACATGTGTTGCATGGTGAGGTTATTTGTTGATTTTGGACAATCCAAATATTAATATTTTCACTGTGCAGTTATTGCAGGACAATCAAACTTTAGACATAATTGCACAAAAGTTAAAGTTAAAATTCAGAACGAATTAGGATTTACCAGAGCAGTCTGAATGGACAGAAGAAATAGATAAACTATTGAGGGAGGTGTGTTGGTGTGCAGCTGAAGCTGAAACATAAAGGTAAATAATTACATTTATTTAGTAAAAGTAATTGGTAAAAATTTGAAGTGGCTAAGTGTGAGTACTCGTGCTGCAGTGTCACTGTTATAGTGCTTTAGCCCAGCCTCAGTGATGGCTGGCTGGCTGGCTGAAGGTTTAATTGACATTTCAGAAAGAGTTTTTATGTCAATCATAAATCAGATAATTTAAAAGCACAACCAAGCTTTAAAAAAAAATCCCACGGCCGAGGGCATGACATATCCAATTTGCCAATTCACATATCAAAATCTCATGGGTTACATCAGCCACCTTGACCATCCTCTTATAAAGGCCCACATAGTTTACTAGTTTCCACCGGGGGAACAGCAGATTACATCCACTCTGCTGTAAAAGAGCTGACAGAAAGAACAGAGTTCCCACAGCTTCCAGAAGCTGATGGATGCTTTTGAAATTCATCCAGAGTAAAAAACCTGCTGGGCTGAAAAACTCCGACTCATTCATATTTAATAACATGATATTTTGTTTTACCTTCATTAAAATGATTTTTTGTGACATTTGTACTTTGACTTGAAGGCTGTGATTAATTTGAGTGAGCCAAGTCTAGGCTCGTTTTATTGCACACGCTGGCTTTCAGGGACACTTAATGGAACGCAGCCATTGTTGATTTGTAATTATCAGTGTGTAGGTGAATAAATGCTGAGACCCACTGACCTCCAAGTGTTTGATGACTGTTTCTCATTGTGTGTACTGCTGATGGGCTTTAAAAAAAGAAGTCAGTGCAGTCAGAGTGACCTGAAGTAGTAGTAGAAGTCTCACGCAATTTTAAAATGTTCTCCACATTATCACCATGTTACCAGCTACAATTTGTATCGAGTCATTTAAAAATAGCCCTTGGCTTCAGCGGAGTTGATCTTAGGACTGGCAGCTTATCACTTGTCTTATAATGCAGGACTTATATTTTAAGATATAAAACCGAAAATCATGTACCAAAAAAGGAAAACTACAAAGTCAAGCTGTGGTTTTGATCCCAACCCCAGTGGGGTGTAAAGTCTGACTTCACCCAGAGAGAGGATATTTAAGAATTACAATAATAGTCTGTCTTGCCCTGGGCCTTTAAACTAATCCCCTTTCTTCTTCTTTATGCTGAAGTCCTGAGTTTTAGACTTTAACACAGTATGAAATCAAACAGCTACCATCATTTCCCTTGTATTCCTCAATGGGCAGACCCACATAGGGGAAATTAGTAAGTGGTGACAGGTTATTTGCTCAGCTTGACGCATCTTCTCTGTTATCTGCAGGAAGTGGCTCACTCACCAATCACCTCCTCTGCCTGAAGACGCACTGATAGAAACGTGTTTGAAAAGCAAACCTTCTAGTTTTAAATATGTGAATTAAAACTGCCTGCTTCCCTTTCTGTTAACAGTGATAACATTCTGGTTTTGGATATCTACTTTGAAGCGCTGAACTACGAAACCATCGAACAAAAGAAAGCCTATGAATTGGCAGGCCTTCTGGGTAAGGAAATGGCTGTCAAGTGTTTTCTTAGGAAGAGATAATGTGCAGTATGCAGCATGACAGATGCTTTGTATCTAAAATGACAGTAGCGCGAGTGCTTGCATTTTTTATGAGGTGTTCAGGTCCCAGAAGAGACACAAAAGTGTCTCTTTAATCTTTTTAACTGCATATTTGCAAACGTCTGTATTTGCTGTTACATTTCTCACCTTTTAGATGTAAAAAAAAAAAAAGACGCAAAGTGTGTGTGAAAGCTGACCTGTGTTTCATGAATGTATTCAGGTACAAGTTTTGCTTCCTTATTTTTCTTTTCAGGTGATATTGGTGGTCAGATGGGTCTCTTCATTGGGGCCAGCATCCTCACCATTCTTGAACTCATTGACTATCTGTATGAGGTAAAAACTAATATCTATTGTGTTTTTATGGTCATCTGTGCTACTCCAGCAAAACAGAATGACTTGCTGGCCAAATTTCATTTTTCACACAGTGTTACCATGCGCACAAGGACGTGTTTTAGCGAGCATGACGAACGCTCTGTCCCTCACAACCCTGCAGCCCATTTCTGCACGGCACTCACATCTTAGCAGTAGCAACGCTGAATACATTAACATTTTGGATGTATTATATTTTAGATTAGTCAGGATGTCTATGTCCACTCTCATTAGAGTAACTCTGTGCTCCACACTTCCTCCCTCCCTTCTCTTACAACTGAAGTACTAAGTGTTTTTTATGTGTGTGTCTGTTAGTCCTTGATTAGAAATGTGTGTGAGAGAGAGAGAGGGGCAGAGCAAAGCAGCTACTGCTCGTGTGCAGGGTCACCGCGCAAGCATATTTATGGATACATAAAATAAATCACATTTCAAGTATGTGGGTTTGAACTATGATGAACCAAAAAAAGAACACTTGGATGCTCACCAGAAGCAAAAAGAAAGTACTTTTTGGTAACAGGTGTGCTCGTCTATTTTCAGGTGATCAAATACAAGGTGTGCCGGTGCATGAAGAAGAAACACAAAGGCCGCAAAAACAATGACCGGGGAGCTGTGCTGAGCCTGGATGATGTGAAACACCATGTCAGTAGTGTGCTGTTAAGTACTTTCACTGTGTCAGACGGCATTGCGTTGACAGGGGCACACTCTCTGCTTTGTCTTCACTGCTCCCAACTTGAGTCGAGATCAAGGAGGTGGTGGGGTGGCGGTGGTAGGAAGACGAGCAAATGAGAGAGAAGAGATAGAGATGGAGGAAGTTTGGGTGGGGGGACCTAAGAGACACGGTAGAGAGTGAAAATGTGATTGGGATGAGAGGGGGAGAAAATTGAGAGGGAGAAGTAGGAGAGCGGAAAGTGGCTGGAATTTAATCAAAGCTGGGGGACAGCACCAGCAGGGACAGGCCGGAATTAAAGCTTTGGAAGGTGTGACAGCTCACTTATTTCCAAGTGTAAATGAACCCAGTTCACTTTAATTGTAAGTCAGACCTCAGACAGAGAAGGGAAAGATATTCTCCACAACTGATCTCTCCTTTTCTGTTCACCATTATTTTCAGCATTTTTCAAAGTATTCCTGAAGAATTTATTTCCTCGCTCATCTCAGCCCAAATTGTTGCTCATGTCATGTTTTCCTGTGAAAGTGTTTATGAGCTTTTTATTTGGCTTTTCTTGCACATTTATGCTCCTTCGATCTCAATGCTATATCTTCTGCTGATCGTTTCTCTTGCCTGCCTTTTGACTGTCTGCCTCTCTCGTCCCATTTCTCTCTCAGGCTCCTTGTGAGAACCTGCGTACACCATCAACGTATCCTGGCAATATGCTACCTCATCATCCGGGCCAGGGTAACTTTGAAGACTTCACTTGCTGAGCAGAACCCAGGTGAAAGTGCGTGTTATGCAACCAAAGCCACCATACAACGACAACTGTCCAACGCAGGGAGGGCGAGGAACTGATACTAATCTAACAGATGCACTTTTTACATGAAAACTGAGGAAAAGGGACGAATCAATCGTGACAAAGAATTTGTCAGAGGAAGTCCTAAATGTTTAAAAAAAAAAAATCTGTAATTTTTCCGGAGAACATTTCATGCAGCACTCTTCTGTGTTTTTCCTCTGGATTACTGCCGAAAAGGATGCTCATGGTGAAACCTTGCCAACATGGACCTCTCTTTCAAAAGACAAAAAAATAAAGAAATAAATAAGGGAAAATGTACAGTTATCTCACCATAGACAGTAGATCAGAAAAAAGAGCCCCCATGCCTTTATATAGCACAGCAACACATGATGGTTTCACACAACACCGGCTTGCTAGTGTGACGAATATTCATACTGCTTACTCCACATGTAGCAACATCTAGAACTGTTGCAGTGCTTCATAAAACAACCGCTGGACTCTGTGTACTTTGTTTGCGAATGTATCTTTGTTCACAATGAGTGTAGTTGCGTGTGCAGGAAATACTTTCGGGGGGTTGCGATGTAAGTGGAGGTGGCGACGGTGGTAGAGGTGCATCATCTACCATTTAATGTACTGGTGAAGATTTCAGGTCTCATCATGTAAATGCATGCTTGTATTTGTCCAGTGCATGTTTTTTTTTCATATCATTTCTAATTTTGATTGATTTTTTTTTAATATATAGACTTATATACATTTAATCATTATATTTACCGAGTCTGCCTCATTTACAGAAACATGACAATGATACATGCCATATATTCCTGTGTGCGTTTGTGTGTGTGAAGGGACAGTGTTGCAACGTTAGGTATGTTGAGTGTTTTGTTGATTGCACAAATGGATGAGCTGCACCTAATTTCATTTCTTATGATTTTGTTTTGTTTTTTTCATTCTTTCACTTCTTTATCATTTTCACATGTGGCCACGGGATGAAGTGAGAAGGGTTTTTCTGTTGTTGTTTGTTCCTTTGTTTCTTTGTTTTGTTTCCTAGGGATTGATTGCTAAAATCCTTGTGTGGGGCTGTTACATTTTTTTTCCTGTATCTGTGTTAGTTGCAAAAGTCTTATCAAAGCACAATACCGCCAGTATGTAGAGGTGATGTAAAAGAAAACGTACTATTCTTCTTGATATATTGTCATATTATTAATATCGTGTTGATCCGACTGTTTTTGATTGTTTCTTTCTTTCATATAAAACACTCAGCAGCGCCTGATTTTCCTGTCTCCATTTTCCAGGTAATAGCCTGGTCTATTTAGTTATCAAAGCATAAATAAAATGCAGATATCGTTTTGGAAAATTGTTTGTTTTCTTCACTGAATTTAGTTTTTTCTTTGTTCCTTTGCTTGAACAGGCAAACAGAAACAAAGCAGTGTATTTTCCAGCTGTAGTTACTGTTTAAATGTTCATTTTTTAATCATGAGCTGCACTCAGAAAGTCCGATTAAGCATTCTGCACTCCATCCGAGGCATTTTGCTATCTCTATTTCCCCAATCAACATGTTATCTTGTGTTTTGCTTCATACAACATTTTTCTTGGAATTAAATCAGCATTGTGAAAGAGTTTGGGGGCAAGACTGATATTGCTTATCTACGGCAGCCATTCATTTGTGCTGCATTTTAACAGCTTCAAGCCACAACACTGATGTTTTGGAGCACAGTACTCTTGAAATGTGATTACAGATTCAGCTGCTGTATGACAAAAGGATAGATGAGAAATATCCTGCACAGCCAATACAAGTTTTATCAAGATTGTCAGTCAGCCAGCAGTATTCTACTGTACATCTGGTGCTGCCAACTGCCACAGTTATATTAGAAAAGCAGCTTGGTGATGCATGACTCTGTGAATATTAGAGCCCAGTACCACCTAAACCACGGTCTGCCTCAGAAATCATGTCCTGTACTCATTTGGCTGCTCGGTCCACTGCTACGAGACGTCAGGGGTTAGTCGAGGACGAGAAGTTTACTTTTGCTTTATAATTTTTTCATGATTTCTTTAAGTGCAGAACCGCATATCAGCATTGTTCATCGAATGAGAGCAAGCACTCGTTTTTTTCTATTATTCAGAGTAGAAACCTCAGCTGGTAACCACACATTAATATACAAGTGTTAAAGCTCGTATCACCTACAATATATGATGACATTTCTTTCTTGTTTTAAATGTCTGAAACATGATTTTGCCTTTTATCCCTGATGGTTTTATTGTTTTTTGATCTACCTGCCAACAAGACAAATGAATCAAAGAAGTTTGTTTGTTTTTTTAAGAAAAAAGATGCTCATTTCCTGCTGGCATTTGTGTCTTTGAGCAACAGCCTGCGAATCAGTAGATTGCGGGGAGGGTCAGAATACAGGAGCACTGCCTGCCAGTGACAGAAATCCTGCAGAAGATGCTTGCTGCATCCTGATAAGCCTCCAGGGCAAAGCAGGTGGGGGCTGTGCGGCAGGTGGTAATACCAGCGGGAGTTCAGAAACTGAAAATCTTTCCAAAAATTCTGGATTAGCAAGAGTTTCCTGCAATTTGGTGGTTTAACTGTTTAGTTTCCTGCGTTGTTTGAAATCTTGGCTTCTTTTCTCCCTGAATGAGGTTAAATCATCTGGCTTTGTGCCCTCATTTACTTGCAAGTGGAAATATCTGAGATGATGGCTCCCTCCTTGCTTTCACCTTGTTGGCTGACACACAGCCAATCTGTGGACAGTATATAAGAGTTGTTCCTGTAATGGAATCTATCCCAAACTGTCTGTCCTTCTTAAACGGCTTTAACTCCCTCATATAATCACCAGCTGGATGTGATTTACTGTACAGGCGGCTTTCTTGCAGGGAACCTTTATTGTTTGTTCTTATATTTTAATGAGACTTGTTGTGCTTATGTTTTCACCCACAGCTGACAGTTTAATCTCGCCTTCTGATATCTCAGAACATGCACTCGCGCACACGATCTTTTTAAATCTGAGGTAATTTCCGCTTAATCCCGTTATCACATCTTATCATCTCCATCAATAAGGAGATGACACTCCTGCTTCACAATGTGACGTGCTGTCTTTTGTCATTTATGAAACAAACACACACTAAAAATCACTGGGTCCCAAACTCATCCTGCTTGTATGCAATAATAAGATGGCCACCTGAGGAGAGAGATGCCACTAATGTCAAGACACAAAAACTCCTCACAAAGCAGGGCCAAGGCCAGCACCCTGAGGCTTTGTGAGCAATGAAGCAAGGGAGTGTGAGGATTAGTGAGCATCACAGCCATGATCCAGGATGAAACAAGGAGCATTCACAAATGCATCAGGAAGATGACCCCCCAAGATAAACTGCAACCAGAGCGCCTTAGGCAGCTGAAGATGGATGGTGATGAGCAAGAGGGGAAGGAAATATCTTAGAAAACCAAGTGGCTTACATTAAGAAAAACACAGTGGCTGAAAACAGGTGACCGAAAGGACAGCACAGATCCTCTGACTGGGGCAGTACAAGATCAAGCTGTAAGAAACAGATCCTAAGATTTGTTGTCCACCAGGCTCAGAGGACCTAAGTGACAGGCAGACAATCCAACACACAGTAGCAGAATGTAAGATTCAAGCTGGGACAGCACCTACTGAGAGGCATAGCCGAGCAGCCGGAATAGTGTACAGCAACATCTGCGCCACGTGGATTAGAAGTCCCCAATTCCCAGTAGGAAACACCTTTGAAAGTGGCTGAGAACAACAGGGCTAAGGTCCTTTGGGATTTCATGTTCCAGACAGACAGACAGCTGCTGGCCAGCCAACCAGACACAGTTTTGGTTGAGGGGAAACAGAAGACAGCAGCAAGCTAAGACAAAGCATGACGTAGGAGAGGTTGAAGGAACACTTGGAACAGGTGTGGAAATTAAAGTCCAAAGTATTCCCAGTGGTAAAAGGAGAGATAGTGACTGGCTCTGGCAGATTCCAGGCACAATGTTACTGCTGATACGTAGCTATTTATTTACTTGATCATTTTGTTGCTCTGATATGGTGTTAACCACTGTAAAACTGTCACAGGTTTCTTGTTCACAGTGTGAAATGTCATGTACAGACCTTATGAAACCACGCAGTGAATATCTCACCACGAGTGGCTAAAAGGAGAAGTCCACTTATTAAAATATTATATTAAATGATGATTTTTCACAGGTTTGTACTTAAATTGCGTACTGCCTTAGACTTCTGTGTTATTGTATTTGAGAAATAAATTATAATTTCAATCAACAAAAGCAGTCCACATACCTCTGCCAAGGCTGTAAATTCCCCCAATGTCATGTATGAATAGTATTTTTGCACTCTGCTGTATTACCTTTATTAAGGTAGATGTTCTGAATACTTCTGCCCAATAGAAATATAAAGAATAACAGCATTGCATGAAAAAAGTGACCTTGGCTTGGGTATTTCTTTTTTATTGCATTATCCTTTATTTGCAGAAAGCTGCTGGTAAACTTAACCCTTATTGCCCTAAAATACAGCCACTTGTGAACTTGTGATTCATGCGCCGTGAACTGCTTTATATTTCTGGATCTATACTGTACAGAAATAAATGAATTTTTAAAGAAGGGCTGGCACTCCCACTTGTTTCATCCTCTCACTCCTGCCTGCACGTCAGATGAGTCACGTTTCTGGTATAAATTTATCCTGTCAGATCTCTCAGTGCAATTAGGATGCTCAGCCGTTTGTCATAGATAAGGCCGCGGCCGGCTCCTCTGGGCTTCACTTTACATTCAGCTCGTTAAGAGGATTAATAATTGCCATGCAGTCAGGTTTCTCACCGCTCAAAGATTCCAGACTCGG
The DNA here is from genome assembly GCF_056152115.1 of Neolamprologus brichardi. Taxonomy (NCBI): domain Eukaryota; kingdom Metazoa; phylum Chordata; class Actinopteri; order Cichliformes; family Cichlidae; genus Neolamprologus; species Neolamprologus brichardi. The sequence goes on along the minus strand of NC_142108.1, from coordinate 28,646,449 downwards.
TACATCTGATTTGCCTATTCATCTGTTAAAAGTTTAACCCCCTGTTCTGTTGTTCACTATCAAAGTTGCTCTCTCCTCTAAAGGATAAACCTAATCAGCTGCTATCTTACTCACACAGAAGGTAAAACCCCCTTGAATATTTGAAGCACAATGTGGTGCTTCTGAGTCCCATAAATGAGGATTTTTCTTCACCTTGTTCCAAAAAAATCCTAATGTATCCCCCCTCCTTTCTGGTTTGCACTCACACAACTCCTCTCCAGTCAAACACAGACAGGCTATGCAAACAGATGGGCTGCCATGTTTGGTACTGTTGTAGCTCCATACTAATTGGGGCGGAAGTGCAATAACATCAAAGTCTGGAAACAAGAACGTGTTTGATTCAGCAGCTGACATCCAGTGCGTTAAAGGTTCTGACTGGTTGTTTACGTGTCAAAACAGAAACCACTTCAGAGGTACAGCAGCTTCGTACTGGCCGTGTCTTTTGATGAAACATGCTAAAAAATGCATTCAAGGAATGTCATGATTCAGTTCAAAAACCATCCAGTACGAGGTCTCTGCAGTTGGGATTTAGATCACCTAATAAACAAGGAAGGAGTCGATTTGCTAATTTATAAAACCCTGCGATGAAAGAAAATGTGGTGTCTGATGTTTTTTCAGGATTTTTTTTTAACTCTGTTCGAGAGTGAAAATTCAAACAAACATGACTGCGGGTTCAACTTTTTTTTTAGCTATGTTTGTTTACTTTTTAGAGACTTTGTAGTCAAGCCTAGTGATTGCGTCACTCTTTTTACCCTTTATTCATTTGTAATCTTATAGTTAACACTCAATAGGTCAAGTGTAAAGACCCCTCACTCATGATAAAAAGGATATGGATAGATGTGTATCTTTGTATATCTACACCTGAACAAGGTGTAAGCTGGCACACATTGGTGTATTTTTAATCTCTTAAACCTTGTAAAATAAAGGCCTTTTTATAGAGACTTATCTAACCTACCTGAGTTTCTGGTCTTGGATTTTTTAGGCCATTTTTGGCAACGTTACTCAGAACATCTTTATTGATCCCCATATTAAGAGCAGTGGGAAGTCACAGAGGGTCAATAGCATTGGTGAAGGGCACATTTCTTAGAGATTTCATTTATTTTTGATGGTAGGAAAAATCTGATCTCAGAACATACAAACTCAAAGCACAATGCTTTTATCTGAGGTTCAAACCCAGCCACTCTAACTCATTTGTGCCTGATGAATTTAGTCCACAAAAAAGACATTGAAAAACATTTGAAAATAATTTCCTAAGAAATATCTTAAAATTACATCTGTTTTTCTCCCACATTAAAGGCATGATGTGATGTGCCATATTTTTCTTTTCTGCCTAGCCCAAGATGTTTCCTGCTTCACCCAAAAGGCCCACTGCTTCAGAGCCAACGACACTTGTGTCAACTACTCTGAGGGCAGACTTGGGAGGCCCAGTGGTGAAGGACACTATTGCTGTCTTGTCCTTGAATATTTTAAGATTAATAATCCAGACTGATTTGTTTCCAGGCCAGTAATGATGTCAATAAATCATCATTGGTACCAAAACCAATGATTTAGATTTTTCATTAATTATTCTGCACAAAAAAGGAAAGCATCAGAAGCCAAGGTACTTCAAATGTTTCATTTTTTGCATCAGTCATTTAATGAAATTGGTAGGATGATGGACAAAAGGATAAAAAGCAATCTTCAACCACAAGAAGAACCGTGAGTCTTGCCCTTCACAGCGGTATGAGCTTGATATGCCTTGAGACCACCAAAGAACATCAGCAGGTTCTCCAAGATCATAGAAAAGCATTTTGAAATTCCTTTTAAAGGACAAGGATGGTCACACTAAGTGGTTCTCTTATTGCAGTCTACTGCCCTTTGTATGATGAATGATGACGTTAACTAATAAATAAAAACTACTTACTGCATTATTTTGAAAGCATCCAGCATTTCCTTGTAATGGCTACGACTCAGTCACAGCAGTATATTCCTTCCAAATGTCTCTCTACGAGGGCCTCACATGCTGTTTGGTTTGGTTTTAATCCATTTTGCAGTCCCTGGCAGACAGATTGACTGGATGGCATACCAAACAAGACAGAGTTAACCTTTGTTTAACTTTTACAAACCCAGACAGAGTTGTTTGTTTTGGTTTGCTGCACATTGCATCCATAGATCTGGTTTTTAGTCACCAGTCAGCCTGGAGAGATATCAGACGCTGAATATAATTACGTTTATTCATTTGGTTAGAGGGACAATGAATTTTAATTACAGTTCTGAAAAAAGAGAGATAAGCAAAAGGCTAATTTTCATAGTCACTGAGCCCGTATTGCCAATAATTTATCAAAGATTGAAAGAAGAAAATGCAATCAGATTATGATAAAAGGTGCCAATGCTCCACTGTTAATTTAGTTAATTAACAGTTTCATTATCTTCATTTCATTTTCATTTCAAGATTACTTGTCAGATACTGACTTATGCTATTTTTTCTTGTGCTTCGTACTTCAAGTTAGCACTTGTTTCATTAAAGAATAAAATGGGGGAGCAACACACAAACACAATAATGTTTTTGGATTTAGTTTTATTTCATTTATAACCTTTCTTAATTTAAAAAAGGCTGTGATTTCCCTTCATGTTCAGTGAAATTAAGTTAAAGTAATTACTTTTTAACAAGTGCCAAAGTACAAAAATGGTACACAAGGTTTATCTTTTCAAGCATTTCAATCATTTCATATGCACTTTAATTTAGAGGGAATTTTTTTTTAAAAGTGTCACTTTGGACTCGAGATAATTACGGTGAAAGAAAAATAGAGCCAAATTACAGAGCCAGAGGCAGACAGGTACAGTTCTGTGAAAAGAAATATTTTTCACAGGAGTATGCACTCCTGTGAAAAATGAGTACACGCTTAATGTTTCCATTAAAATTATATTAGCAGCCAGGAATTAAAAAGGTAAGTGGCAGCCAGGTATTGATAATCAACAAATCATCACCAATCGTGAGCACCTCTATAAAAGCAGAGGTTGTGGCAGGTTGCTGGTCTGGAGCATTTAGGTGTGTGTTTACACTATCCCACAATCTTCCCAGGATTGGACATCCCAGCAAAGTCAACCAAAGACCACATTGTGCAGCGCTTAGAAAATTTCCAAAAACACAAAAACATGAGATACTTATTAAACTCAACAGATATTTCCTACTTCATGGCAGTATAACTAGATAAAGACTGAAAAACTATATCTTGGTTGGAAGGACTGGAAGGAGACAGTCTCTTCTCTCTAAAAACATAGCAGCATGGCTTAGGATTGCAAACTTGCGGCTGAGCAAGCCTTATGACTTCTGGAGCAATGTCCATTAGACATACAAGTTCAAAGTGGAGCTGTCTGGCCATAATACACAACACTGCGTTGGCAAAAACCAAACACAGGGTATCAGCTCACACACCTCACATCAACTGTTAAAGCACAAACTTACGGACCTTGGAGTTACTGAGTCGACCATGTACCAAAGTGTTTTAGAGCCAGATGTGAGGTCATCTGTTCAACAGCTGAAGTTTGGTTGAAATCGGATCGTCCAAAAGGACAATGGTACCGGCTCACCAACAAATCTACAATGGCTGAAAAAGAAAAGACTCAAGTTGCTGCAATAGGCTAGTCGAAGTTTAGACATCCAACTTAAAAGCTGTGGTGGGAACTGTGCATAAAAAATGCCTGCAAGTCTAAATGAACTTAAGCAGAATTCTAAAGACAGGTGGGACAAGTTTTCCCCACAACAATATGTTGTTAAGTTATTGCTGCAAAAGGATCTAAAAGCTATCGAGTCACAGGATGCATTTAGTTTTTAATGTCTGTATTTAGACCTGTAAAAACTTTCACTTTTACATGACTGTAAAACAAACTTGCAGCTTAGTACGGTCAGTACCAAACCAAAACACAAGGAAGGCTAACAAGATAAACACAAAGAGGTCAGTCAAAAATCTAGGTTAACTTGCCGAGGTCAAAAAAACGGGCAGAGTGCACATAGATAGTCCAAGGCCTTGATGAACAGGTGCCTGGCAGCACCTTCTTTAACATTGTTTGTCCAATTTATCCGCCATCCTTCCTCTGCATATGACAGCTTTGCCTCTCTAACTTTGTCTCAACCTGAGCTGTCTCTCCTAAATACTTATTTCTAAACTTGCCCACCCTGGTGACTGCAACAGTCTCCAGACCATACATCAGAGCAAATCTCGATACCATTTTAAAAGCTTTCCCATTGGCCCATGCTGCTATCCTTCTGTCACGAATCACCCTGATACTTGTCTCCACACACTCCACCCTGGCTACACTCTCGTCTTCATCTCTTTTGTGCACTGGCCATTTCTTTGTGGATGATGTTAAATTTATTAATTAAAAATGAATTACCACATTACCTAACTAAAATATCAATTAATTGTAGTCCAGTAGCATGTTGTAGCAAAAAAAAACTATCCATCTACAACAGTAATATTCTGGTCAATCGTATCCTGCTTTTTAAGTAATTATACTCTAACAGATGTAACATTAAAAAAATATTTTTGCGTAATAGCCAGTGTTGGGACTAACGCGTTATTAAGTAACGCGTTACAGTAACTACGTTATTATTGTGGTAACGAGCACGGTAACTAGTTATTATGCCAAAATCAGGAACGCGTTAGTCGTTACTGGGATTTAGATAGGGTCGTTACTCGTTACTTCGTGTGGTGGCTATCGCGGAGCTTCCACAGATTCTGTAACATTAGCAAGTGGTGGAGGCCAGCAGGTGGATGAGGGAAAGGGGACGCAGAAGGAAAAGAGACCTGAGGCGGCCGCCGGTCCAAGTGTGAACTGAACTTCAGGTAAGAAGTTATGACCTGCAGTCTATCTGGGTCAGATATAAACCAAGTTTAGGTGGAGTTTATTTTCGTTATGCTAACTTTTTCCGTACTGCGTACTAGCTAGCATGACGGAGTTTCTATACAGCTGGGTGGGTGCTATGAAGTTAAAGATGTTGAACTTTATTTTGTTCATAAGTTATTAGAGTTGCCAACCGTCCCGTCTGGTATTCAGAGAAAATATGACGCGTTTCTTATTGAGGTGAAAAGGAACAGTTTGTCCCGTAATTCAGCTACAATGAAAAATACACAAAGCTGGAGTTATTCTCTGTCTTTACGCTGCACAGCTGCCTCTTCTTCTCTCATTCTCCCCCCTCCCTCTCCCGTTTCTACTTCAATCATGAAACTGATCAATGATCAGCTGATCGGCTCTCTTGTTTGTTTATCTCCCACTTTGCGCCAGAAAGAAACCAGCCTATTTCGCGTTAAACAACAGCAGCACGTTTAAGCTTGATCAGCTGTTGTTAGAATTTATTTAATATTAATTTCTAGTATCAGCTGATGTTTGCTGGAGCCACAGCTGCAAAAAAGCTGCTGGTCATGATGTCGGTTTGTTTATCTGGTGAGAGGGAAACATGAAGATGAAACCAGGAGATGTCCTTACTGAATCATCAGAGCTGAACAGGTGATGGAGAAACAGGTTTACCTTTTAGGTGACATAAATGAGTTGAAGGGAAGTTATGAACTGTTTCTGAGAGACAGATAACCCCAGGATCCTTTTTTAGGTAGTTGACAGCTGGTAACTGTGCAGGTGCGGATCTAGCAAAGTTTTGCCAGGGGGGCCAGGTAGGGCATTAACAAGGAGAGGGGGGCACAAAGAAATACTTTTCTTTCTTATTCTCATTTAAAATGTCTCGCTTTTAAAAAATAATTATCTGAATCTTACAACAAAGCATTGATAGATTGATGCATATATACCATCAAAACAGTGAACATCACTGTCACAACAGCGTTTGTTTTCATTCAAAGGCTTTATGATTTTTCCTATAATGTCAGGCCGGTCTCTAGTCAAAATGCCCGGGCCGATTTTTTGTCCCAGTCCAGCCCTGTATGCAGCTCATCTGCAGTCTGGTGTTACCTACATCTTCCTATTCAGAAGGCAGAATTTCTGAGTTCTGAGTACAATCAAAGCACCACGACTGCAGTTTTTGTGTTGGATGTAAAAGGCGCACATGACGCTGTGACGTAGGCTAGAATCATGGCAGCAGTCAATGACGGTCCAGGCATGGGATTTCTCTCGTGGAAATATGCACATTATCTTTTCCTTTCTATTGGTAGGTGGCACAGTGCACTTGTGGCAAGTAAGCAAGCTAGAAGACTGGCAAAGTTATGGAAGCAACACATTAACAAGAGAATTCTGAGTAAAACCAAAGTTACTTTCCCTAGTAACTAGTTACTTTGAAAGTAACGAGTAACTTGAAGTAACTGAGTTACTTTTGATAGAAGTAACTAGTAATGTAACTAAGTTACTATTTTAAAGTAACTTACCCAACACTGGTAATAGCACAACTGAAGTGAGTACTCTTAATACCTTAAGCACATATTTATGATTATAGTTAGAAACTTTTACACAACTAGTATTTTTTAAAGAACTTTTTCCTGTAATGGAGTATATTCACAGCACTTTTGGAACGTTGAACGAGGACCTATTCCGCCATCATCGTCACCAGCCCTAATTTTGCTGCAGTACCACCAACAAACAGGGGAGGGCGTCTTGAACCTGTGACGTCCATCCCAACACTCGTTCTCGCTCTCGCGGTAGCTCCGCGCCTACACCGGCGGCGACATTCAGAGAGGAGATGGCGGCCAGAGGGGGGTTTCAGTCGGCACCGACGGGTGGTGGTGGAGCAATGGGACCTGGGCCACCGGTACCGGGTGCAGGACCAGGCATGGGACCAGGAACACCTTCTGGAAGAATGGGACCATCAGCTGCCGCGCAGAACCACATGTACCGCTCACCGATGCCCGGGCCTGGGTACCCGGTAAGATATCGCTTTATCTTTGCTGCTGACGCGTTAGCGAGTCCGCTAGAACAAAGCCTCGCTCCGCTTGCTTTGTCCCTAGTGGCTAGCATTAACCCCCGTCACCAGCGTAGGCCACAGCTCATACTAACTAGCAGCCCGGTTCAAAATTGGTGATGCATTTGAAATATTTCACCGGTCGCTCAGGATGACCATCAGAGTTTGTTTGTTGTTTGAATTTGCTAACCCTCCCGCCCGCTAACATTAAGGTTAGCTAGCTAATCGCAGCATCCAGTTAGCTTAGCCTGCTAACCCTGCTAACTGTTAACTGTATTTCGACCAGTTTTCTTATCAAAAAGACCCAAAATGTGCAAAGTGTAGTTGGTAAACCTAACAATTAAACCATCCCTTAAGTTTTAGGAGTTGTAGTTTGTGAGGTTCCAGCTCGGTTAGAAGTCAGAAGTTGTTATAAGTCGAGCCTACTTTTGAATGAATCGGCTGCATCAATATTAGTTTGTGTCAATGCAAATTTACAACATACAGAAACGATGATTAGGGAGAGGTGCCAGTCAGTAGCAGACTTCACTCTGTGTTTAGGGGGTGCAGTTTGTCTCGTCGAAGTTGGTGTTTACAACTTGTAAAGTCTATGTTTAGTGAGCCCACTGTTACTTGGCTGGTCAGCCGCAAAGTACACCAAGTACCAAGAAACGCTGGGATCTCAGCATGAACTCACTACACATCTAAACTGCTGGAAGGATGTTTAGTTGTTCATTTTGAGTCTTATAAGCTGATATTTTCTGATCTTCAAATCAGATTACAGCGGTTAGTCGATTGGTCACAATTAATAATAATAATAATAATAATAATAATCACAAGATTAATCTGCAGTCGTTTCTCACATTTGAAATATAATAATTTACACTATCTATTAACATTTACACAGTGCAGAATTGATTTGAAAACACATTAACATTGTCCACCAGCAGCACTGGTAACGTAATCTTATTTGCCAGTATAGCATCAACAAACTGGATATACAGTAACTGGTTGGTTGTTTGTCTGTCTGTCTCAGAAAGGGGAAATTTGCCTCACAAACACTTGTCGAAATAGTCGAAAATGTACTTACGGACCTGCAGGTGATACACACATATTAAACATGGTTTAATAGTAGTCTATGATCCCCTAAATTGCAGAGATACTCAGAGTATGCAGTAAAATAGATTGCATTAAACAGATGTCCAAAGGAGGCAGTTTCTACAAATTGTCGCAATGAATACACAATAAAACCGTGGTGCATTCGCTCTCAGCCACTAGTTATCTTGTTTGTTTGCTTTAAGATTTGTGTGTTTCAAGATATTGTGATAATATTTTGATTTATATCACTTTTGCATACGTGGGTCCTCATACTCATTTGATTATATTAGTTAGGAAACTTGATGTTTTGGTCTCAGGGAGAAGAAAAAAAAACATAATTTTTAGTGTTGTACTTGTCAGATTAAATGTTTCCAGAATCCCATCCACATTTGCTGTGTTGCTTGCGTTTGGTCTAAAGTGGATGTTTCAGGCTCTGGTTGCCTTGGTAATACTGTAATTTATTTACCAACCTGTCTTATGTCAGTCAGCGGTATCAGTGACGGCAGCTTGGAAAACGTCCTTCACTTTGTTTGCTCTATTAAATGTTGCTGCTTGCAAGCTACAGTCACCAATACAACATTGTTTTTTTTCCCCTGTATCGTTGTAAATATAATTGCAATTTTCCCTAAAATATTGTAAAATAGTTTTGAGGCTAATATCACCGACTCTGACTGTAATGGGAGAAGAATGAATATGGGGAACTGTGAAGGTGAATGCAAAGTGCACCTTCACAGTTGCTTGACTCTGAACCACAAAATAGTTTGATAAAGACCAACTTGTTTCAACTCTGGACGGTGATGTTGATTAGGTTGCCGAATATTTCTGTATGTCGAGGGTGGAAATCCCTGGAATATAATTTTTAAAAACCTCCCTTTAATACATATAGAGATGCACAGAAAATAAAAAAAAAGTTTAAGCAGTTAAAATGACATCAGCTCATTTTCTATCTTGAAATCCCACACTATATTAATATGGAGATACTGATCATTTCAGAAGTTTAACTGCAAGGCAGAAGATGCTGCCAAATTCTCCTTCTAGTTCTTTTGTAACAGAATCAAGGTCCATGAGTGACTGCTGAGATTTAAAGGTGAGCTCCCTTTGGCTGAAGAAACTGAAATCTTTCATTTGCTTTCACATCCTGCAACACGTCATTCTGCACAGTGGGGTCTCAAGAAAATGACCAAGAAGCAAACATTTTCAGTAATCAGGACTTCCGATCCTAAATGTTTTCAAATGAATGGACTTTAAAGCTGATTGTGTGCTCCAGCAATATACTGCGTGCATGCTCCGTTACTATGATATTTGATCAGCACTCTTTGGTTTCTTGGTCTTATTATCCCATGTATGCTCTTGCATTCATATTTAGTATCAGAGTATAAATTTTCATATCCTGATCTGTAGTCCTGGGTTTATTCCCCCGATATTGCATTTGATTGAGTCATCTCCAGCTAATATGTTGTGTCTTAAGATAAGAGAATTGTATTAAAATCAAGACATAAAGATGAGTCATTTATCACTGATCCACAGCTGAAGTGTTTGCTTCTTAGCTACTACCAACCAGAAAGACAGCTCAGTAAATGGTTGTCACATATTTTTCCCTTCCAACGTCCTTGGCAGGCTTTCACACCATAGTCAAAAGAGACTTCATACCCTGAATACTGCAGATTTCCACTTGTTCTCAGGCAAGCCAAGGTTGCGCTGATGTATAGTGTAAAAAGTACTAAATGATCGACATGTTTCCCCAATCTGCCTACACCACACTGTGGAAAAGGCAGAGCCCATTCATCTGGCCTGTATTGTTGAGAAGTCAATGTCCTTCACTCTTCCTCTCTTTCACTGTTCACCATGCGATGAAGAGAGAGTGTGTTTTGCCTTCATCTGTCACATTTGTTGGACTGACTGCAGGAGGAAAAGCTGCTATCAGTGATTTGTCACTTATCTGCTCCTCTCGCCTGCATTCATGCAGTCAAATACAAGAAGTCGCCTGTTTGAGTTCTTAGCACATGGTTTGGTGAGTTGGCTGTGGTGATTTTTGTCTATTTACTTTAATGAAAGGCATGCATAAATTTGCTGATACTGCTAATATGAAGCATCAGATATAAAAGTATGTGGGCTGGGTCTCAGAGTGGTAGTGTTGAGTTTTTTGTGTGTTGTGGGATTTGTAAGTTTCTAGAATATATTTACATCAGCAGATGTGCTGCAAATGTTTTGTTTGCAAATTTACATTGACGTTTTCCCACTGTGTCAGTTTTGCATTTTATTTAAAACGCTACAAATGTATTCTCGGATCAATAAGGGCTGAAATGGAACGGTAGAAAACTTGTGCTTTTGTCTTCAAGTCTTCACAAACATTGATCCTAATTTGTGCACTTTTCACTTTTGAGAATTAGCTACACGACAGCTCAGATGTTATTTTCACCTGAAACAGATTTTTTTTCCCTTTTTTTCCTCTTTTTTTTAATAAGCAAGGCTCAGAGTTGTTTTATTGCTACACCCGTGAACTGCGTCTCTGCCACTGTAGCTGCAAACGTTCAATTTTGGTGTGCATGGGTGGGGCCAGGGCTACATAGTCACAGATAGTCATGGGGTAAATTGCCACTTGAAGCACAATTTGCCATGTTGGACCACAAGGTCGGTAGGAAAGTGTTGGATTGTTGTGAGCATTTATGTGTCGATCGGGGACCTTTGAGAGGATTGCTGTTTGTAAGTTATTCAGGAACAATTTATACACATTTGATGGCTGCAGCAAAAGATTATTTTTTTATCGTTTATTTCAAGTTGTGTTCTTTCCTCATACCAACACAGTCTGAAGTCAAATACATTATTACACAAACCACCTCCCAGAATTTATGCTTGGGGATTAAAGTAAAGAAAAGATAAGGAGAGGGAGGCAAAAAGGCAAAATTAGGAATTACCAATCAGTTCCCAGTATAGTAGCTGCAGAAACTGATCTCTTGAGCATAAGCAAAATGGAATTTTTCCTCAAATACTTGTTGTGACAATTCATTGTAAGGCATGTTGGTCCGCAGATTTATTTCTTAACACACCTTAAAATAAAGGCTAAGGTGTCTTGTTTAAAATCTGCAAAATGTATCTTTTCTACACGTTCTACACTTAAAAAATCACAATATTCAACGGCCTTTTTGTATGATCATGGCCTTATTTTCTATGCAGAGACCAGGCATGCCTCCTTCCAGTCGCATGACCCCTCAGGGACCAGCCATGGGCCCTCCAGGATACGGCAACAGCCCCGTGTCCCGTCCTGGCATGCCAGGTGTGATGGATCCGTCTCGTAAGAGGCCGGCTCCTCAACAGATTCAGCAGGTTCAGCAACAACAGAACCGCAACCAGCAGTAAGTCCCCACTCGCCGCCTACTCAGCCATGCTTTTTTTTTTCACAATTATTGCAGCCCTCTATTTAGGGGACTATTATTTTGTGTCTTTGTATGTGTGCAAGTGTATATGAACATGGTACCTGGAAAATGTATCCCACAGACTGAAGAATTTCACTGACTTCCTTGTCTTTTTGTAAAGACACACAAAACTGCTCTGACTTGCACTCAAACGCCTATTGTTTCGATGATTTATTTTCACAGCACAAAGAAGAAGAAGATGGCTGATAAAATTCTACCTCAGAGGGTGAGTATTAATCAAACCACAGTGCATGAACAATCCATTAATTCCAGCTTTGATTATGGTACATCTGGCAGTCCATGTGAACTTTAATTTAAGTGGCTCCAAACAAAGGACAGTTGGTCTTTAAAGTGCCCTGGTTAAAATGCTGGGATTTAGAGAGTGCTAACTATAAGTGTTTGGGGCTGTACAATGCACTAGCACGGTACAATGAAAAATTGGGACCTCCAAAGGTTTTGTGATGACAGTAATGAATAAAATCGCTATTAACTCTAGAAGTATTTCTTCTCTTACTCCACCTGATCTCCCTCTCTTTTGTCTCCCTGTGTGTGAAATGTGAAAATAGGCTGCAGGGTGGAGATAAACGGCACCTGTGATAAAGAAATGATCTACTTATCTTGTATCATGAAAATGGAGGTTGTAGTTCAGGAGGTAGACTAGGTCAGCTACTAATCGGGAGATTGGTGGTTCGATCTCTGCATGTCAAATGTCCCGGGGCAAGATTGTAACCTCAAGTTGCTCATCGATGAATGTGTGTGAAAGCACTTAGGTAGAAAAAGCATAGAAAATATGAATGAGGCAAGTTGTATAAAGTGCTATGAGTACTCAGAGTAGAAAAGCACTGTATAAGAGCCATTCCATTTACCATTTGTCCTGAATCATGTGATACATTTAATAATCAGCACATTTCTGTTTTAAGTCACAAATCCAAGTAAAACGCTCACCGTCAAGCCCTCGCGTTTCTGCTGGTTTTCAGAGATACTAAGAATAACTGATTTATAGTACTGACCTCATATGATCCCACTAATGTGAATATACTGACTGCAGGGGAAAAAAGTAGTTGTTAGTGAAGATTCACTTCAGCCAGTTTGCGTCTGAGGTGAACTCATAACTATGATTGATGACATGTCACTGACTCAAATGGGCCAAGAGCTGGCAAGTCAGCTTGCCTGAGACACTTTTTTTGGAGCCTTCGGCCATCAGGTCATTAGTTGAACCCCAATTTTAGGCACTCATGATGTTCTCCAGTGTGTGGATGTCAATCATAAATTTGTCAAGAAAAGAGTTCTATTATATCCTTTTAATCCTATATTAAATCTCACATCAACATTGTTTTCTTATAGGATGTTATAATTTAAAGTTGCAGTCTTGTGATATCATTTTCATTTATTCATATATATTTTACAGCTGAACAGATTAGCTGTAAAAAAAAAAAGAAAAAAGAATGCATTCATAAGAGAACACCATATGGAAGTAAGACTGGCTGTTGTATTTGATCTATTCCTGCACTTTATTTAAATGTAGTCTGTGGTGTGATAGTAAAATGTCTGCTGCAATGTCTTGGTTTTTCTGAAGAGAGATTTCTCTCTCCTTCTCTTGATCTGTCAAGCTTGAGATTCATTTTCAGCAGAAATAGACCCAGCATGTAAAGCTAGCAGAGCAGGCAGCAGATATGTGGTCACCCGTGGCTCACAGACCCTGTGGACACGTACACATTCAGACTGGAATCAGGGAGAGTATGAACAACTGAGAAACTGGGTTTTCTTAGACTGACAGATGGAAAAAGAAGTACAGGTTACAGATTTTAATTTCAATTACGATTGATGCTTCCAAGGGTTAAAACGAATTCTTGTTTTTGATTTCAGCACATATTGTCACTCACTATTTTTTCTTTTCTTTTACTATCATTAAAGTTCAAGGATGTCTGCCTGAATAAAAAGTTTTCTTTTTACAAGTTTAATGAATCCACTGTCTATTTAAATGATTTTGAGTTCTAATACTCAATAATCGTGATCTCAGTCCTGGCCAATAATAAGCGATTATTATTATTAAAGATTATTCTAAAGACACCTGTAGTCACTAGTATCCTTTGTCTCCTAGATCAGGGAACTGGTCCCAGAGTCTCAGGCTTACATGGATCTGCTGGCTTTTGAGAGGAAGCTGGACCAGACCATCATGCGCAAGAGGCTGGACATTCAGGAGGCCCTCAAGAGGCCAATTAAGGTATATTTCAGTCAAGCTCATCACAGGTGTTCCATGTTACCTTTAACTGGTCATTTAAGAGTGATGTCAGTCAGTGAAGAGTTAGTCAGAACAAATGTTTACATTTTACAGATTGCTGCTTATTTCCCCTTGATCTTCTGCACCACACTGTATTTGTTCAGATGATGATACTGCCTAATGGTTTTATTGACTGTTGTAGCACTTGATGAAAAGATTTCTGAATATTGTGACGTTAACACACAGATTTTGTGTAAATTAAAGCAAACCTTATCCACAAGTGGGCGACGAGGCAGATGGAGCTAGATGTTTGATTTGGCTCAGGTTTCAGTCTGCTCTAAATACTTGACTTCAACGTTTTCTCTACTGTTAATCCTTCTGATAATCCCTGTTATGTTCCTCACATGTGAGCACATGACACACACACCAAAATCTACCGTTTGAGGAGCAGCTAATCTGAAGAAAGCCACCTTGAAATCAGTGTCTTTAAAGGAAGAGGACATAAAAGGGCTCTACAAAGGGCCTCTATCAGAATCAGAATACTTTATTAATTTCAGAGGAAATTATGTGGTCACAGTTGCTCCAAGACAGTAATAACAGTAACTAAGTAAAGTAAATTAAATCATTCAAAATATTACAAAGTTACAAAATATAACAAAATAGCTTTAATCATAAATATCCTAGTATATTACCCAAAATTAAATATATATGGTTGACATTGCAGTGCCCTTCTTATCATATTAACTTTAATTTGCTCTGTAGAGGATGTGATATTAAGTGTGTGCAACTATTGCAGTGTATACTGTGCTTTAGATGGAGCAAGGTGAGCACGTCATGGGGTGTGTGGGAGAAATTGTCCAGTGCTGTTTTTATCTTGGACAACATCCGCCTTTCTGACACAACCTTTAGAGAGTCCAGCTACATCCCAAGTTTTCCTTTTATTCAGTCTGTTGGCATCTGTGACCCTCAACCTGCTGTGCCAGCATGCAGCAGCATAGGGGATGACACTGGCCACAACAGACTTGTAGAAAATCCTGAGCATTGTCCAACAGATGTTAAAAGACCTCAGCCGCCTCAGAAAAGGGACTGCCCTCGTCCTTCCTCTACGGAGCCAGTTTAATGTCAGTGTGTACTCTGAAGTATTTATAGAGATGATTTATAGACATTTATATATTTTTATACTATATTATATGTTTATAGACAATTTATAGAAATCTCTATATATAAATACATATTTTACTTGTATGAGGGGAGAAAAAAATGCAGTCCAGAAAATGGCTATAATGGGTCCAAACTCGGTGTAGCTATAAAGTCAGTGTTGATTAACTGATGAGACACAAATTTAAAGTTTCTTTTCTATTATTGTTTTCAGCAAAAGAGAAAGCTAAGGATTTTTATCTCCAACACCTTCAACCCAGCAAAGCCTGATGCTGAGGATGGAGAGGGCACAGTTGCATCATGGGAGCTACGTGTCGAGGGGCGTCTGCTGGAAGATGTAAGCTTATCAAATTTGTTCAGTTTATAGTAATTATTTGTGGCTGCCCAGTTAGTTGGTTTGCTGTATTGGGATAATGTAAAAAGTAGTTTTTATTTTCCACAGTAGGCTCAAAAATTACCATCAAACTATTAAGATTATGATGGTCTTGTTCGGTTACACGGACCTAAGACTGTTAAACAGCTTCAGTGTTATTTCTTTATCTTTAATTTTCAGTAAAAATATTTCAGCCTAATATCACAGGCAGCTTACTTAACGTGGTATTTTAATTTTGTTTGCAGACAGCCGTGTCAAAGTATGAAGCCACGAAACAGAAAAGAAAGTTCTCCTCATTCTTCAAGTCCTTGGTGATCGAGCTGGACAAAGATCTATATGGTCCAGATAATCACCTTGTGGAAGTAAGATGCATCTGAAAGTATCAATGTTCATTACTTTTCTAATCGTGTTTTTGTTGAATATCTTTTTATAGTTCTTAGAGTAATTTAAAGTATAATGTGGAAGATTTTTGTACTGATAAGTTTTAAAACAACTGGTATCAGCACACTGTTAAACTGAGTGTTACAAACACATGACAGAGCTAACCAATGACTGAATTATAAGTATATTCTTAGTTTCAATGAGTACTAACTGCTCTGAAGTGAAGTTATGTTGATTGTAGGTAATGGTAGCTACTTAATTAGAACTGATTTAGTGAATATATATATATGTGACTAAATGTAATGTAAACAACACAATAATATATTTCCTTGGACATGACCATAGTTTATGCATAAGTCGCTTAAGGTAGACTACTTCTGTGACACATTTCATGACACTACATCCTTTGTTATTTTTCTTGTTTTGCTTCTCCAACATCAGAAGTTGTGAATAATACTGTGCGTTTAAATAAGATCAGCTGATATTAATGAACAATATTAACTTGGAGACTTAACTAATTACTTGTTCCTTAAATGCTGCTTGTATCACTTCAGTGGCATAGGACTGCGACAACCCAGGAGACCGATGGTTTCCAGGTGAAGAGGCCAGGTGATGTGGGTGTTCGTTGCACCGTCCTTCTCATGCTTGATTACCAGGTAAACAGACTCTGTTCTCAGCGAGTGATCTTGAAACATTTCTTCATGAATTCACTCACCTTTTCGTCTTTCTGTGTGCCGCACAGCCCCCTCAGTTCAAGCTGGACCCCCGACTGGCCCGTATGTTGGGTATCCACACCCAGACCAGACCCGTCATCATTCAGGCCCTGTGGCAGTACGTGAAGACCCACAAACTCCAGGACCCACATGAGCGGGAGTTCATCAACTGTGACAAATACTTGCAGCAGGTGAGCGCAGTTGCTTTTTTCACACATCGGACATGTCGAAGTGGTACATTTTGTTACTTGGATTTTCACCAAAAGGCGGCCCACTCCATTTCTTAAATGTGATGAACATTAGCTGGTAGCTGGAAAGAGCAACCGGTGTCATCGTTTTTCTGGATCCTGCTGTGGATGTTGAACAGCTCACCTTCCCCTCTCTCTGTCTATCCTTTTATGGAGACATTCTCTCCATCTGGGTTACTGTCCAGTCTCTTGGTGCTTTTTCTGCCAAGATAAACATAGGATTTTATAAGGTTAATGATTTATTCCTATTGAACTGATAGAATTTCAGGGTGCATAATAAGCATTATCAAGCTCTAACGCAATTTAAATGTGGTTGTCAGGCATATTCTTAACGTGAACAAACCAGTGTATTCTGCTGGATGCTTCAGAGTAGTGAAGACATGTTTATCTAAACATTCTTTATTTCATACTTTCATTTTGCAGATCTTTGAGGCTCAGCGAATGAAGTTTTCTGAGATCCCACAGCGCTTGCATGCACTTCTCATGCCCCCAGAGCCCATCATCATCAACCATCTGATCAGGTATGTAGATCAGGATTCTACAAAAAATCATTATCAATATGTCAGTAAATGGAAAAAAATCTAAAATTTTTTGTTGGACTGAAGTGTTCTGATTAATTTTGTCCACTGATCCATGCTTTGACTCAGTTATTGTTTCTTTTCTAGTTATTTTTCTTGTTTTAATTAGCAGCAAGCACTAAATGCTCAAAAAGCTATGAGACTGTCTATGAGAGTTTTAACCCTTTTTAGGTTTGGATTGCTGCTGTTGTTGAATAATTTAATCACTTGTTGCTAATGTGATTTAATCACATACTGTAAAAAAACAAAAACATACTGTACACAGTAAACTGTATTGTTTTGATAGTGTGGATCCTAATGACCAAAAGAAGACTGCCTGCTATGACATTGATGTGGAGGTGGACGACACATTGAAGACCCAGATGAACTCCTTCCTTCTCTCCACAGCCAGCCAGCAGGAAATAGCAGGGCTGGACAACAAGGTGCATACCTCACCCAGCAGTCACTCGCTGTTCTTTTTATGTTTGTCCTGATAGTTTTAGACAGGGCTGTGTTTCCAGAGTGGGAGTAGTGTTTCCTGTTTCCTAGAGTTTTGTGTGGCCTTTTGATCACTTTAACTACTAAATGACCTCCTTCTGTAGTGAAGGGGAAAAAAGTGTACTCGCTCATAAAGAAGTGTGAGAATCTTTTTCTTTGATTTCTTTCTAAGCAGTGAGCAGGTTTTTCTAATGTGCAGATCTTGCAAATTTATATTAGGGTATTGTTGCACCCCTTTTATATATATATGTGTGTGTGTATATATATATATATATATATGTATATATGTATGTATGTATATGTATATATATATATATATATATATATGTATGTATGTATGTATATGTATATATATATATGTGTGTATGGGGTGCTTATATTAAATATATTTTAGGGGTGCAACAATACTCGTATTGATATTGAACCGTTCCATACAGGGCTTTCGGTTCGGTACGCATATGTATCGAACAATACAAAATTTTTAATTTATTTTATCAACTTTTCTTCTGACGATGCTGTCTGTGTTGAGCGCTCAGTGGATCTGCGCTCGACAGTGCAGCCTAGGCGGAGTAGTCGAACGCAGATTCACTGAGCGCAGGGCAAGCTAGCGAGACAGAAGTTAAGTTCTCCTTGCAACATGGCAAATTGAACCTCCCCCACCCTCATTCAGATCTGGCGTTTGGAACTATTTTGGTTTTCATGTGAGTATGACCCTGAAGGTAAGCGCGTCATGGACAAAAGTAAAACAGTATGTTGGATGTGCCAGCAATGCTCAATTACATTGGTGGGAACTAGTGCGTTAGCGCAGTTAGCTCGTTAATGTGTTGGCCGTCCAGCCCCACGCACAGGGCGATCCGCGGTAGCTCGTTAACAGAGATTTGCCGTGTTGTGGCGTTAACCTCATTTCAGATTAACGCTGACAGTACTAGTGGGAACACAAGGAATATGACTGCACATTTACTCCGACATCATCCTAGTGCAAAGACAAGTGGAAGCAGACAAAAACAACAAGCACGCATGCTACAAACTTTACCCGAGTCATTTAGACAGCCGTTAGAATAGAATAGAATAGAATTCAACTTTATTGTCATTGCACATGCACAGGTATAGGGCAACGAAATGCAGTTAGCACATGATTCTCCTTATGGGGACCTGATATGTTTAATATGCTGCTGAGAATATAGCCCAGAAGAAGCGTATAGTATAGCTTTTATTTTGGAAAGAGCCATTTCTCTGTAATAAACTCTCTTTTCCAAAGATGAGTGATTTCTCAATCAGATTAATTTTTTTATTACTTTGTTGTTTCAGCAACATTAAATTAAAAAAAACTGTACTTTTGAGTTAAAATATATATTTATAATTTTAATAAATGACAAATTAAAAAGGCATGAACATTTTTTTGTATTGGAAAAATATCGAACCGTGACACCAAAGTATCGAACCGAACCGTGAATTTTGTGTATCGTTGCACCCCTTATATATTTATATATTTTTATATATATATATATATATATATATATATATATATATATATATATATATATATATATCTCCAGCCAAGCAATCTTTGATTGAACCTATCATTTCGATTGTCTCCCATTTTGTGAACCTGCTGAGGGCAATTTCACACATATTTGCTCCCTTAAATTGCTGCCTGTGTATTACTGGCCTCTTACTCCGTTTTGAGGTCGATCAGGTCTTCTTGACCTCCTGCTAGCGCTCGTTACCTTGACTGGGATGGCTGTAATCACATTGATAAGGCACAAAGCCATTCAGCAAAAAGACGTCCCTCTGTGGAGTCTTTGTTCTAAAGCAACTCAACAATCTAACAACAGAGATTGTTTACAGGATACAGACGCCTTTCATTTTGTTACTTTCTTTTGGGTTTGGTGAGGATTGCTGTTATACATCCTGTTCCTGCTGGCCTAATATTAGAAAAAGCCTGTAGCTTAGCCTTGTTGAACTATTTGTAGTGCATTTTGAAAGCCTGAGAATCTTATAAACCAGAGACGGGGCTCATATTTTTTCCTAGCACCTCTGTTAAGGTTTTCCAAAATAAAACTTTTCGAAATATTTCCCTATGCCAAGACATAGCCAGGCTTTGTTAAGTTTCCAACACATGGATTGTCTGGGAACACTGAAAGAGTGCTGCTTAGGCAGAAATAGGTCCTTGTATCATGGAAGAAAAAATTGAACAGAATAATGGTCTCATAGGTAAGGCTGAGATAGTTGTGATTCACTTTAAAGGCGCAGATTCTCAGGGACCCCCTCCTGCAGTCACTCACCTCCCCATCCTGACAAATTGGTCTCTTTTAAATTCCAAAAGGAATCCAGGGTCACATCTGGGGTCTTGTTTTTATAGCAGAGATAATGGAGATCTGAGGCTTGAATCCCCAAAAGAGAGCCCGTTGATGAGTGCACTCTGATGCAACTATTTCCCCTTTGATTACCCTGTGCATGTTCACTTTTGCTGGTTAGAGACTACAGTACCTTTTAATTACAGGCCAAGGTTATATCCATATTTTTTAGGGATGCTCGTGACTGGATGATTAAAAGAAGCTGGCTTCACTAGCTGGCACCAGAAATACTTGTTAGTTAAATAAATTATTCATATTTTAATAATGTAAACGTCTTAAATGTTGGGTTTGAGGACAGAAAACTGCCACACCAATCAGCACAGATCTGCAACTCTTTTATCTAGAAATAAAAGAGTTGCAGTTGGAGCTAATGCTCCTGCCTGTTGACAGGAGCATTAGCCACTATCTGCAAAGTAATCTGTCACTGTGTGTGTGTGTGTAATGTGCAATATTCTGTGTGGCCCAGAATACCACAATACAATCTGATTTTCGAGGAATATGGTTTGATAAGGCTCTTATATTTGTACAGACAGTGTAATTGCAGGATTTAGGTGCTTAATATGGACTTTCAGTGTTTTCTTACTTTTAGTTTAGTCGACTACATTTGTGTTATTTTTAAACCCTGTTTTATTGATTCATTCATTACAAGTTAAGTTGTTTAGCATTATATTGAACCATATATGTATGTATGTATATGTGTATACATATGTATATGTATATATGTGTGGATAGATTGATAGATGGATGTCCGCCTTTGTTTTTGTGACAAATGCGGACATTTTTTGTGTGTAACTTTATTGACTACATAGGTGTCAGAGAAAATGATAGGAAAGATATATCAGTGTAATTAGAGGTTTTAAAACCGCTCGTATAATTTATGGTGCAATAAAAGCTTTATTATAAAGGGATGTCCCTGGTGTAATCGTTTTGATCTGAGGAATACTAAACACCTGTTAATTTGGTTAGCTGCATCAAGTCTTTTAACATGACAGGCTTTCTTTTTTGTGTTTGATTCTTCTCAGATCCATGAAACCATTGAGACCATTAACCAGCTGAAGACCCAGAGGGAGTTCATGTTGAGTTTTGCCAGGGATCCTCAGGGCTTTATCAACGACTGGCTGCAGTCCCAGTGCAGAGACCTCAAGGTGAGTGTGTCTGTCCTGCTACTTTAACAGAGGATCTTAAAGTAGCATTGAGCTTTTTTTATTATCTCTAGTCACAGCAGGCATCAGTAGATGTACCATGTCATCAAATCCTCCTCCAACACACATCACTGTGATTGGCTGTGTAGGATGTGTGTAAGAATAAGAAAAACATTTTGAACCGCCTAAAGTTTATATCTAAATGTGGAGTTGAGGTTCGCTCAGATGAGTAAGTGCTGAGTAATCCTTTTTACCACACACCCGTTCAGAAATAAACCCCTTATGGATCAGAAAGAGGACAGAGCAGCAGCACCAGTTTCTCCACTGACAACCTTAAAAAAAGATAAGAATGCAACGCAGCAGAAAGATGTACAGCATCACAAGTAGAAAGACGTGACTCATTGCTTTCCTCTACCAGATTTTGTCATTCTGTTCCACCACAGTCAGATTTCACTATTTTTATTTCTGCCTACACTGTACATAACGCAACAGATTCTTTTCTTTCATTTTATTTTTTCCTGTTGTAGAACAGGGGTCCATTTCTTTTCCTTAGGCCATTTTGTGATTTGATTTATGTAAAAATAAATAAGTGACCCGACTTCCTGTAAAATTTATTTAAATGCAAAGCTTTAAGCAGATTATGGGCATGTTATTTGTAGAAGGAAAGAAATGGCAGGAATAACAAACAGAAGTAGAAGGTGGGGAAAAAGACACCTTCTGGGGGTCCAAATACCACACAAGTAGACAATAACAGATGACCAGATAATTAAATGAAAGCCACTTGACATGCATGATTTGTATGCTCTGTGCCATATTTGTAAATTGTCAATCCACAGATTTGGAGGTATTAGAGTTTAACAGTATTTGATCCTTTGACTTGAGTTTACATCGTGCATTGCTCGAAACCTCAGATTATGCACACAAACCCCATGCTGCTCAATCAGATGTAGCAGAGTCAAAATAGAGCGTGAAACATTTAATAACATGTCTGACTGCATGCATGCTCGCCCCCATCTTTCTTTGAGCGAGCCGGTTAACTGCTTGACCAGCTGTCACCCACCTGCAGTGTTTGCTCAGTCGGATCGCTGTGAAATTGAACAAATTCAGTATGAAGCTCAGTAGTTGCTCTCAAAGCAAATCCCCAGTTGGCCTTGCGGAGACCCTGTGCCCTTTAATTTATCAGCTGGTGCACTAGTTTAGATGGAGGTTGATACAATAATATCTCTTTCTCTTAACAGACCATGACAGATGTGGTAGGAAACCCAGAAGAGGAGCGAAGAGCAGAGTTTTACTACCAGCCGTGGGCTCAGGAGGCCGTCTGCCGTTACTTCTACTCCAAGGTAACTCCGTTTTCTTTTCTTCTTTGTTTTATTTCAGCAAAGAGATCGTACCAAGGAATTTAGCTTTTATAGAGATGTTTGTGGTTTTCAGATGACTAATTTTTATTACTTAAATATGTCGTACTCGGCTTATCATTGTTTTCAAAAATGTCTCAGTGGAATCTGCCATGGTGCAACAAGTCATCCACGTAAATAACTGATAGGATGTCATTTTGGAGTTTTCTATTTAGATACACAGCAGAATGTTTTCACGTCAAGTTATAGACATCAGTAGTGTTTGTTTTTAGATAACAGGCTGATCCATCTGGGTTTGCACAGAAGTCAACAATCATGTCTTAAATGCTTTCTTAGTTTATACATAATTTTATTTTTATAAGATATAAGAGCTAAAGGAAAACATTTCACTATTTCTAGAGCCTTTTCTGAAATTGTTGTTACAGACCAATAGAAGTGGGATTCACCAGACACCCCGCGCTATATTATCACAATACTTCACTCACAATACAATATTATTGTGATTTTAACGTTCTTTTGCGATATGCTAAGTATTTCAACAACACCTATTGCGATTTATCACCTGACCTCAAAATTAAGCTATCTGTATTTATCTAATAAGAAAATTTATATCGCACAGCTTTTTTTCTATACTGCAAAGTAAAGTAGTGACCAACGTCACTAAAAACTAGGGCTGTGCGATATGACCAAAATCTCATATCCCGATATAAGAATTCTATCGTCCGATAACGATATCACAGATAAATCACAAAAATGTAACATTTTCTCTCAATTCTGTGAATCTCGGGCAGCTCGACTTGCGGAAAGTGTTTCCAGCTGTGCGTCATGTAGCTGGAGTTGAGTGTTTTAACCGATGCATGAAACTATACATTTTTAGACATAAGTTGTAACGGCCGCCGAGTATTTATTACACGGCGTGCTGCGGGGAAAAGCCTGTTCTAACGTTTGAGTCTAAGGTTTATTTTTTAGCACCTGACGGCTCTTTTTTACTTATCTGTAAATAATCTGCTCTTTCACGTGATTCAGTTTATTTTGAAAATTCTCAACAGGATCTTGAGCTTTATTGTGAAAGGTTTCTGTGGAACATAAACAAGCAGACACGCGATGGTGTTACCGTCGTTGTTGCTAACGACAACGCGTAAAAACAGGCGCTTGTCCGTCTGTAGTGTGGTTATATAAAATATAAGAGAAAGAGAGAACTTTAATAAATTAATGTAGCCACTACAGTGACCATCAAAACGATGAAAAAATATTGCCGTAAACAGTTTATTTTGCGACACCACGAAACAAACGATAGCGTAAAATGAAACAATAGACGTTTTTATATCATCATATAAACTACCTTAAATGTCGCCATAAGACTCAGTCCATCAGTCTGTGATTGAATATGGCCGATTTGGCAATTACACGCAGTCTGTTACTGTGATAAATTGTTGAAAATCTCATATTTGTTGCCATCTCCATAAACATAAATTCACATTTCACTACATTTATTTATTACAGTTGCACTCAGCAACCTTCCTGCTCTATGGGGATATAACCAGAGTACAACCAGCTGGCAGCCAGTTGAGTCCGCTCGACTTCTGTTCATTGTCAAAGACAGTTCAGACTGACGACATGATGGTGGCAATCTGTCTGCATCTATAAAGTAGCAGCGTGTTTGATGCTTTTTCAGTTCAGGCAGGTTCGCTCTGCTAATGTTATCTCAGGATGGTAGACTGTAAGATGACTCCTCTTATTCATAATATTCCCAGAGTATTTAAATACATTTAATATAGTATCACTTCCCACCTCAGCCCCCTTGGCTCCAGTCACTATTAGCAAACTTTGATCTACGATGGAGAACATCTTACTCGTGACTTGCTAAATATCTACCAGCACTATTGGATGCACTTTGAGCCCATGCATACCCCTGTTATTTTTTATCTTAGGTTGATTTTTAATGCTGACTTCTGCTGATTAAATCATCTCTCTGTGAAAACATCTTTTAGGTCCAGCAGAGGCGGCAGGAGCTGGAGCAGGCGCTCGGCATCAGAAACACCTAAAGAAAGTCGTCACATGCAGCAGGAAATGAGAAGACATGTTTTGCTGGTGGAGACAACTAATGTGTGTGCGTGGGACATTTAAACTGACAAACATAGAGAGAGAGATAGATAAAAGATGGCCTCAGCATTTTCTAGGATGTCAATTTTCCTTTATCTTCATCCCCCCTCCCCACAAGTTTGGTTTCTGCTTTATCTTTTTTCTTTTAATGACAGATTTTTCTCCTCCTCGCACCGAGAGCTCTTGAGCAAAAGTGTCTTTAATTGAAGTTAGATTTGTTTTTGATCATGTCTTAGCCTTAGCTAGAAGCATTCCTTTCATTTTAACACAGTGTCCTCACAAAAAACGTAGATTGTACACAGATGAAAAGCAGAGGGCAGACTGTACCTCGCAACTTTAAATGTATTGTCCCTGGAACAAAAAAAATAATCTTAAATCAGCCGGAATGTGTCGAGTCTGGCGTGGCTCTTTGTTCCCGTTTTTGGAAAGTAAATTTACACTTTCAACTCCAAGCCTGGCCCCCGGATGCTTGCCCGTTTAGTTAAATATTGATTGTGATTGTGTTTGTAATCAATTGGGCTTTTTTGCTACACATTGGCTGTTCATGCGTCACCTTGTTTTAAGTTGCCATTGGTTATTTTTCACAGTTTGTGGCACAGTCTTTTGAGACATTTTAAAGCTCAGTCAATCACAGCAGATTATACATTGTTGTTGGAAAGCGGTTTTATTTGTTAAAGGTGCCATTTGTTTTGACGTTTATTTTTCCTCCTTTTTGTTACTATCAGTGATCCTTGTTTTAAAAATATGTATTATATCCGTACTTGTCTTGTTAGCTAGTACAGATTATCATTGAAGTAGCTAGTATGAGTACCTCTAGTCATTAAAGTTTTGTAAATACTGAGCAGAAAAAAACTGAAGATGGATGTGAAGTAAACCTGTATTACTTATCCTGGCTGATCTTTTTCTTAAGTCTTTGTTGATGCTCAGATAGTCAAACCAGTATATTATTAATTGGCCCTCGCTCTCCAAGCCCAGTGGTTTAGCTCTCCGCAACAAAGTAAAGACAGCAGTGACGCTTTACGAAGCACGGCTCTGCAGGGAGACATGCAGTCGGGTTCACGTCGCCTGCAAGTTGGGAAGAGTTAAAACGCCTGCGTTTTTAGTTTAGTGTATTTTAATTCTGTGCAGAGAAGCCATAAAACACATGTGGTGGAGCAGATTTGAGGAGCCGGAGCTTCTTCACACACTGACTGAAGACCTGGTTTCTGTGGGTTTAATGGTCGTTTCCCTGTATGAGGTTAAAATGAGTGTCCTGGCTGAAAATGTTTGCGTATGTGCATTTTAATAATGAATTCCAAGAATACACTAATAAAGGTTTGGGCAGGTACACGATTTGAAACGAGCATCGGGGCACCTCTGGGGTGTAATACAACACTGGGGGGTGGGACTGTAGAATTGTGAATCTGCAGACTTTTTCATGGACCAAACCTATTTTTCTGTATGTTCTTATGTTATAATAAAGGATTATGTAGAATGTCTTCTTTGTCTGTGATTTTTTTTCCGCCCCCTCCTTTATCTTTCATGTGGTTTCATATTCCTGTGTGGATCAGCATCGGGTTGCATTTAAAGCTTGCTATTACACACCACACAGTATAATTTGTTATTTTACCCACAAAGTTTATCATCATGCAAAACCAAACCACTAAATATTCCACAAAGTCTCCCTGTGGTCTCTGAAAGAAACGCGTCACTGAGTCAGTGCGTGCCTTTGTGGCATGTAGTGCATTAATATTGTTAATACTGATGCATAAGGAGGATTTCGCTTGCAGCTGGTGGAAGCTGAGCTGCATTTAACAAATGTACACTTGGGTAGTTTAATGATTTCTCTGCCAGGGCTTACACCCCTCTCTGGGGCTATTTAAGAAAACAGTCTAAAGGGGTCCTGAGATGATTAATGGTCCTCAAAAAGAAAACATCCCACCCCCTTTGTTTTGCATTAATAATGAAGACCTGTGAACTAATGAAGCTGCCTGAAAAGTGCACAGGGGGATTTGTTTAGTGTAAGGACTTGAATATGAAATGTGAAGTGGACTTGGCAACCCTAGTTTTAATGTTGCATACTTTAAAAATAAGAGTTTTGTATTTCCAGAACGTACTCGTGTTATACTTTTTCTCTTCTTTTACTCCTGATTCCCAAATGGACTCCGTCCCAGAGCCTGGTTCTTTTGGAGGTTTCTTTCTTCCCACTGTCGCCAAGCCGTTGCTCAGGGGCTCATTTGATTATTGGGGTTTTCTTAATTTAGTCTTAGAGTCATAGGGTGGCTCCTGATTCGGCTCCATACAAACTAAATTAACTAAACTCAAGCTGCTGCTTCTTCTTCTAGAAAGTCTGTCCCAGAGTGCACAGAAATACTTGAGTAGCATAAATGTGATTAGCCTCTTCACCGACGTTTGAGTTTGGATTTTTAAATGGATTACAGATGTTTGCTGATTGTGTCAGTCGATCTAATCTGCAGCTTTGATTGTCTGGAGCCCAATCGGTTTAAAATGCGCAGATTCTATTGATTGAATCGTGTAAATTGATTAGGTCCAACTCCTTTTATGCTTAAGTTTGTGAGTGCCTGCTTTCAATTAAAAAAAAAAACAAAACCCGTTGGACTATCCTGTTGCGCGGTGTGGAAAAGTTTGTTCCTGTGAGGTAACAGAGCAGACCAACCATCAGGAGAGGGTGTGCTTGCGCCTCAGCTGTGTGTCCGGTATAAATACAGCGCGCCGCGGCTTCAGCGTGTCTTCGCAGCAGCTGCAGCTTAGAGTTGAAAGTCAAGTACATGATGGCAACACCGAAGAAGGTCTGTGTGATTGGCTCTGGTAACTGGTGAGTAAAGGACTTTAGATCACGTTGTGCACCTTAGGAATCCTTTCAGTTTAGAGTTAAGTGGAGTGGGCTGTTGATGGTGCGCATAAATAAGTAAATTCCAATCAACATATCGGTATTTTTATTTTTGGGGGGTTTAAGATTACACCCACAGTGGGACTTTTTGTGAAGGCGGTCTAAAGTTGGTAAACTTGGAGGCCAGTAGGCAACTTTAGCCTCTGAGAGTGGATAAATGATTCATAATTTCCTGCTGTTTTGCAGGACTGGAGAGTGGATTTTTTTTTTTTCTTTGAATATGATGACCTTTGATATCCTGAGAAAATCTTTACTGAAGATTCCCTTTTCATTATTCTGCAACATTAGTGCTGAGTCAGCACTGATGGGGCATTGCTGTCTCTCAGCCAGTGTGGCATTTTAGTGGTGGAAGCAGTATGTAATACTATATTACGATTAAAATTGTTGGCTGCTTTTATAGGTCTGTATCAAAGTTTTTTTTTAAAAAATGCAGCAGAATGGACCCCGACTATTTCTATACATACTGATTATTACTGATGCATTAACTGGTTACCTATAATTTAAAGGCAAAGTTGTTTGATGGGAAGCATTTCAGCGTTGCCCTAAACCTAAATAATACCTAAATATTAATGTAAAATTAATGTGGTCAAAAAAATACACAACCTCTGAGCTCTAAGGTGCAGTGCAGGAAAGGTGCTGTGTTTTAGTGAAGTACCTAAGTACGGCCCTGACCAGTATCTCATAGTAGCCTAAAAGGTCAACTGTGACATCTGAAATATGATCATTAATATGCTGAGCTTACATGTAAAATGAAATTGAATTAGGTCCTTCTAATGTGTTTTTTGTTGTTGTTGTTTTTGTTTATTTTTTAAAATATATATTTCACCTGGATTTTTTTTTTTTTTTGTCTAGAAGAGCATTTTAAAGCTATTTAAAACACATAATAGTTACATTATCCTTTTATACACTAATAGAGGTCCATCTGCCAGTGAGAGAGGATTTCTTTATGTCTTTAAGTGACTGACAATATTAAGTTTTCCACTGAGATTTTACTGTAATTCCTAAAAACTGATCTTTGTGTAGCTGGTTTCAGTGTTTAAGCTCCCAGATATAAGCAACAGTTGACCTAAGAACACGTGAACATCTTGAAATCAAAGAAGTATCTGCTAAACCAAATAGTCAATAACCTTTTGTTCAACTTTTTCTCCTTCAATCACTCTGGGAGCACAGAAATCTGTTTACATTTGTTTTTTACATTTCACGTAAGAAAACTGAGAACAGTTTTTTGCAACCGGTACATTCATCCAGCCAGATTTGTGGCAGCAGAATGATTTCCTGTGTCACCATGTCCACAGGGGCTCTGCCATTGCCAAGATTGTGGGAGCCAATGCAGCCAAGTATGACAAGTTTGACACAACAGTGAACATGTGGGTGTTTGAGGAGACGGTGAACGGTCGCAAGCTCACAGAAATCATCAACACAGACCATGAAAATGTGAAATATCTGCCCGGTCACAAGTTGCCTCCCAATGTGGTGAGTCTGACAGCACTCTTTCTCCCTCTAGGACTGTTTATTGAGTCCAGAAGAAGGCATATACACCGTGTTTTATCTCTTTGCTGATCCCAGGTCTTACTCTGACTTCTCTCTTTCATTAGCTGGCTGTTCCAGACTTGGCTGAGTCTGTGAAAGGAGCTGACATCCTGATCTTCGTGGTCCCTCACCAGTTTATTGTGCGAGTGTGTGACACCATCAAAGATCACATAAAAAAGGATGCGATAGGAATGTCTCTTATCAAGGTAACATCATCCTAATAATTTTATTTTATTTTATTTTTTTAAAAACAGTGCGTTAAAGCCTGAGAAATATTTTACAAATAAGTGAGGGGATTTTAACATAACTGGTTACTTTAGGGTGTCGATGCCAGTCCAGAAGGTCTGAAGCTGATCTCAGAGGTTATCCGAGGGAAGCTGGGCATCACCATGACAGTCCTCATGGGTGCAAACATTGCCAGTGAGGTCGCTGATGAGAAGTTCTGTGAAACAACCATTGGTATGGAGTTTATTTCTTTGATAAATAATATTATTAAACGTAATATGGGAACAGATTGAGATTATTTGTCTATAATTTTAGGGTGCAAGGACAAAGAACATGGGTTGGTGCTGAAGGAGCTGATGCAGACCACCAATTTCCGTGTGACTGTGGTGGAGGAGTCTGATGTTGTTGAGATCTGTGGCGCACTCAAGGTGTTTCATCCTCACCAAGCTAAATGCTTAAACATATCTATCTATCTATCTATCTATCTATCTATCTATCTATCTATCTATCTAGATAGATAGATAGATAGATAGATAGATGCACTGTGCATATGCATCCAAAGCAGCAGAGCCAAATCTAAATGAATCTGTGTATTTACTGTATAGAAAAGACAGTGTTTGTCCAAAAAGTCCACTTCCATCTGTATCTACACAGTAAAGATTCTTCACATTCATATATATAACTTCATCATCACTGCAGAACATCGTGGCAGTAGGAGCAGGCTTCTGTGATGGCCTGGGATTTGGAGACAACACCAAGGCAGCAGTGATTCGTCTCGGCCTGATGGAGATGATCTCCTTCGCCAAGGTCTTCTGCACTAACTGCCCCGTCTCACCTGCCACCTTCCTGGAGAGCTGTGGCATCGCCGACCTCATCACAACCTGCTATGGTGGACGCAACCGAAAGATTGGAGAGGCATTTGCCAAAACGGGCAAAGTACGAAACAGCTCGTGTCTCTCTCATGTCAGTCTTCCTCTCTTGTTATTAAAATGATAATAATGTGGCGCTCGTTGTCTCTCCTTGTAGACCATCGAGCAGTTGGAGAACGAGCTGCTGAATGGTCAGAAGCTTCAGGGCCCAGCAACAGCAACTGAGGTCCACCAGGTCTTGAAACAGAAAAACATGGTGGAGAAGTAAGTCTGTTTTATTATTATCAGTATTGTATTTTACCTTTTTACAATGAGTGATACTTACCTTTATATGTTTGAGTTGGATACTCAAGAAAAAAGTGGTGCCATACAAACAAGTACACAGTGAAGTTGCTGGCACCAGGTTTTAGATTAATGAACAAAAATGGCTCTTTCCAAAAATAAGCAAATTCACATGTCAGCACCTCTGAAGCTCACTAATGAGCTTGTTTGTTTAAAGTTACTGCTTCATATTTACTCTAGACACGAGATTGATATCAGTCTTTTCATCTAACTCTGGCAAGAATGTGAATGTGGAACTATTTCCTTAATAATCTCCATTTGCCCTTGCAGGTTTCCTCTTTTCACTGCCGTTTATCAGATCTGCTTCAATGGCCACCCAGTCTCAGAGTTCATCATGTGCTTGCAAAACCACCCGGAGCACAATTGAGGGACTGGTGACGGGATAGATGTTTGGACAAACTTTCACACTACAATTACAGTATCACCAAGGACATTAAAGGGGGACAGGTAGTCCTGACTCTTCATGTTTTAGTCTCAAACAGAGAAAAGTGGAGCAGACTTGCCTTCCACCTGCCTGAGCCGCATGTGTTGACCTGCTGTTGTTACTGACAGAGGCATGCATTTGGTTTCCATGTCTGTCTTTACTGATTGCCGCACAAATCTTTTAAGTCTTAAAAGTTTTGAAAATTTGAATTGTTCTCCTTTACGGCACACAAACCATGACCTGACTGTTATGAAATGTTACATAATACCTTGTGTAAAAGTGCCCTGACTTGCCTTTTCACTGAGGCGTTTGTTTTGTGAAGCACTGAAGGGGGAAAACACATAACCTGTCCCACTGTTTCATCATGTGGGCTTCCTAAAACATAACTGCTTACAATACAAAATCTATTTTGAAATAAAATATTGATCTTGTTTTATTTTTGTGCCTATTTATGTTTTCTTTTGAACGTGGTGGTGCATGCCTGCAGGACACACGCATACACTCAGGAAGTGCCCCACTGTAATCTGACCCGAGCTCAGTCTGGCTGCCACTCTAAACTCTTCACCTTTACCATTTCCTAGCACGTCTGCCTCAACCTTTCTCTAAGGCCACATCCTGGTTTCAGCCACAGCCCCCATATGTGATAGCTCCATTGTTCCAAATAGATTCCTGAATTTTCTGTAATTTATTCAGTGCAGTCATTAATGCCCTTGTTATTTCCCCCACTTAATTAAGTCGCAAATATCCCTGGAGGTGCAACAAAGCCATATGTCTGTCTCCATATGCCAATATATCCCGTCAATTTTCAGTCCCTGTTAGTCACTGGCAGCCTGTTTGCTCTGGCCTTGAAATGAAAATCTGCATACTTCTGTTTTCTAATTAAACACACAGAAGCAACAGTCCTATCCATACAAGCCTTTTGATCACAGAAATATGTTTTTAAATGTTTTTCAGCTGTGTCGCTCATTTATGTGAGTGGACTGTAAAGTTACATGATTAGGCACTTCTCTAAAACTGGACTCCCTAGCTGAAATCCCTTGCATAGTTATTGAGTCAACTGGCCTGTGAGATATCTAATAATAACTCTCTCCAAAGGAGCAAATGGTCATCTATAATTAGACGGGGCTACAGCCACCTCATACTCTGCCGAACAAGACAATACCATACCATTGTACTGCAGTGGAAATCCCAAAAATGTGTGTCATTTTAAAATTTTGTTTTATTTTGATAAACGAACACGAGGTTTTTACAATGAATTTCTGGCTAAGATGTTGCATTAAGTTTCTTGAGAATTTATAGTTGCAATACACCCACTGACCACTTGGGAGAGCAATCGCATCAATCACAAACTCATCGCTTAATCTGGTGGTTTTTTCTAAGCTATCCGTGAGGCGCTACCAGTTGAGATAACCAAAAACATGGATTCCTGAGAAGGAGCTGTTAAACCTCACAAGTTGTATGAGCACAACTCTGATATGCAGCTGTGCGTCTTAAAGTCAGGCTCTAGAAATTAAAGTGAAAGGATACTGATGCCATGCGTTCACACACATGTGCCCATCCCTTCAGCGAGGGAGGAGGGACTTGCTTCACTTCCTCAATTCCGCTCGGCAAGCAATGTGAGTCAAGTTAGAGATAAAATCCAGGAACCTGCATTTGAAATTAAGTGAGTGGTCTATGCAAGCAAATTTAAAATGTCACTCATGAGAGGAGGGGAAAAAAATCGTAATTCCTGTCCCTTCTGTCACCCCAAGCCTCTGCACATCCTCCTTCACTGAATCCACGAACCTCCTATCTGGCAGCTTAAACTCACTATCTGTCCTCTGCACATGTCCAAACGATCTCAGCCTAATCTCTCTAGCATTATCTGCAAATCTTTTTAACCATAGCTGTTCCTCTGATATACTAATTTCTAATTTCCCAACAAAAATGTGAACATTTTCAGCTCTGTTACCTCCCATCTTTTTGTCAGTGTCCCCTTCTCCTAACCATAAATCATAGAAGGTGTCATTAATGTATTAAGTGTAGTATACTTCCCTACCTGTGCTCCTTGAAGCTTCACATGTATTCTGTCTTGCTTCTACTAACTTTGATTTTCTTCTCTCCAGAGCATACCTCCACTCTTAACTCTCAAAATTAAAAAGGTCACTAATGAAAAGACAGTCTTAATTCCTGCCTGTCTTTCTATTTAATAAGTGAAAACAGTTAATGTTCAGATGTGAGGATCGCTTCATAGTTTGCCTTTAAAAATATAAAGTTAGCAATCCCCAGCTATACAAGGAAGTAACAAAATGATTATGGCCACAATTCTAACTCAGTCAAATATTAATTAAAAAAAGAAAAGAAAAAAAGACGAGTGACAAATAATTTAAATGAGTGAACGATATTTTAACGCTTTCTTAGGTGAAATGTTATACCGTTATGTAGTCATGAATCTTATTTTGAAAAAAAAACCCACCGGAAGCGTAGCTAGTTTTGCGGTAATTTTATCACTTTTGCGGTAAAGTTGAGTGTGGCAGTCGGCATATAGAAGTAGCCCGGTGGGGGGGCAGAGCAGGCATCCAACAAGTTTCACACATCTTTTCTTTGAGCCAAGAAATACTTTGCTCCAAAGCGCGCGGGCACAGGGACGCGGGAAAATATGGCTGGTCTTTCAGCCTGGTTTTGGAACGAGAGGTTCTGGCTCCCTCACAACGTAACCTGGGCGGATCTGGAGAACCCAGCTCCCGGGGTGGAGTATCCTAAAGTCGGACACTTGTTTACCGCCTTACCGCTAGCTTTGGGAATTTTCGTCGTAAGGATACTCTTTGAAAGGTTCGTATTTACCGCTCATGGCGTTTTTTCTTCTTTAAAAGGGGGAGAGGGGGAATCTCCAAAAGTTAATTTTAACGGATGCTGTGCCCATCAGCAGGAAGATGTGTAAGCTAGCAGTGGGAGGACCACTCTCTTTAAATCACGGGTTCCCAACTTTTCGCACGCCAAACAGCCATTTCGTTATAGTCAGTGACTCAACCTCCAAACTGCTGTCTCAACTGTACTTTTATTTTGTAGTTTCTTGTCCTTTTTCACTTCAAATTTAAGGTTAAACATGATCAAAGAAGGATAACACGGTGGGAAGTTTACTAATGATTTTGCCGGAACACTCCCGTCAAAAAAACATCTCAGGTGAAGCTTGTTTAGTAATCAGAGTGTGCGTTTTTAGTTGTCTTGTGGGGGTAAAGAAGAATATGTAGCTATCGCACTGCTAGTCCGCTACTTCATATCAAACCGGCACATCCTCTTGTCACATAGTATATGATTAGGAGCCATCCCTAAAACGGTTGGGTTGTGCTTTTGTTCATTCTGCATAATTGAAGAAGGGACACACAGTGTTTGGTACCTTTGGATAGTAGCCAGCTGCAGGCCCTGCCACACAACTAAACAGAGATGCCTTGAAGGCATTTGACTCTGTCACTGCACAACAATGAGTTTTAATTATTTGTTTTTATAGTTGAGATGTTCTTGTCTTGAGATATCTGATCTTCTTCCTCAAGTGCAGGTTTACTGCTTTAATTGTGATTTATTTATTGTTTTTTAAAAGATAGCATGTGGCATTTCCATGGCAGGTGTTGGCTGTTACAGGTGGGGCATAAATGTAAAGACCCCTTTAAAAGATCTCACAGTTGCCTAATTTCAACCGTTTCTGTGTGATTTAGCCTGTCTGTCTGGAAAATGAGCGATAGAGGGGATGTTGAAGATTAAATTTGAAAAACTCTTTCCAGACCTTGTAAAGAAAATGAATCCGTCACTGGTTTCCCATCTGAGTTGCCGCCACAATGGCTGACAGACCTGAGTGGTAACAGGAAAACCACAGAGTCAGTTTTGAACTGTGCTACGGACTGACCTGATAGGGCGGTTTCACAAATGTCAACTTGTTGTTTGATTGAAGGTTTGATGAAGGGTTTGTTTAGAAGTCGATGTGTTGGGGAAGGTTTTGTCTGCTTATCAGTTTTTCAAGCTTGACAAACCAGTCGTGGAGGTGTGCGTACTGCATTGCTTCAGTGAAATGGCATGAAGCTGAGCTCAGATAAAGCCTTAAATTCATGTTTTAGAAACTTATTAGCTAGGATTATTTAACACTTGTGTTATTTCATTGCTTCATTTATATATATAAAAAAAAAAAAAAAAGTCCTATGTTTCTCTCAATGTTGAAGATGTAGGATGTGAGCTTGTGGAGAAATATCACAGGTGTGATCTAGTACTTAGATATTTCTGAGGAAGTAATGAACAAAGAAAACTGTACAACAGTTATCTGGTCGGTGTGGGATAACATGTTTCTGGCAGCGCTTCTCCTACTTTCACTGTGCAGGGAGAAGAGGATAAAGCTCACAGTATATGGAACAGCTGTTTGGCCTCGGTGTTGCATATGTATGTGAACATGTATGACTGCTTGTTTTTCCTTTTACTGCTCTAATCCTAGAGGTTACTTTCGAGTGCTCCCTTATTTCCCAGGGGGTCACCACAGCAGATGGATCTGCATGTTTGATTTGGCACAGATTTTTGTGCCAGATGCCCTTCCTGACACAACCCTCCCATTTATCTGGGCTTGGGACCAGTGGCGTACTAGCATGTGACCCCCTGAGGCTGGATTGGTGTCTCCTCCCAGTCAGAAACTGGGCAACTTTCATGTCTGAGGCACATGTGCTAACCTCTATAATTAACCTATTTTATGTAAAACATTACTTGTATAAAGATGTTTTGTTAAAAAAAAGGTTTATGGAACAAAAAGTTGTTCAAATATGCTGGAGTTTGAACCTCTTTGGACAACAGAAATTTGCCACAAAGTCTTTTGGTTTTTTTTCATAGTGTATGTAGGTCTGCTCAATTATGATAAAAGCAATAATCACAATTACTTTGGAAAGACATTAATCGGTCAACATGATTGTTCTGTTAGTTTTCACAAAAGTAATCTTTTCATCCCAATTATGTTATAATTCGAAGTAAAATTTGTAATTGAATTGCAAAAGTCAAATTAAACACCCCGGCTTAAATATATGTGCAGTTTTTGGTTTTGCACCAATAATGAACTACCTCAAAATATCAGGTGTTCACAGGAAGCGCTGAAAGCAGGCAATTGTTTCTGGATGTGTTTGTCTAGAACCTTGCTCTACGTCATGCATCCCTAGTTTCTTTTGGTCAGCTGTTGCACATGCTGCTGCTTTTATTTGCTCAATAAATGAACAGTGCCAGTTCTATTGTGACAGAACCACAAGACAAGCATTGTATATTAAAGGATAATGCGCAAAATAAAAAAAAATCCTGAAATAATCTTAAAAGATTGAACAAAAAACCTTTATTGTATCATTCTGTAAGTTTTATTCAGATGATTGTCTTTAGGTATTTTAAAGCACCTGTATTTCTCAAGAAATTTCCACAAGGTTAAGAGTTCATCCGTGTGTTTTTACAGCAGGCCTAAGCCCCGGGAAGATTAAGCAAATCTGTCCCCTGACATCAAAAGCATGACGGTCTGAAATTCCCTCTGAACATCGCCTTTGCAAAAATGAACACCAGAGTCCAGGCTCTGGGGCTGCTTCGCCCTGATATGTGTAGGCAAAAACTCTGAATAGTCAATGTGTATCAATGCTACACAATATTATGCAAGTTCCTGTAACTCAAACCAGTACTGCTACCCCTAGCAGAGAGATTATTTTAAGGGTAAAACTTTCTCTTGAAAAACTTAAACCTTGGTTCTTTGGGGGAAAATGCAGGTAGCGTGACAACAAACAACAAACAGATGCTGACGTCAAGAACTACACCTCTGCTGGTGCACATGACATATAGAAACACACAGGAAAGAAGGGAATCTTCTTAACAGGACAGCCAGGACATACGGACTAATATAATATGAGCTATTTCTGTTAGTATTAGGTAAGTAATATTGCTACTCAGGGGTGGGTTTCCACTTTACACTTCGAGGGACATCTCGAAACAAAGTGTTCAACTTTGGCTAGTTAAATTTTGACGTAGTCAAGTGCCTGTAAATAAGGAGCAATCAGATATTGGAGGTGGTGAAGGGGAGCTGCTGAGCTGTTCGATAAGAAGCACATGGCACTGAGCCACCTGTCTCAGGTGCCAAAGCTGCTACTCAGGCCCTCTCTGATGAGAAGGTGTCCTCCGACAGCCTCGTGCAAGGTGATGTTATCAGAGAGCATTTACTGTGTGACTGTCTCATTCATTTATTAATCAGAAGAAAAAAAGCACATCACAGCTTTAGTTCCTACTCTGCTAAAGGAAATAAAGCTTGTAGCATGCACAGCACTGCACTCACACATGATTCACACACAGGTTCAGTACACTTATGTCACTGTTGGAGGGTGAGCTCAATTTTTCTTTTTTATCATTTCAAGGAGTTACTCAGCCTAATCCAACCAAAAAACGACACGCCAGTAGGCTCAAGCTATGATTGTTATTTCAGCATGCGCTGGATAGCTCAAAATACTACTAAACCCAATCACCTTAGCTGTTGTTGCCATGCAAAATAGGGAAATAATAGGTGGAAGTTTTAGCAAATTTAGCTCTGTGTAGGTGGATCTTAGAACAAAGCATGGTGCCATAGTTAATTTCAGATCTCAGAATTTGAAACTGATCTAACTTAAGATGCAAATTGTGTTTTTTTTTTTTGTTTTTTTCTTTTAACACTTTATAGATTAGCATCAGAAACCCCTCAGTATCTGTGGCAATAAACCTCGTTCTTGTTCCAGCATGTATAAGTCCTACTGTTTTATCAGACAATATTATTTGATAACATCCTCTAACGATTAGATAACGTATCAAAATCTTACATTTCACCTTCTACTGTTACTGTCTTCAAAGCATATGCCTTTGTCCTCAGAAAGCTAGGTTCACTCATGACGTTATTTGAAGGATTTGTCTTTTGCCTCCAGGCAGTGTCTCACTCTGACTAACCTAGTAACAGCCCCCCCACCTCCGTTCTGGACCAGTTCATTCTTGTTCGATCGTAATCATTGTTTTGCCACTGGAGCTTATTTTTTAGATGTGAGCAGACAGGCAGTTTTGCGTGTGCAAGCCATTGTAGGCCATGTCATGAGTTGTTAACAGTGTCAAAACTACAAACTGAGATGTATATAGGATAATAATTAGCCAAACCTGGTTTTCTAATCTGCTGCGGTACCTTTGGTCTGTGTCCTCATAAACTCTGTTATTCTATATTCTCTGTTAGTCTCCTTGTTGAGAGTTCAATGTCCTGACTACATAATCTAACCTTGTCTTTTCCCAAAGTCATGCTTCCATGTTAAGTCATTTGTGTTTCAAAACACATGCTGTAAAATCAAGTCAAATGAAGGCCACAATTGCGTCGAATACTCTGCTATAATTAGCCTGTGCTTCAGCCTCCGCTCTGGCACTGGAAGGTTTACCAGCGTCAAGGTGGTACGTAGATCAGTGCTCTTCCCTTCACAGCTGTTCAGTACAGAGACCACACCAAGCCTGTCTCCTGGTAACAGGCCTTGTGTTGGTTAGGTCGTCAGTTTCTGAGAAGAAACAGGCATGTTTTGACATTTAACATAAATAGGTTAGCTTACACATGTTGTTGCTTTCCCCTCCTCCTACTGCCGTTGTCTGAAGACCATCTCTGCAGGCTCAGACTTGAATGAACATTTGTTAATTCATGCTTTCCTTTATCATAAATTTAAGGACCAGTTGCGCCCAGTACAACCTTGTGGTTGTTGCTTGTGTCTGTGACACATCAACTCGCGTTTTGAGTGTGCAGCCATTTAATAGAGATTGCAAGAGAGCTAATGTAGGCACTTAACTCTGGCGTAGGTTAAGAGCTGCACACTTTGTTGCATTCAGCACCGTGCAACCTCTGAGCTTATATTTGATCAAAATGCCAAACACTGATCCCTGCATGTTGCCTTTGCTTCTAAAGTGTTTTATGCTTAAGGTGCACTGTAAAACGTGGACTGCCTTGAGTAATGTTTAACAACATCGTGCCACATGGAACTCATCTATCCGGTCAAACGTCTCTGCAGAAGTAGGTGTACTTCGGATTGAGTTTTTTTCATTTGCACCAGTATGTTACAGTCATCACGCCACTCCAGTTTACTCTCAGTATTATGTTCAGTTTGTGAAGCGAAACTCAAATGACATTTAAAACCACCTATTTTTATTATTATAGAGCCACATGTGGCTCTAAAAGATGTCTTTATTTTCTTTGAACTTTATGAAGATGGGTTAAATACACGGTCTACTTTGTATGATGTGGTATAAGTTATATAACCGAGCTACCTTGAACGGCATACTTGTCATTGCTCTTAGCACAAGGAAACAAAGTACTGAGAGGTAATTGTCTTTCTTACAGGGAAGGAGACAAAAAAAACAAAACAGGGAGGACTAGAAGCTTGAGTGGTTTCATGTTAGACAAAAGACATTGATTTTTAGATTTGTGAGAACTTTTTCTTCTCTCTTCTGCGTTACTCATAAAGCAACACAAAGGCACTCAGGCTATTTTGTGATGAATTGCAGTTTCCCACCACTCTGTACACCGCCAGCACAATAGAAGTTTAAACATGTAGAGGATTTTACTGCAATTCAGTCTGGTTTGGTATTGCTAAACTTGGACTTATTTGTATACCAGAGATTTGTCTTAATGTTAATGGATCTATATTATCAAAACTAAACCTTCTTGCATACTGGATAGAGTAAAGATAAGAGGTGAGTGCATATCGAATTATAAAGCATTATAAATCCTGGATCTTAATTGGTCAACCAGTAGGGTAACCCTAACCCCATATTGATGCATGCATGCATGCATGAAAGTCTGTACACCTCTGCAACATAACGATCAACAGTGATAAACAGCAGCATAAACTCAGTTCTTTTTAGTTACATAAATAACAAATGATATTGCAAGTGTCTGATTATATTTACCTAGCATGCCTCTATCCTGCTCTACATTTTTGTTCTTGGACTCTCTTGAGGTAGCTTTGCATGATTAAAAGTTCAAAATAATCCCTATATATCTTACTCTTGATCTTAGAGCAGTTCCTCAGTTTATCCTGTCTGAAACAAAACATGTTAACTTTATTGCCTTTAAAGCAGTTACTCTAAAACTTTTTCTGGCGACCTCACAAGTTTATTAATTTAAAAATGTTACATTTTGTTAAATAAAAGCAGGCAAACTTACATTTTCTTTAGGAAAAAAAACAGTCATTCAGACCCACCTAAACCACATCTTTAAGCCAGCTGTTTTCTGATTGGCAGCCACCCATAAACGCAACAGTTCCACTCTCTAAGATGCTCTCTCTCACTGTCTCTCACTGACATCATAAAGACCCAGCAGTAGAAGAAAACTTTCTAAGTGACAGCTTTTAGAGCTTTTGGCTTTGCACATATGCTGACCTCTTTATTTGAAATTTTGGCCATGTTTAATATGTCCATCTATTTGAAATATTTGACAGACGATGAGAGAAAGTAATAGGTCCCATTTTTAAAATATTTTCTAAAAGAAGGAAATTGGCTTAAATTTGTCAACTTTACCTGTTTCTGTTATCTGTTATTTGGAGCCCCATTCACTCATAGTTTCATTTTTATTTTTTATTTATTTTATTTTATTTTAAAAGACAAGAATGTCAATATCACTGATAGGCTAACACAATCATTGCCAAAGTAACAGTGGGAGGACACAGTCGTGTCCAGACCTTCTGGCGCTAATACTGCATCATGTGCGATTGCTTCCCCAGTGACCATCTCCCCTGAAAATGTGATGCTCTGGAAAATCAGTGCATGTGACTCGTGTTTAAGCTTTTATTCATGTTTCTCATTTGCTCCATGTGCACAGTTTATAGGTTTAGTAATACAAATTCTTCCTGGAAAAAAAATACCAGAGTCTTGTGAAATAAATCTAGAGTATTAAAGTTATACCAAAACAAATATTTAAACTTTCTTTTATCTCTTACTGACTACATTTTTCCAAACCTCCTTCAATACTCTAAGTTTACTTGAAGGAAAGTTCAGCAGTTTACCTCAAACCGCAGTATCTTAAAGTTGTGTTTGTGGGACATGATATTTCAGACTTTGTGACACTGTGATGATTTACAGAATACCACTGGCATGAACTGTACATCTTGTGTTTTTGTGCAGCTACACTAGGGCACCGGCTGTAGTCGTTAATTGTTTCCTTAACAACAGGCTGAAGTGACTCACAGCTCGTACAATAAATACATGAATATGCTTATGTACATAGAGATTTGAATCTTAAGCTTCCTTACATAAACTTGTAACATCACTACGTGTAGGCCAGAAGAAGCAGCTTAGAAAATGACTGTGGCACCACACTCGCTGCTACATTGTCTTCAGTGGAATGTTTTTTGCTTCCTTTTTTCTGTATTACAGAAGAAAATCCATGTTTGCAAATCACAGGATTGTTCTGGTGTTATTTGTAGCAGTCTAGATTTAAGCTCGTCAGTAATACAGTTTAAACACATAGTTTAAGGCCATTGTTTCTGCTGGACAAGTATCAGAATTTGACCTTTGCAGCTACTAGACTGTGCAGCTGTTGATTTAAAGTTGCACTAGGTGAGTGTAGCACTGTCCACCTGCCATACCACATACTGTGTGACAAGTCAGAACAATGGAAGTGCAGTAAGCGCAGCTCTCACTACAGAGAGGAGGAGCAGGATAAGAAAGTAATGCAGGTTGTTTCCTGTGGGGAAAGCACCGAATCATGCGCAGCGTGGTTGAGAGATGAATGACTGGTCTACCACATAGACGGTATAAAAAAAGGGACGTAGCTTCAGGATCTGAAAAATAAAATGAGGACCACAGGGGTGATGCAGGCCACTGCAAAAAGTCTTCCATTCCTATAGAAGGCTGTGGGGAAAAGGACTTCTCACCTCTGGAAACACTTTTGTGATGAGTTTGTGGTTTCAGTCACTGGCCACCCCTCCACCAAGATGGCAACAGTTAAAACGTTCAGCTTATAAAAGTCCAAACTCAATTACTGTTTACAACTTGAGCCAAGATGATTAAAAAAGAGAGCGTTCAGACATCAAGGTCTCTCTAACAGAAGTAAAACTCAGGGTTTTGTAGCATAACCTGTGGAATGGTTATCAATTGCCTACAGGTGCCTTTGTTTCCGGATTGCTGAGGTGCTCACCGCACTCATATCACTCTCTGTCACTCACCGTTTGCTATCACCGGACCTGTCTTTAGCCCATCTGCACCCACAAAATTCCCACAGCAGAACAGGCCACTGGGGGCCTGGTTACACTTGCAGGATGAGCACAAATGATAAAACCTGTAGGTTGATACCAATATACTACCATAGGTAGGTATCACCTTACAGCATGTATCTGTCACGCTCTAATGGATAATCTGCATATTACAGCCTGCACAGAACAGTAATCAGCCAGCATAAAAAAAACAAGTGGCCTGTGAAATTGTTTTTGATTGCAGGCAGTAATACATTTAAACCTGCTCTCAGCATATGACACTGTGAACTGTTTG
Source organism: Neolamprologus brichardi (assembly GCF_056152115.1). Classification (NCBI taxonomy): domain Eukaryota; kingdom Metazoa; phylum Chordata; class Actinopteri; order Cichliformes; family Cichlidae; genus Neolamprologus; species Neolamprologus brichardi. The sequence goes on along the minus strand of NC_142108.1, from coordinate 28,604,152 downwards.
CCTTGCCTGTTGAGCCACAGCATGTCTTTAGCATTTAGACAGACATTTGTGGTTTCTTTCCTCGCTAAAAGTGACAGTTGAGTCATAATGCAGAACAGATCTGCAGGCAGGGATCACACAGGCTCAGAATGCCCATCCCAGAGTCTGCGTGGCACGCAGCAGAGATGGACTGCTGGCCTAAATAGAGAATTTGTTTGTAAATTATTTTTGAATATATTCAAACCTACCCTGAAGCTGTACGTGGGAAAAACAAGGTACAGCCTTGTCTCTAAAGAATAAATCGATGCCTGACTGCTGTGCATTGTATGTTTGCCAAACTTGCTGTCTACAACAAAGACACTCTAGACTGAAACTCTTACTGGAAAAAGAAAATGTACAAATTTCACAGATTACATACTGTGTTTCTCCGTATTAAACCACGAAGAAAGATACTGTTTGACAAAGGATCGAAAGATACTTAAAAATCCTGCCAGAATCGGCCATGTATGTCTCATCTGAAATAGCTGGTGTGCATGCCTTAGCAACAGAAAGTGACTTTCCATGTCTCATCGCTGTCACAGATTTATTGCCAGTCCCTGTGCCCGAAGTCTCCACATTCATCAGGGTGCTGGAAGAAGAGCTCAGCCCAATGCAGTGCTGGAAAAAGTGTTTACATCCATCACAAAGGTTTGCATGACTTATTTCACTGAGTTCATTCATGTTATCTATCAAATCAAGACGGACACGTGACTTGTGTTAATATTAAAAGTGCCTCGAGACACAAAGTCCACTGAATTAAGATTTAACTCAAAGGCTGACATAATACAGTCATGTTTGCCTGGTTTTATGGCATTTCTGTGTGGTGGGGTGTGTTAAAGATTTCAGATAAATCCTCTTTTCTCGCATGTGATTACTACTGGTATTCTGCCCAAAGAAACTGCTGACATAAACATCAGCTTTTACTCTGTTTATTCATTTAGTGTTGATTCATTAAAAGCTCTGTTTAGACTGTGCTCATGTTAGAATTTTATTCTTATTCTTACATATTTTTTTGTCATCACTAATTGGTTATTTTCACCCAAATAAATGAAAATAAGAAAAGGTCATAGTTTATGCGAATAAATGCTTATGCAAAAAGAAAGAATGTTTGCACTCGAGATTGGAACTTAAAAGGTCTTATAGTAAGCACATAAGATTTAGTAGGTACGCTGAGAAGTAACTCTGACTCTGATCTATATCAATTTTTATTTCTTTGTAACCTTATTGCTGTGGCCCTTACACAATAGTTGCAGTTTCTCTTGTAACCTGTTGGAAAAATTAATTGCCCAATCCTGGAATTAAAGAAACGGTTGCTGTTGTAACTATTTCATGCATAGTTGGAAAACATGTTAAAACGATCAGCTTTTTTTTCTATACCATATGTTCACAAATTATGTGCTATCAGGATGTAAATTCCAATAGGGACAATTTTATTGTACACTCAACAAAGCCAATACAATACCTGTCTGTCATCAGATGCAGGAGTTAAGCAGAAATATTTCTCCAGCATTTTTGTTTCCTTTTCTGTAAATAACTCCACAGGCAGACAGTGCAGAACTTGCGTGCTCGCGGTCGATGGGTGCCGTTAAACTCCACCTGATCATATAGCAACTTGTCGTTTTCCCTACTAGGTCTTACAACTTCTGACAACTTTTTAAACATCTAATAACTTTATATGATCTCAGTTTGATAACAAGTCTCAAAATTTTAACCTCAAATTGTTGTTTATTAACAAAGCAATAATACACAGGCTGGATTTCTAAAATAACAAGCATATTTTATTTCCCTCGGGTTTCCAGTTTATTTATTTTGTCTTTGTTCTCATGACAGAATCCAGACTCTCGCCATCTGGATGGCCTGTCCAAGCAGCTGGACTGGGAGGTGCGAAAGGTCCAGCGTTGGTTCAGACACCGCAGGAACCAAGACAAACCCAGTACACACACTAAGTTCTGCGAGAGCATGTAGGTTAACTCCTATTGTGCTCACCTTTAACCTCTCTGCAGGCTCAAGTAAACTGTGGATTTGTTTTTGTGTTGATGACGTGTGATGGTGTGCGTATGTCCCAGTAGTTTTTTTTTGTTTGTTTGTTTTTTTAAATTTGGTTATTTGATTTGAGTAGATCTTTTTAATGTTTTGACTTGGATTTAAATTTACATTTAGATTAAGGATCAGGTTCCGCTGTAGTAGGAGTAGAGACCGTGCACTCTAATTCTCAGCATTATTTTACATTTGTTGTTCTGTGGTTTTTGGTTAAAATGGCCAATTTCTTCTCGTACTTCTAGGTGGAGATTTACATTTTATTTGTGTATATTTACATATGGGTTCCAGTTTCTGTGGCAGGTGAGCGCACCCACAAATGAAGCTTTGATACTGTGACAACAATTTTGTTACCAATGTTATTTGATATTTGTTATAAGTCGGTGTATTTAATGGTATTGGCAATGTTTGGTTAAATAATGTGCTTTTGTCTTTACTTATTTTTAGTCTCCTTGGATGTGGGATACACGGCATTGTTGGTACGGTTACCCCTACCAGGTATGTTGTATCTCTAATAATTCCTTAAAGTCCATTAAACAAGCAGTGTTAACCATAACAGTCATTCCCAAATTGAAGCAACCAAATGAAGAATAAACTATTGATTTCTTGGTGATTGGACTGTACTCCGTGTTCTGTGAACAGCTGTACTAAATAAACTGATGCACAGAAAGCTATGTGCAGATAAGTAGCTAATGTTGATTTTTTTTTTTTTCCCCTGTCCGACTGTCACAGCAGAAGCATTATCAGTATCTGTTTGTTCTTACTTCACTTCCTGATCTTCGGTACACAATAATGTGTCATAAAAACCAGCCTGACTACTATTTATAACTCACAGACATTGCTTTCCTGCTGATAGCCCTATATTATGCTGAGATTAAAGCTAATAGTAATTCAGTTTTATTTATACAGCGCCAAATCACAACAGTCGTCTCAAGGCACTTTATATTGTAAGGTAGACACTACAATAATACATACAGAGAAAAACCCAACAATCATATGACCCCCTATAAGCAAGCACTTTGGCAACAATGGGAAGGAAAAGCCCTCTTTTAACAGGAAGGATGCTATACTATAATCTTCTGTTCTTGTTGGCTGGCCTGATTTTTAAAAAATTCTGAAATATTTTAAATGTACTGAATGAACCTCACAAGTTTTACAGGCACTGATGTGTTGATTGTCATTTAAGATAAGTAAAGGACATTTGTCATACACTTTTTATCATGTCATATGCCTGTCAGGCTTTTATTGAACAACATCAAATACAAGAAAGTGAATGTGTGACACTGTTTTATGCTTTACATCTCAGGTACTTTTATCACACATGTTTGTAACAGAATTTATCAGTCACCACCAAATTTATTTTAATAAACTAAATCTAGCATTATATTGTAGTTTTTAACTTTGGTTTGCACTATGACTGGCAGGAAGCAGTTCACTGGAAAGCACAGCCTCATGCAATATTGCAACATTATGACATCATTCTGATTCACTAGGCAAAGATCACGTTGTGCACTGTGATGTTTTGCAACACTCCAACAAGTGGTGACAGCGTGTCGGTCTCTAGAAGAGTTTTAAAACCGGCACTTTAAAATAGGTGAAAGTCATTCAAACCTTCCTTCTGCTTTCTCTCTCTCTCTCCCCTTAGGCCATGACTCCAGGTCTTTATCACTACTATGTGACAGAACTGGCCTTCTACTGGTCGCTCATGTTCTCCCAGTTTACCGACATTAAAAGGAAGGTGAGGGGAACACCGATCACGTGTTTGCTAGATCAGATCGCAACAGATACTCCACAGCTGCAACTTTCCGTTAAACATTGGTCAATAAGTCTTTTGTTCCTTATTTGGCAGAGGCAGAGAAAATGAGAATGGGTGTGTATGTGATGCAGGGTTTTTCACATCTATGCACATAACATTAAACCTTAATCGTGACTTTGCTTTATTAACCGAAAAAACAAAACAAAAAACTCTTGCAGTTTTAATTAAGGGCAGTCACATGCGTTATATTTTTTTTTGGGAGGGGGAGGGTGAAGCCAATGCTGCTCAGTCTGAATTCCTTGCATTTTCAGCACGAGGGCGCCCACTGTCATGTGATTGCAGGCTAGAGCAGGCCTAAGTCTGTTAGAAGGATAGAAGTTCCACAGAAACGCAGTGAATGAGAGGTTGTGTTTGTTACAGCTGTTGGCGCTTTCCTTTAATGTCTTCCTTTTTTTTCTTTCTATGCAACAAATGCCTGGAAGTGTTTTAATTAAGCAGCTTCCAAATTTCCTAACCTGTTAATTTAATTAACCATATTTGCTTCTACTCAGGTGATTGCTTCACTGGATTTGTGCTCATCAAGTTAAATGCCTTTTTATTCACATCGGAAATTCTGCCAGGTTTTTTTCATCCTTTGCTCTATTTTTGCTTCGTGTCATGATCCAAGCAGCCAGGAACACACAGGCACAAATGTAATCTTCAAAAAAATGGGTTTTATTAAACCCCAAAAAGGACAAGATGATTACAAAAATTCAAAATAACAAAAATAAAGCTTTTAAGAACCAAGTGGGCCCATAAAAGAGGTTAACTTAACAGAATGCTACTCAAAAGTCACTTAACAAAAACATAACTCAACAAACTGACCTGCCCAAATGAGAAACAGCTCCAGTTATATAGCAAATGAATAAACCATTATATACACCAAAGGTGAAAACTAAAGAGATGACAGCTAACCATCATTCAAGAAGAACCCCATTCCCCCTGCATGATCACAATAGATGGTCCAGTCCCCTTTATTGGCTTCTGCATTTAAACCAGCTCCACCCTCAGCCTCCTCTTTCAGCCAAACCAGGAAGGACTGGAGCGGAGGTCAGGTAACTCAGAAAGAGCAGAAATATAATCAATATAACATATACTTATATAAAATAACAAACAATGCAAAGCAAAGTCTATGCCACCATTTGGGCTATAGCTTAGTGCTGTCATGCATTACAGGTAAACTCAAAATATCAAATTAGTTAACTTATGATCACAGAAGCTTTAGAGCATAACGTAAACATAAGACAAAAGACCAAATGAATATTACCTAAGTATCTCAATTGTTTGGTTGCATGCAGCCATCACACTTCGTATAAGAAAAATATTGTGTGAATATTTACATTAAAGGATTTTCCAAACAGGTAAAAGGGACTTTACAGATTAAAGATTTAGGGCCTGTCAGAACAATCTGAGATAACAGTCTGCAGTCTGCTGCTAAAGCCTAGACAACCTGACTGTCAGATGCATGTTTTCTGCTTTAGCATTAGTTGCGTGTGTGTGTGTGTGTGTGTGTGTGTGTGTGTGTGTTTGTGTTTGTCCAAGTCTTGCTGATTAGATGCCATTGAGTTACATTTCAGTTTAGTTGAGCTTTAACTCTTTACTTGCAGCTGCTCCAGATACTCCACTTTACTATATTTACCTTTGGCCTTCTGAGGCCCAGCCTGCAGAAAGTAGTATTAACACTTTGTAGTCAATTGTGCACCTTTGACATTACATTGCAACATTTTTGTGGGTTTTCTTGTGTGTCTTCCACATTTCAAACCCCTCAGTTTTATTGTTCAGTCCCTACAACGACCACCACCACTCCTGTTGTGTTTGTTATCTCATTATCTTTTTGAAATATAATGAGATTTGATGTGATTCACAATTTAAAGTTTAATCAGTGACTGCAAGCTACCTGCTTTCTCAGGAAACAAAGCAGCCACAAACCGTAACATTTCCACTTCGGTATCACAGTTGGTATTGGGTTTCTTTTTAAAAGCTGTCTTTGGTCTGCACCAAACACATCTGCCGTCACTAATGCCAAACCTGATTACTCAGTTCAGGCGACATTATGCCAGCAGGCCTGGAATTTGCCAGTATGTTGATTGGGAAACTACAGTGGACATCAAAGCCTTTTTTTTTTTTTTTTTTCCTCCGGCCTGGAAACTTCTATTTCTGTTTATAGACAAATACTTTGACACCAACCACTGCAAGAGTTATCTGCTGATTCTATGCTTGAAATGAAGTTTATCTTGGAGATTGCTTTTGGCATTAAATGATTTGTCGTTATCGTTAAGTTGCATTTTTTTCAGGACGGCTGCTTTTTGGACAAACTGGCCTTTTCTGAAAGTAGAGTGATTTATGTTCTGTTAATTTGCCAGACATCCTGGAGCACTTTAGTTGTTAGCGCAATGCCATTTCGTTGTTTATTTGCTATTATTTTTCATAGGCAATCACAGCTTAATGTTATGCATGCCCTTCTTTTCCATCATGTATAAAAATATAAAATATGACTGAGGTTTTTGGGTTGCTTTAAGTGTTTATTTTGACTTTCTTCTCTATATTTTTGTGTCTGTGGGAGAGGAAAACTTTAATATGATCATCTCAACCTGGCTAACCTGCTATGCAAAGAATAAGAAATATTTTGAGGCATTAACTGTGCAGAACTATTCTAGTACAGTTTAAGGGTAAAAATAGGGCGTTAGAAAGGGGCGTAATGGGTCCACATTCAATGGCTTGACTGTTTGCCCCTTTAGTGTTTACATTTGTTTACTATGTTTCTGATTCATGAGGACATCACATAATCATGTGCATTGCCTTTGTTGCAAACATTTAAACTTATGGTACTCAGTCTGCTTACAGACATGAAATACAGCTTCAAATACTGACCTAATAAATGTATTGGCTGAAGTTCAAGGGTTACCAGAGGGACTGTAGTTCAGCCAAAGTGTGGCATTAGTGCAGGCACAAAATGAATTCAAAGGTAGTTGAGACAGTTCAGTGTGGAAGTGGTAGTCACACAGATGCACATCACAGGAGAACAGTCATAGAGCATATACAGTGCTCTGTATAGTGCTCTGACTTTCCTCTTTTCTTTACTTATTTTTTAGGACTTCCTGATCATGTTCATCCATCACCTCGCTACAGTCAGCCTGATCAGCTTTTCTTACGTCAACAACATGGCACGAGTGGGGAGCCTCGTACTGTGCGTCCACGACGCCTCTGACTTCCTGCTAGAGGTCAGTTACACACGCTGGTGTCAGTAAGCATTGTTTTCCTTTGCTGTTTTGCATCCTGTACGTGTTAATTCCCTGGAAGCTCTTCAAATCGCCACCTGCTGCTGGTTTTTTATTTCACTGTCCTGGCAGAATTTTAAAGTTTTATTGTCATATGCACAGTAAAATATATTTTCCTGTACAAAGAAATAATTCCTTTGCTGTCCACAGCACATGCCAAACAGAAAAAATGCACATATAAAATAGATGAATAGAATAAATTTTTTTTACAGCAATATAAACAATTACAAGGAACTACACTAAGCGGACTAAAAAAAAGAATAAAAATAAAGATGCAAAATATATACCAAAATACTCTGAGCTAAAATGACTGTGTACATATTTATGTAATTTATAATGCAAACTGCAATATTTTAGATGAGCTGCGAGCTCCTGTCAATTGAAAGCACATATGACGCGCAGCAGGAAGTACGATGAAATGGTCGGGTACCGTAGAAACTTATTATGGTAAAGGGAGTAAGATACAACTGCCATTGGTAATTGAGCAGCCTTGGTTTTTCCCCAAAGGATATTTATTGTTTACCAGACTTTCTGCTTATCGCCAGTTGGGTCTCTAAACAATGGAGATGAACTGGAACCAACTTCTGTTTTTGGTAACTTCTTCTTATCTGATGTGTGCTGTGATACAGAACAAAACGTATTATAATGCTTTATTTCTGCTCTTTGCTTTTGTGTGTTTGTTTCAACAGGCGGCCAAAATGACAAACTATGCCAAGTGTCAGCGCTTGTGTGACTTCCTCTTCATCGTCTTTAGCGTGGCATTCTTTATCACACGACTTGTTATATATCCAATATGGTAAGTACACCAGCAGTATCAGAATGAATAGCCATAGATGGTTATAGATTTTAGCTTTTTTTCATTTCGTCTACCTGTTGTGCATTGGGAAGGTTATGTTAAACAGCTCTTAAATAAAAACAAAAACAAAGAAGAAGAAGAGCATAATCTGTTGTCACCTGATTGGCTGTGACATATCTAACAGCTGTCACTCACACTGGTCAGAAACACGCAGCCTGCACTTAATCTGCAGTGCTTAAATGTATTGCTGCTGACCTAAGAATAAAGAAAAAAATGCCATGTGCTCCCGTTTAAATAAAATTATAATCTGAAACAGGTAGCAGCACTGTTCTAGATCAGATGAATCCTTTTTCAGGACGTCTTAAAGATTCACTGGCTTTACCTCTGGCCCAGAACACTGAGATCAGTGCTGGTGTTTACATTTAGGGACATGTTTGGATGCCTGCTATTCCTCGGCAGAGACCTGGATGTTGCAGCTCAACTTCCAGAAAGAGAGACAGTCCTACAGACAATAGGGAACCTATCACTGGCAAAAGTAACCTGAGCAGCTATATTCAGTGTCTTGGTGTGGATGAGTGATAAAGCTAGTGTTGCCGCTGCAGCTACCTGGACTGAAATCCATACCTGTGCTGGGGAGGTGGGTCTGTTGACAACCTGTTGTCACTCAAGTGGATGTAAAGGAAGACATGACCTCACAGACCACTCAAGTGACATTACCGTAGATCTGTGTTACTCGCTTGCATGGCTGCCTTTGGCTTGCAGGTCGGGATTCCACTCTGTATGTTAAAGTAAGACTTGTTTAAAGAGTGCTGCTTAAGCTCATTTCTGGGACTATAACATAGCCAGTCTTCACACATGCGCCTGTTTATCTCCTCCTTCAAACAGGATCCTGAACTCTACTATGTTTGAGAGCTGGGCCATAGTCGGGCCGTATCCGTCCTGGTGGCTCTTCAACGTTTTACTTCTGGTCCTCCAAGTGCTGCATATCATCTGGTCCTACCTCATAGCCCGTATAGCCATCAAAGCCATCCTGCGAGGCAAGGTGGGTCACAAGGAGAGTTCAGCTGTCAGGAACTATTTGTTTTGACTAAAGAAAATCTCCAATTCAAGCTATTATAATGACAAGATTCCCTCATTCACATTCATGGACACTTTATTGTGTACAATTGGTTAGTACCACCCTTTGCCTTCAGAACTGTCTTAATTGTTCATGGCACAGATTCAACAAGGTGCTGAAAACATTTCTCAGAGATTTTGGTTCATGATAGCATGTCAATATTCCACAATGTTCCACCCCATCCAAAAGGTGCTCTACTGAATTGAGATCCTGGCGACTGTGAAGGTTGTTTGAGTGCAGTGAAATCAATTTTATATTCAAGAAACTGATTTCAGATCACTTGGGTTTTGGGATGCGGTGCGCTGTCCTGCTGGATCACATGATGCTACACTGTAGTGATAAAGAGATGGACACGGTGAGCAACAATACTCAGGTGGTCTGTTGCTTTAAATGCTCAGTTAGTAATAAGTTCAAAGTGTCATTACACAAGCACCATTGTACCACCAGCAGCAGCTTGAACCATTGATGCAGAGCGGGATGGAATAATGCTTTGGTGGTGTGTTCAGGGATGCTCTTCTGGATACATTGGTTCTAACTAGTGGTTATGTGAGTTTTTGTACTCTGTCCATTCTCTTATGTCCTCTGACATCAACAGTGAAGTTTTGCCCACTCACTGGATATTTTGTCTTTCTTAATATTCACTGCAAACCCTATAGATTGTTATGTGGGTAAATCCAAGTAGATTGTCAGCTGCTGTAACAACAATGGCACGTTCAAAGTCATTTAAATCATCTTTTTTTTTTTTTTAATTCTAATGCTCAGTTTGAGCTTCAGCAGGTTGACTTGACCATGTGTACATGCTGCCATATGATTGGCCGATTAGGTGTATGCCTTAACAAACAGTTAATGTATGTTTTTATATTGCTCATGACTTCTGAATGTGTACTTTGCGCTATTCCCTGACGTTTTCATTTAATTAAAAGCAGGCCAGTCGATAATGAAAATCATCAAATTGGGCTTTGTATGCAACACGTCAAACCCTTCCTGCACAAGAGGAACACAAAGTGTATTTGTCACCTGGTAGAATGATTTTTGTAATGTGGTATGAACACCTGCTAGTTTCACTTCACTACAATTGACACACCCTTGGCTGGAAGTTTATATTTTTATTACATTTGTGTTTGGTATGTTAGCACACCAAACAGAATGTTTGTCCAAGATGACACCACGGCTATTTTTGGTAACGCCTTTGCTGCCTCTTGTCTTTTCCCCCTTCATCCCTGACTGTGTCCCATTCTCTCTGCAGACGCAGTTTGCTTCCCCTCCCTCTGGAATGAGAGAGGGAGATCCTGTCTTTCTGTCTATGTTTGTCCAATGAGCCCTCCTCCGCTGCTCTCTTGCTTCTCTGCGTCTGCTCTGTCTGTTGACAACTTCTCTGTGTTTGGCTGTAAGTTGCTGTTCACTCCCTCTGCCGTGATTTCTTTCACAAATCCTCCGTCCTATTCGTTTGCATAAAGACTCACAGTAGCTGCAGTAGATTTCGATTAGACAGTCGTTGTACTGAATTTGAAGCCAGCAGTAAGAGGAGAGTAAATGATAAGTAATGTGGTAAGAGTGTTATGAATGTCAGGTATGTCCCACTGTTTCTCATTAGTGAGGACGGTGTCGAAATTGTCCCACAGCACCACCTTGTGGCAAATGTTGTAAGAATAATCCAGTTGTTACACTAACTGCAGTTTCCATTAATATGAAGCATCTTCTCGTAACGCTTTAATTTGTTGTTTATTACTCGCTGTGAGTCAAACTAAAGCGTGAGGCCACGTTCCAAGACCCTGTCCCTACGCCCGCTCACACCATTTACACATTTATGTGAAAAGTTCCTTTAATTATTTCTTCTTTCAAACAAACTAAGTGGAAGTGGGTAGTAAAGCCCTCCACCACCGTGTTTGCATTGATGCAAGTTCACTAACCTCATTTGTCAAAGGTGCAGCATCTGTTTTGCGTCCGATACGGAGGAAACGTCGGAGTAATAAACAAGATGACCTTTTGTGGAAGTGTTGTGCATGTGTTGGCCAACAAGACTTTGGACGTGTTTCTGAAAAAGTGCTTTGAAATACATGTATGTTGTTTATTTTTTTTCTGTAAATGTTAATAAAAAGGAAGAGCTTTTTAGAAATATTGTAAATATATGAATGTAAGTGAAATAGAAGAGGCACTTAGTAGTAATATAAATCATCTGAGATGCTGATTAGAAGTTCCTGTTTCCATCAGAAATGGGTGAAGACATCTCAAAGTTTTCCGCTGCGTTTATGTCCTACATGGTGTGAAAATGGCTTGCTGGTGATGTTTTAATATCAAACAAAGATAACCCAGACAAACACAAAATGCACTTTTACGATTGATCATTTCATTCAAAAAATAGCTTTCATCTAAACCTACCTGACCCCAAGTGAAAAAGAAATAAAAATGACAAAGACAAGAAAGCCAAAATTCATCCACAGCAATGTGAAACTCATTACCAGTTATCACAAATGCTTGATTGGTTTTTCCGCTCTTCTGAGGAAGAGCTACATTTATTAGGTTTACGGTGTAATTACTTTTTCACATATCGCCATGATGGCTTGGTTAGCATTATAATTTAAAAACTGCAGTGTCCTTGTTAATAAGATGCTAAAACCATCACCTTCACAAATTACACAGAATGGCCTCCTTTCAGTCTGCTGTGGTGTTTGTAATTAATTTTTTAACATTAACGTCATACTCTGCGTCTCCTAGGTGGGCAATGATGTTCGCAGCGACATAGAGAGCAGCTCTGAAGATGAGTCAGCCTCGCCAACACAAGGCTTCAAGACCTCCCCTCATCCCTGTAAGGGAGAAAACGGCACTAATGGCCACTGTGCTTCTGCCAAAGCCCGAGCTCAGAACCACAACAGCTGGTGACGCGGAGCCTGAAGCCCCCTGCCGTTCATCCCCTCGCAGTGTCTTAGAGAGCTTTGTTTGTCTTCTGACATTCCTCTGACGCGCAAAGCTCACTCCCACATTCTCTCTCTCACACACACACACACACACACACACACACACACACACACACTACACTACACTGACAGTGAGTGCACACAGATTCATGTGTTGGTGAACTGATGATAGATAGACACTGGGTCGTGTGATGAGGCGACACGTAAAAGCTGCAATGAAGTCTGTTGAAGCGAGTGATTTGCATAGCCGTATTTTTTACAAATGTTGGGATTTATCGTGTGCTTGAAGATGTTCTTTGGATTCAAAGTTCTCTCCCAGTTTTATTGGTCAGATGAACTTGTTTGGTTATTTCTAAGGGTTAATTCACAACAGACGGCACAGGTGTGTCACAGCAGACGTAGCAACATTATGTAATATTACAGCTGTGGTTTTATCAGCTTTTAAAAGCACGACACCGGCTGTGAGAGACAGTGTGCCTGAACATATCTGCCCTTTGCAGTTCATTGTGAAACGACCCTTCACCACAATGTTGTGAGAGATTTGTTTTATTGTTTTTTTGTTTTTTTTTTACTTCCGAGACCAAAATGTTGATGAAATTGTTGGATATCACTGCCTGTAAAGAATTCCAGATATAAGGATAATAATAAAAGTCTGCATCATGTTCCTACTTGAGTACCTAAAATAATGTCTTTCCAAATATATTCTGTTAAAAGTTTTTCTGCTTGTCTCATCTTATTTGAGTCCTATTTCAATGTATTACACAACACTGTGTAGCTGAATGCATTTAATGTCATATAACACAAACAATTACATCTTATTCCTGAAATAGTGCAGCTCAGAATGAATTTGACGGAAGCCAGTGATGCAAATATGCTCGTGGTTAATTTTCTGGGAGCTTTATAAACAAATCCTCGTCTTTATAAGGGCGCCGTGCCCTTGCTGGAATCACACAAGTGTCCTCTGAAGAATAAACATCACGATTCGCTGCTGGATAAAGACGAGGAGGAATGAGAAATGTCCACATGTGTGCAAAAAGCAGAGCTTTTGTCAGTCTTTGATGACTTCAGCATCCTGGTTCTCTGCTGCCAGCTTCAGCTGCTTCTGCCTCTCCATGTAGCGGTACCCTCGCATTGCACACAGGTAGCCCCCGTACACCGTCAGCAGCATCATCGAGGCAGAAAATGCCCGATAGCCGATGTCGGCGAGCCGCTTTCCTGTTACCATGCTGAAGGAAATCAGGAACGAGATTAAAATGGGTTAATAAGCTGGAAAGTAACCAGTGACAACACTGCAAACATCACTGGTTCTTAAATCAAGAACTTGAAGTCAGTTATTAAAGAGAATATTTGTTATCTGTTAATTTGATAAATACTCAACATTATCACCATCATCCACACCTTTTACTATACTTGTGTATTAAATATAATAAGTACTGAACCTGCATGTTCCTGACAAGTAGTAGACTAAAATGGAAATACTCAACTATTGAGAAGTACTTGATACGTCCCACCGTTGGACTGGACGAGCTGGAACTAGATGACTGAGATTTTATCAAAAGCATTTGCTCCTGCTTATCACACAAACAAGCTCAGCTTTACCAATCACACCAGCAAAAAATAATTTACAACCTTAATTACAAATTAAGTCTCAGGACTTCCTGGAGGCAGTAAGGCATTTAATCTTTTAGTTTTTATTCCTGCCAAGGCTTTTGTAGCTTTAGTATCTTATATTGGTAAACATTGAAGTCAACAGGATTTACAAAGTGCTATATAGAAAGATATATATATATATATATTAGTTTCCTGATGACTCTGCATTATAGTGCCTTTTCTCTGTTCAACATTATAATCAATCAAGTCTTTTTTGCCACTTAAAGTATTTTTACATAAGTGTAAGCTGCCCTTTTGCCCATGTCTCTACTGAAAAACACATTGTTACAGTTAATTCAACTTTTTACTTTACAAGAAGCGCACTACAATATCTAACCTGTGGCAGGATTGTTCTTTCTGCCTCAAAAAGAGAGATATGTTTGATAGATTATAACAAGTAACTTCCAACAGTTTAAATACAGGCTAAATGGTTAAATTTGTTTACATAATCCATCTCCGAGTTCCACATGTTAGATCCGCAGTTAAACGCATGCTGCTGATTGAGGAAACACGCCCACGTTAATTGGTGATAGTCACAGTTTAACATCACCTGCTGCCTTCCCAGTAAAAGGTAATTTCATCACAATATTCTGCACAAAATAAGCAAATGTAGCTTGTTTCCTCCGCGCTGAGCTGCTGAAGCTTTTGTTCACAATCAGAGTCACTGATCTGGGTTAAAAACAAAAAACGACAAACTGGATTTAAAAAGAGGAGATGGCTACAGAGCACCTTACAAGTGAACTCGATTATTTAATAAGAATTTGGGGTGTTAGCATTTAAAATAAACAGATTTAATGACACACATTGATTGGATTGGTAGCCGTGTAACATGCAGAATGTGGTACAGTGGAATATATAAACAAATCTAACCAGGTAACGTAAAAACATTTAACGTGGAATACCGGAAATCACTTTATGGCTGGACACCTGGGAGCTGTTTTCATTCTCCTCAGACAGGACAAGTTATCTCCTCCCTGTTAATGAGCTGATAAACAGCTGTTGTCCAGCTCTGTGCGTGCGCATTAACAACCGACACACGACTCGAAAAAGCTCTCGTGGACAACACTTTTGTCTTTTCTTACCTGGAATTATGAGACTGGGCTATCCACCGTTATCGCTCTCAATGTCAGCACAGCTGCTATGCTACTTTAGCGGACTCGCTTTCGTAAGGTGCGGGTACGGGCACTGAAATGGGACATTTCTCTTCGTTTGGCAAAACAGCAGAGCGCCACCTACTAACCGGGAGTGTTTGCAGCAGCACAGAGTAAATCTCTGAGTTTTTAGATATTTCCCCTGTAGTACTTAATAAAGACGCTACGGTTTATTTCAGAAGAACATTTTACAGTGAAGGGCTATTTGCTAAACTGTGAAACCAATAAAAATGGCCTGGTAAAAATAAATAAATAATAATAACAGCATTTTAATTGTGAAATATTGTTACGTTAGAGAAGGATCATATAAGTTGAATTTTAGTGGTCTATAAAATTAAACTGCATGTTTATTTTTTATTTTTTTTTAAATCTATTTCATCTATTTTATACGGAAGCGTAGAGCTTCCCCGTGGCCATTCATACAAAACCAAAGAAAAAAACACATCCTGTTTTTTTTTGCGCTATAGATCAGACTGAGCTGTATATGTGTCCCACTGTGTAAAATGAGTTTGACATCCCTGTTGTAGACGCACAGACAGTTTACCCTACCAAACAATATTTGTCCAAATTTATGGCTGAAATAAATGTAAATTGTACCTTCTGTCAAGAGCAACCTGAAACAGTTTCTCATCTGTTTTGGTCATGTAAATTTACATGTAAATTCTGGAAGGATTTCCACAAGTTTATTACTGACTCTGTTCTCCGTAATCTTCAACTATACTATAAGGATGTTATCTTTGGCTATTATAATTTTAAAGACAAGGACAATGATGCTTTCTTCTTTATAAATTTGGTTTTATTTTTGGCAAAATTTCATATACACAAAAGCAAAGTCCTCGGCAGAAAGCCTGAACTTCTTGTATTAAAAATGGAACTTGCACAATATATAAGGACAATCTCCTCATCAAAAAACACTAAGGCTCTCAAGACTGTTACCATCTATAACCGATTGAAACTGCTAACTTGATTTTGGCTCTTGCAAACTTTTGTTTATTTATGTTCCCCTTAATTTATTTTATTTTTTGTACTCACTTTTGTCTCACTGTCCTTGTCACTCTCTCTGTTCCTCACTGTACTACCACAATGTCATCTTTTATGTGATCCCTGTTTTACTTGACTGTATGTCTAAAATGTGATAAATAAAGTTTAAAAAAAAAAAAAAAATAGACGCACAGACAGTATCAGAGGCTACCGTTACCATAGCGTCAGGCTGAACGTCAGCTTGTTGCCACCTTGGCTCTCCCTTGCGTCCTAGAACCCAGAGCCCTTAAGTAAGTAAGTTCCATTAAACGGCTGTGCTAGACTTCAACTCTGGAAACTGTTCAACACTGTTCACTTAAAAACAAAACAGCGTCATTATCGGTCACATGCTAGCTATATATAGCCATTTTGGTACTTTGTATAAATGATCTTACTTACAAGGAGTTTAGTTTGATATTATTTAACTTTAAATAATTAATAATAATAATTCGGTCAGCACTGTTTTCTACCCGGAGTCATTTAGGAGGCGCACATATTACAATGGCAACCTGTTCGAAGAGCAGCAAGGCTGATGCTGACGATGAAATAAACGATCCTGGCGCCGCTCCTTACGGTAACTTCATAAATTATTACAGCTTCAACCCTCCGGAGAACCGCCTGAGTCTGATTCCACCGGCTCTTCTCAGGGATTTAGGATACAGTAATGAGACCACGCTGATCCTGGACGTGGGCTGTAACTCAGGGGTAAGTCCACCTCTGTTGTTTTTTCATGCATACATACTAATGATTTGGGCCATATTTCCCCTAAGTGTCCCCCTTTAAATAGGCAGGACTTTTTGATATGTTCTCGATTATGCATAAATGCTCATATTTGAGTTTAGACTCATTTTATAATGCAGACTAATAATTAAATGTAAATTTCTGTCCTCATACCACATTTGTTTAAGTTGAATGACTTATCAGAGGTTTGGATATAAGGGATCACACCCATTACGTAAGTTCTGGTGACGTTATATCTTTAAAAACCATCCTCAGAGACACTTTAAAACAGATTTAGAGGCTGATCTTTAAGGATCACTTTAAATTGTCAGCTCTATAACAGCTGTCCTCTTTTTTTCCTTTCACCTACTGAACGGCAGGAACTGAGCGTAGCTTTCTACAAACATCTGGTGCCTGAGGAACAGTCTGATAGGAGGAAAGTTCACCTCCTGGGTTTCGACTTGGATGAAACTCTAGTTCAGCGAGCGGAGGAGATAAACCCTCTGCCAAGCAGAATCACCTTCATCCCTCTCGACATCACCAAAGACACCAACCAGCTGCAGGACTACCTCAGCCTGCACGGCTGCTCTCACTTCCACTTGTGTCTGTGTCTAGCTGTGACCATGTGGGTCCATTTAAACCACGGAGACTCGGGCCTGCTGCAGCTGCTCTCTCGCCTGTCCTCCATGAGCCAGCACCTTCTGCTGGAGGCCCAGCCCTGGAAGTGTTATCGCTCCGCAGCCCGGCGGCTGAGGAAGCTGGGACGCTCGGACTTTGACCACTTTAAGACCCTGAAGATCCGAGGGGATGTGGCAGATCATGCCAGGGAACACCTAGAAAGACACTGTGGCATGGAGCTAATCCAGAGCTTTGGCAGCACTGCATGGGACCGTAAGCTGCTGCTTTTCAGAAAGACATGAGGGGCTCTGTCAGGAGTTCCCATCAGCAGGAAGGACAGCAGAAACCGTAAAGACAGATTGTTTCTTTTAATTGCTGATTAATATCAAACTAAAGAAAATTGCTGCTTCAAATCTAAAGATTTTAAAGAAGTGATAATAAATAGACTTTGTGCTTTTAAGAGTGCAAGCAAGTGTATATGTACCTGTGTGTGTGTTGGGGTGGGGGGATAATAAGTGGTAGTAATTTGTGGCAATTTACACCTTACAGCTTTAATGACATCATCAGTCCAAAACACTTCTAGCTACAGCATCCTGAAATCAAGCCTGTACTATCAAATGCACTTTTTGTACACATTTAATATTCAGCCCAGTCTTATTTCTTCATGGCAGACATTGTGCTGGAGTCATATCCTCCCGCACGATTTCACCACCACCCTTAACGATGGATCTATGATTTCTTCCAAATTCTGACCCTTTCTTCTAAATGTTGCAGCAGAAATCAAGACTCAGACCAGGCAATGTTTTGTTAGTCTGTTAGCCGCTGAGTGTATAAGAACATCAGCTGATACTAGTTGTCAGATTTTCCTTTTACTCCATATAAATCAGTATAGGCTGAGATCTAAACATCTAATATTGGATTGCTCAGTTGTTTACGTGGTTCAAACCTTTGTTGTTCATTTCCAGGAAGTGTTTTAGCCATTAACTAACATTTAAGTGTTGGACAACAGATTAATCTAACCTTGTATGACTGAACCACAGCAGACAATAACGGCAAAACAAAGCAACCAACACAGCATTGTAATTTTCATCATTTTAATTACAGAATACTAAAAATAACATTACATAAAATGTCTTTTTAAAAGAAACCATTGAATATTACAAAGGTTGTAAATTTTGTAAAGTTAGGATATAAAATCTTTGAACAGTGGTGCATAATTGAAAAAGAAAAATAATTCTCATAAAATGTATATATTAACTGTTCTACTACATTTAAAAAAAAAAAAATAAAAAAAAATGAGATGGGACACAAATTGCAGACAGACGAGATGAGTGGACACCGCCATTACTGCAGTGAGCTCTCCTTTCAAAGGAAGAAAGACTTGAGATGCAAAGCTCACACACCACAATCGATTTAAGTTTTCAACTTATTTCTAAGCTAAAAACAGAAAAAAAAAAAAAAGGGGGGGGGGGGTTACCATATACAAGAGAGGAAGAACAGACAAGCTCGAGAGACTACACAAAGTGACTTGGTGACTGCTCCCAATATTTATAACACATCTCAAACCGGGTGAAAACCCGACTACACTGGCCTTGGTTCCATAATGTTTTTTTCCACAGGTTCAAAGCTGTCCAAAATTCTGAAAAATCTCATACTTGAAATAATTCCACCGAGACAGGGAAACAATGATCAGGCATCTTTTTAGCCTACTAACACTGCCGTTCCTATTTCCTAATTTACAACCGGTCAGTCGGATCCACTGAACACCACCGTGGTCACAACTCAATATCAGGAGGTCGACCTTAAGTGAAATGGACCTTTACACACACGCGCGCGCAATCACACACAGATGCACACAAACACACAAAGTTTGAGGGGGGGAAACATGCAAAAAAAAAAAAAAAAATCATCCATCAATGTGCTTGCTTTCTTCCTCTTCTCTCTGAGTTTTGCATCACCCTGTGTCATTTCATGAGCCCTTGTTATTAATGTCTGAGTTATCACCACAGGGAATAAAATTAAATAAATCACCAACTGAGGACATTCAGAGCCTGTTTGAACCACAGATGCTCCTCACACTGGCCAGTCATGTCCAAGCAGAGGTATTTCATCAGCCTCCTGCTCTTTGGGAGACAGTTTGTGTCACATTTTTGGTTAACAGACACGGAGCAGGGAAGCAATCAAAAGTTCATTAGGTCACTGTTATTTTATAAAAGATATGAATTTAATTGAGTTACGCTGAGTGGCAGAATCGCATTTACTTCTGTGCAGCAGTAGTGGTTTTAGTGGCCCATGAAGACCAGGTGAAAGAGAGGGGGAGAAACATGAGAAGCTAGAAGTGAACAGACAATAACCCAGAGGACATCTTAGAAGATAAAAGGATGTCTGAGTCAACAGGCATTTAAGATGAGCTGAGGCGTGAGACACCAGCAGAGCTACTTGGTTTGGCTGGTCTGCTGCTCAGACTGCTGGAGATTTTTTTGTTTTTTGTTTTCTTTCCATGAGGGATCCAGGAGCTTCTGCTTAATGTGTAAGCTAATAATGCTGTTGAGATTCAGATGAGTCCCCCTGAGTTAGTGCACACATCGGAGTCAGGCAGGCCTCGCCTGCTTGTTCGTTAAGAAATTCACAAGAAAAAAAAAAAAAAAAAAAAAAAAAAGACACAAGAACAAAATCTCAATTTCATAGTCAAGCTTAGAATTAGCTTTGGAGACAGAGAGCCTGTCGTAGTTTTACAAGTCTGTGTTTGGGGACTGAGTCGATGTTAGTGTGGAGGAGGCAGAGGGAAAGTTCAGGTGGAAAATACGGCAGCTTGACGCAAAGCAGTCCAGCTGACGTCTGAGTCCTGCTCATCTTATGAAAATTCACAAGTTTGCTCTTTTTTTTTTTCCTTTATTCTTCTCCTCATTGTTGTTACTGTGAAGATAATGTGCGCTTTGTATTGCCCAACCAGAGACAGAGCTGTGGTGTTTGAGCATGCTCATACTTTTAACGTAGCAACCTGAACATCTGCCATCGTTTCTCAAGTGGTCGTCGGTGTGAATCTGCCCAGCAGGCGAGCGGCTGGGGAATCTGGTCAGGTGCTGGTGTTGCAGTTTACAACTGACTGGGTGTCAGTCAAACAAACAGGTAGGTAAGACAGGCAGGTGGGCTGTAACAGGGCTTGGAGGGGGAGAGCCGAGGCTAGATCAGGGGGGCTGTGTCTATCAAGCCTTTGTTTGGGTCCAGACTGGCAAAGAAGCGGACGTCCCGGTCCTTGTCGGACTGCAGAGCCATCACGGTCTCTTCCAGCTCGTCAGCGCAAGCACAGCCCGGCTCCTTGAAGTACGCTGGACACAAAACTCAGTTAGTGGGAAGAGTCAAAAGTTATGAGCAAATGACCAGAGCTTGTGCTGAAGGGAGAGTAACTTTGACTTTAAGAAACAAAGCAACCGCAACTTCAACAATACCGACTCACCTAAATTTCAGAGCTCACTATAGTTACCAACATAAAAACATATTTAATACACTCAAAGGGAGAAGTATGTTATGACCAAAAGCTTATGATGATAACAGAGGGGGGAAAAAATGAGTTAACCAACGTGCTGTTGGTTAACTTTGTAAAACCGAATGCTGACAGCTTTACAATTATGCCCTGTACTTTTTCTTGATGAAGTATGAAAACCTTTAGATGGTCAGTTTTTTTATGGATTACCTTTCTCCATCACGCTCTGTCGTAGAGCCTTGGCTACCAGGACGCGGACGTTTGCCACGGGGTCTGATGAGAGGCTGAGCAGGCTGGGCAGTAGATGCTGACTGAACTGCTCCATGGGCATGCAATCCTCCTCCACTACGGCCTATGGAAAATATTTGGCAAGAGAAAACCAAATGCAGGAAGTAGTGAGTCAAAATGCACTCAGTGAGGGTGATGCAGCAACATAACGAAAGCATCTGACCACACAGAAAAGCTGACAAACACGCTCATGTCACTGCACATCTCTTATGCGACGTGAACATGACATGAAACAACCACTGCTATTGCATGTACTGTCTGTCCATTTAAAACAATCACACACCAGGAGAAAGTTCACATTTCATCATAACAATTTAAAAACCACAACATGAATTGTAATGTAGTATTACATTAATCATTAACATGATTAACAATTCATAATGAGGTTTATATACATGTGACATGTACATGCTTATATTTTTTTTGTAGTTTTTCATTTGTTTACATTAAGAGACACATTTAAGACAAATTTTCACTGCATTCAAATGAATAAAGGTTTTTGATTCGGAACATGTTTTTATTGAGGAAAGTAAATTATAAATTATCCAGGAAGAATAACTGTTTTTTTCCCCTTGGTCAGAACGAGCCTTTTGGGGATTGAGGGGGGATAACTGTGATTGGTCTGCAATTTTCCTGTTATTTCCTGTTCATCTGATAAACTAAATGCCTGCTCTGCTTCAGTAATTTTAACTCCTATTAACAAAAGTAGTTTTGTTTTGTTTTTTCCTTTTTTTTATTCAAATCAGGCAACATACAAAATTAGTTTTAAGGGAATAATTCTATTACATAGTTTGTGATTTTTCTACTGGGTCTGACTAAAACCTCCTTGGGGACACCCCTCCCCAAAAAACTTTTATAAATGGCACTTCAGCTTTGTCCTAACAGGAAGTGACAAGCCGACAAGTGAATGACATTCCATGACATCCAGTGACTATGGGTCACGTAGCCACAGGCGACAGGAAATGGGTGGGACCAGAGATAAACAATTTCCAGGTGAGTGACTGAAGAGGTCACCAGTGAGCACACAGGATATCATTGATTGCCATCTGACCAGGACTAAATCTAGAAGGTTATCTAGGCAACCAGAGCCTGGAATATCCTTAAGTGACTGGCTGTCAGCTTCAACACTTCGTGTATATGCAGCTTGAAGGCTGTTTTACCTCAAAGCTCCAAATGGCATCTGGTTTGTCACTTTATTTATTTTATTCCATTTCCCACCAGCAGCAGCATGGACAGTCACTGATGCAGTTACAGACATTTAAAGCCGAGAGAACTGTGACACTTGAGATGAGCATTACCCACCTGGCAGATAAAGGCAAAGGCCTGCCTCCCCACCCACTTGGGACAGTGGCAGAATCTAACAGTGAGCTCGTTGATGAAGTTCAGGCCAAGGTCATCAGCCCCGCAAGCATAAAGCTTCTGCAGGATCTCCACCACCTGAGAACAAAAGAGTTGACGAGTGAGTTGCTGCAGTTCATCTAAAAGGAAAAGCCAATCTATATTTAGCACGATTATGAATTTGTCTCTGTTACACAAACAAGAACTTGGCGGTACAGGTTTCCCCTCAGTTAATCTGTCGACTGTACTGTGTCCTTGGAGATGAGCCAAGATGATCAAACACAGCCATCAGGACGTTACTTCATCGGTCACAGGCCACGCATGAACACTTCCATTTGAGTGATTCATTTCCTCTAAAGTTTCCAGAGTTTCTGCTGACCTCGCTATGTGTTACAAGCTGCCAAAGCTGCCCCCCACCAATCATCATTAAAATCATCCAGGGTGGAAGGTTTTTAAATACAAACAAACAAAGTAAGCTTACCAGTTTGTAAGAGATCCACCTGACCTCGGAGACTTTATCAGAGCAGAGTGTGAGCGCTATCTCTCTGAGGTAATCATACACGTCATAGTGGCTGTACAGCTCTATGATCAGGATCAGCTGTCTGCAGAGGGAAAGGAGCAGAATGCTTCACTCAAATATACGGTACATGCTAGTACAATCAACCAAAAAGTGAATCATAATTTAAGAGCAATGAAGTTAAATCAAACAGCAAGAGCAGAATTAAACGGTAAAACAATGTGAGCCTATCTGAACGAGTGTTAGCTTAAAGTTAAATGTGTTTCCAGCTTTTCATCCTGACAGTAGGAAGAAAAGACGACATACTCTGCCAGCTCGTATCTAAATCTCCAGTTGCGACTGTTGTCCGTCACCATGAACTCCTGCAGCTGGTACAGATATTCTCTCCTCTTGTCTGCGTGCAGCAGCTACAACAACAACAAGATGAACACAGAGCAGATCAATTAGAGAGCTAGCCTATCAATATGGCTCCTGTTTTTACTGGAAACTACAAAATTCTGCCACAGAGTGTGCTAAAAATCAAAGAGCTGTAAAATCAAAGCATTTCAGAAGTGTGAATGTCAACACAGCCGCACCAAAGTTTTATCTTACTTGATCCAGAAGTAAGTGAACCTGTAATCTTACCTTCAGGAAGTCATAAAGGTGTTTGAGCACGCCAATGCGGACCTCATCCAAGTCTTTGAGGAAACCGTTGAAGATTGGTACCAGATCAGCTGCTGTCAGCTGGTCCCCCAGGATAACCGCCAACTCGTGTATGGAAAAAGCCAGTGTACGCCGCACTTTCCACTGAGAGCGAGGGAGGAGAGAAAGGGCCATAAAAGGATTATAACACCATCCATGAACAGAAAGCGGCTTTTAAAACATCCTTTTAGCTTCTTTTTCCACATCAAAAAACACAATCAAATTACTAAGAAAAACTTAAACCGCTGAAAAGCATCAACCTTACATTAATGCTTATAGAGACATTCAGTGCTGTGAGAAATAAAGGGTAACAGTGTGAGTGCTGTCACAATCACTGCTCTTTGAAGTACACCAACACTGTTGCGTTAAGGTCTCATTTAAATGTCATTCAGAAACTGACACTCATAAGAGGAACATGTTGAAATCTTAAACCACCAGATCAACACTGTGGTCGAAAAAAAACAAAAAAACCCACGTGTGACACATCCTGAATTTACTTTAGTAGTCTTGAAATGCTTAAGAGTCATCCATCAAAATAAAGTTTAGTCATTGTTTGTGTTCTTGCCTTCTCTTCCTAATAAGAAGCATATAAAAATTCAACACTGCAAGGAGTCAGCTTCCAGTTAGCTGACCACTGACACGGCACAGTAGCTCTCAACGTCTGGCAGAAATCCCAGAGCTCCAAAATCTAAACAACATATTCTTTGTCAGTTAGTGACAGCTTAGTGTGGCAGCTTAGATTTCTCATGCGGTGTTGTTTGTCCTATTAGAGTCAAACAGCAAATCTAATCCCAAAATACCCCTGTGCCCCCTTTCATGTTTGCATTACTACCTGCACATCAGTAGCGAGCGTTTCATATGTATCTTTGAGGCAGTGCCAGTTCTGGCGACCCAGAGTAAGCGCCACCCCCGGCAGGCTGAAGGCACAGTGTTTGGCGATCTCCGTGTCCACCGTCTGGGCGCGGGCCGGGTCCGTCATAGAGAGGTACTGATCCAGCAGCTGCTGCGGGATCACATTCTGGAAACGAAGATTAATGCATTTGCACTCAGAACAGCAGGCAAGAATAGCGACGAATCCATGTCTGTGCTAATCAATACCAACTCTTAGATGGCGATCAATATTTCTAGGTTGGAAAATATCATTGCTGACTCACCTGGACCTTAGGCTTATCCTCAGATAATGGACTGTGAGGAGAGTCATCCTTTCCCTCCTCTTCCATACTCTCAATTAGTTCAGACTCCTGAGGAAATGACAAATTCACACAGATACTGTTAATGATCACAGACGTGCACCAAGTACTGGAGAAAAGCAATTCATACCAGGTCGAAATCAGTTACAGCTGTTTGTAAAAACAGTTACAATGTAGCTCTGGAGCCTTTGATATCAGACGCAACCATGCTGGACTTGAGACACTTGATTACGTAAGTAAAAAACACTTTCTAGTTTAAACTGAGCCTTTCACAATGTTAATGTATTAAAGCCTTTCTAACTGCCCAGTGCAATCTCTTCCCCTGAGCTGCAAACCTATGACAATGCAAATAACTTGAGCGGTCAGATCCAGCAGACCTCCTAGAGCAACACTGATCATAATTTTATAACAACAACACTAGCACAGCGATATAAAATTATGCAGTGCCGCTTTGCTTTGAGCTACAGCAACCTTAACCTGACTTGCAACTCCAAGCTGGGGTTAAGCAGCACAAGAAACTGGCTGTTCAGTTTGTGTCCTTTCCTAAAAGCTTCACATCTTTACATCCTTCTAATTTTTTTCTTTCTCTCTCCTCCCATCCACCCCCCAGCTAGTCGTGGCAGGCAACCACCCTTCCTGAGCCTGGCTCTGCTGGAGGCTTTTTCCTCCTCGCTGCCACCAGACAGCGAGGAGGAAAAAGCCTCCAGCAACCAAAAGCTTGCTCACAAGGGAATGAATCACTGAGTGTTGGGTTTCTTTCTATAATTTTTATGGAATTATAAGCTAAAATGTAAAGTAATGGGAAAAATGCTGACTTGATTTGGCATTTCATTTCTTTATCAAATCCTGCAGAACAAACATTAACTTCACGAATGAAAATACACAGAAATGCATGTTCTGATCATCAGTGATGCCACAAGACAGAACAGACGTTCTAGCTCACACCTAGTATTAGTTTAGCTGCAATAATACAGTATGCATTACAGCAGTGTGAAAATACTGTCAACTACTTGCATCAAGAAAAATCCAGTCACATTAGTTGACAGTCACTGGCTCGTACCAGAACGGGGGAGTTGGGAGGAGACTGCTCCTGGTTCTCCAGTGGCTCCGTCTGCGTTTCCTCGTCTCCTTGCTCCTGGATGGGGCACGACTCTGAGGATGCGGGAGTTTTTGACATTTGCTCTTCGTCTGTGGATTGCACCTCTATCTCTGACTGAACCTCCAAACTTTCACTCTCTGCAGAAGGGCTGTCTGCGCCGTTTTCAGTCTGAAGCTCTGGCTGAAGCTCTGGCTGGGGTTCAGTCGGGCTGTCGTCTGTCGGACTGTCGAGCTGGGCTGCCTTTAGAGCTGCCGACAACACTTGAACTTGAGCTGGAGGCAAATTACATGCAAAGCTGAATCTACATGCCAGTTCAGTACAAAAAGACAAATGATATTCTACCTGCGTGTCCTTACCTTGTACATCGGGGTCATCCATGTGTGGCTGCAAACAGTCCAAAACCTTCTGGATCTGGTCGCTGGTAGCTTGTTTGCCATGGTTAGACTTGGAATCATTACAATTCTCTGTAGGTTCCTCTTCTTCTCTCTTTTCCTCCTTCACCTCTTCCATTTTTTGACAACTTAGCATCTCCAGTTCCCCGCTGATGTCAGGTAAAGGAGACCTCCAATAGTGAAAAGAATTAAAGTTCTCGTCTGTCTGTTCCGCCTCTTTCGTGTTCTTAGCGTTGTTTGTAGCTGTCGGGCTATCACTGCTGTTTGTGTGGGTGAAACCGCCATGCACCTCTTCAGGGACTAAGGTGTGGCTGTTATCAAAATTGTGCAATTCCTCGCTGTCAGCTGTTGACACATGTTCTGGTGACGGCGTGGCGCGCCCGTCCTGGTTTGGAGGCGTGTGGGTGATGGTTCTTTCTGTGTGGCAGCTGCTAATGTCAGAGCAGTTCAGGGAGTTTAGGGAACAGTCGCTGAAATGAGGAAGAGAAAAAGAAAAATTGTAGATAACTTTGAGTAGATGCATCCATTCAAAGCCAGCAGTTAAATGTTTCCAATTGCCTTTTACCTCAGACAGATTTTTTTAAGTTGTAAACAGCAGCACACTTAAAAGCTTAATGCAGACGTTCCCAAAGTGTGGGGCCCGCCCCCTAGGGGGGGCTCAGAGCTATTGCAGGGGGGGCGCGGCATGAAAAGGAGAAAAAAAAAACAAACAAAAAACAACAAAGCTTGGACACTGCTAGCACGGGGCGCCCACACAAACGCAAAGCAGGAGATGAAGCATCGCTGAATGTTTCCAAACCAACTTCATTCTAAGCCAAAGACTAGAAAATATGGTGAAGCATATCTTCCCTTTGGTTTCCCCTGCACAAGTGCCGAGGTAGGTCTCCCTGCAGGATTGGTTTTCCCTTCGTTGGGAGCAGCGCTGGGCTGTTTAAATCACGGACAAACAGTATCCCACATTCTTGATTTGCAGTTCACAAACACTTGTTGTAATGACTAACTACTCCTGACATTTTGGAGATGTTCTTTATACAGTAAAGTTACAGCGGGATACAAATAACGTCAGGCTGATCCTGCCACAATTTGTTCCCCCGGTTCAAATCAGGGACAGCAGCATCCAACAGTTGTTTATGTTTTTGAACCCATTTGCAGAGGGATTTTTTGAAAAATGTATTGATAGCAATGTTGAATATTATTACACAGGAAAAAAAACAACTACATGTAAAATAATTACACCGTGACGCCTCTGCCTTTGTAAATGGAGGGACAGTAACTGCGTGTGTAAATGTAAGCATGTAAAACCTGAAGATAGTCAGATTAACAGTATTTTGTCTCTATCTGCTATTCTGCAATTCATCTCATGTAAACAATAAGGTGCACACAGCGTGACGTGAAAAAAGGCACATACCTTTGATGTTGCATGAGGAACTCTGTATTCCTCGTCCACATGTAAACGCAAAAAAGGAGTTTTAAAAAATCTCCGTTCTCGGTGATTCGAAACGCCGTTTACGTGTGGACGAAACAGCTGCGTTTTCAAAAATACCCATGTAGGTGTGGACGTAGCATAAAAGAGTTAGTAGTTTATTTCCTTACTACCTGTAATTTATTGCAGATTACTTGTATTTGCTTAATTGTTTAAGGTGTGAAATAAACCGCAATGGAGCAAAATATGGGTGTGTGGTTGGAGGATGTGTTCGTGCGTGTGCGTGCGTGTGCGTGCGTGCGTGCGCGCCCGCGCGAGGGGGGGGGTGTGAACATTTTTCTTGTAAAACAAGGGGGGCCCAGCAAAAAAAGTTTGGGAACCACTGGCTTAATGGAAGATTGAAGAAAAAATCTCTTCCATTTATTTGACATTTTTTCCCCTCCACATAAAAACTGATAAAAAACAAAAAAAAAACAAAAACAAAAACCTGAACCATTCAGGTCCCACCCAGTGAATTCAAACCATGATTCACTTAACTGATGATGCAACAGTCAGAAGCGTCTGTGCCAAGACCAAACTCAAACCTCCTGCATGTTGATATAATCACAGCCTGAACTACATTTCACAGCTTACTTAATGGCCTAAACATCCACACCTAAGAAGACACGACTCAAGACATACGCATTTTGTCTTAAACTATGTGGACATGACAAAAGAAGGACATTTCTGAGTCTCTTAATGCTTCTTGTTATAGCAGTGATAAACAGGTGATCTTACCTGTCAGATGTACATCTGGGGACCTCTAGTAGTGCACCATCCTCTCTGAAGTGAAGGCCTGTGCTGGATGGGTTAGCAAAGGTGGAGATGAAGCGCCCCAGAGACTGGAAAGCCGCCTGTCGTACCTGAAAGTGGAGTATATAGAAATTAGTCTTGCTCACTGTGCCAATCATTCAAATTTTATCAGTCTTAGAAACGATGAGGCAAGAAATACCCTCAAATACCCACAAACTGCAAGCTCAGACACAAAAAGACACACACACACACCTAAAGCTTGTGGATCTGGTTAGATGATGATCCTGTGCTGCTACACAGAAGAAAATGTGTATTCTGCTCTTAACTTTAGACATATCAAAAGGACAACACTCTGATTTCAAGTCCCAGTTTGAAAGTCTGACAAGTTGCAAGCATACCACATCAAAACACAGGGAAGATGGATGTAAGATAGCTCCTAGCAACAACTGCCCTAATTTCATCACACCACTCAGGACGTTACACTTGATTGTTATTGTAATTTTAACAAAATCCCTTTTTCCCCCTTCTTCCATTTCCAAGTTATTTTCCTCTCTGTCCTCATGTGTTTGTGTGTCTTACCCAGCGGGACTGGTCACTGATGAGGCTGATGAACAGGGGAGACAATTTGGAGCGCCGCACCTCTGGAGAGGTGGAATTTGAGACCATCATGAAGCACTCGGCACAGGCTTTCCTGATGCCCCAAAGGCTGTCTGAGCACAGGTCGAAGAACTTGGGCATCTATGTCAAAATAAAGTCTCATCAGTACAGCCTGAAACCTTAAACCATGAAGAAACTACTGACGTGCAAACGTTACATAACACCATTCTGATTACACAACAGTTTAACACAGCATAAGGCACTTTATGCAAACTCATAAGGCACATCTAAAGAAAAGCTTCAAGGACACAGTACTAAACTTTTATCTTGCATAATAGCATAAAATTACACACTGAATCTGTGAGAAAAACAGTATTGGGCATCTTACCAGCAGTTTTTCTGTGGCCTCCTGGCCTACAATTGAACAAAATTCTCCAAAATTGGCTGCACACACCTGTAATACAAAAATGATACCAATGTCTCTGTGATAAGAGTAAAACTGTAAAAGAAATGTTCCTGTATGAATAAGAAGGTACCAAGAAACAGCATCTTAAAAAGAGTTGAGTCCCAATATCACAAATAGGAACCTGTACTATTTGTATGATTCATTCAGAGTGCAGCCTTGAGGCAGATTGCTTTATAAAATGCTTTTTATACAAGTTTCTATAACAAGCTATCTGCCAAGTTAAACTACCTTTACAGCTCCTAAATCATGTTCCCCAACTGGCACCAGTTACGCCAGCCAATTAAAATTCCACACTGAAAACACAACAGCGCAGTGTAAGCTAAGTTACCGCACATAAACAAATTAAAGTTAGCTCAACGAGTGATTGGATTTACACTAATGGAACAGCAGTACCACAATTTAATTTTTACTGTCAAAGTTGTGACATCAGTCTAAACATCTGCTTTAAGTCATCTCGGAGTTTTAAAGATACCTTCGGGTTGAGCTTGTTACCTTGCGCACTTGGAAGAGTCTGGCATCACTGCACAGTTCACAGAAACGTGGCAGCAACAGGTGCTCCACTGTGTCTTTGCTCAACATGGTGACAACTTTACACATGATCTGTACAGAGAAGAACAAGAACAGAGTTTAGTGCCATCACAAGCTCCGAGTGTGTCTCGGTTTACTCAGCAATGGTTCATTTTTATTAACCTTGAACCACGAAATTAACAGAAAACCTCACAGAGAAATAAGATGTGCACTGAGGTTGAAAAGGAACAAAAAAATAAATAAAAATTGGGGTGTTAAGAGTAAATAGTAAAGGAAGGGGTCTGTGTTTATATGATAAAAGGTTTCAGGAGGATGAATCTGGTTTAAAATAAAAATACTGATTTAAGTAAATTAGTGAATCGCTTATGTGCTAAAAGTGCCACTAATAAAAAAATCCACTTAACTTTGGTACCTTTAGATTAAATTATGCTGTACAATGATATTGCTGTCCTTATTTACTAATTTTAAACTGTTTAGAAAATTGTCCCAGAACGTAATAAAAAGGCACCACTGAAGGTTTCTACCTGGGCAGAACTTCACAGGTTTAACTGCTAAGTCACACCTACACCTGTAGCCTAAATCCAGTTTAGTGTTTTTATTCTGCCGTACTACATCAAGCCCAATCTCCAGCTACAATACTAAAACATTCCTCTGGTGTGCTCCACATATCACAATTTTTATATTTTACTATTCTTGATCATAACCACACAAAACAGGATTTAACTTGAATTTGATTTAAACAGAGGTTATTTTACATAAAAGTTTACGTAGTTTAACTCCCCGCTTTTCTCCTGGTGATCCACGCCCTGCAGTTTGAGAACCACTACAACATTTCTTTAAACATTTTGCTTAAAAATGCAGTGTTGTCTTACAGCCACTGCCTCAATTTTGTAGTCATCGTCACTGCTCGGTTCTGTGAGGTCGAGTAGAACTGGACAAACTTTGGTCTCCATGTCAGCTTTAGAGATGAGGCCTTGCTCCAGCAGGACGAGCAGTGCTGCCTGACTCGTCTTCCGCACCTTAAAAATACGAGGGTCAGAGGTTAAAAACAAAACAAGGCAAACGAACAATACCAATTTATATGAATTTCTGCAATTACCTTGTTTTTGTTTTCTTTAGGTCTATAGACTTACCTGGTTATTCGGATCAGTGAGATACCGGACAACAATTGGTACCAAGTATCTCGAGAAAGCAGCAGGGAAGTTGGGCCGACTCTCATGCAAAAACATGGCGATGTTAGGAATCTGCTCCATCAGCTCAGCTCGGACTGTGGGCTCTTAGTTACACAAATTGCAATATTTCATTAATGCACCACATTAAAAAATAAAATAGAATAAACTGCAACCACAGCTACATACTGTGAAAACGAAAATACAGCTACCTCCATCTTCCGACATTCTCGCAACGGTCTCCATGACACTGATAAAGTCATTTTCATTGTCACTGAACTCTCGAAGCACATCAAGCAGGCCACGAGCCACGATTTGCCTAGAAAGCAATGGGAGCTTCAAGTTAGTGGACTGCCTGCCAATACCTACAAGTTTCAAAAGCACAAAGCGTGACACACCGCACTGACAGAGCTGTTGAATGCATTACACACACGTGAGTTAGGAAATGACAGCAGAGCTTTAACTCTGCAGAGCTGAGCATGAAAAGCATAAAGACTGGAATGTAAGGCGTTCGTGTAGAGACACGAGCAGCTTTTGAGGTTGGAGACACCTCTGATTATTCTACTTTGTTTTTTTTACCCACCCGACCTGTGTCAGATTAAATACCTCACCTTTATACACTGATAACAGAAAAACAGACCTTAAACTAAATATCCTTTAAACGTATAACAGAGAGGGATTACAATAATCACTCTAAAGCCAGACAGCCAACCTCCACACAGGGCTCTATGTTAAGTCTTTAGGTCTTCCTTCACAGTACGGGGTTAAAAAAACAAAAACAAAAAAACAAAACAAAACATAACAACAGGCTTAGAGATGACTTATGAATGAAGGCCAGAAAACAAAAGGCTATCTCAGTGCAAACTTATGTTGCCACAAGTCTTTTAAGAAACTATTTCCCAACTGAGAAAAGTTGATGAAACGTTTGTCTCAATATCTGGCTACATTTCCTCAAAGATTTTTATACAAGAAGTGACTTTTAACAGATGTTTCCTTGCTCCCCTCCATTGATTTGAACATGTTTCCTTGATGATAAGACCTTCACAATTTGTTGTAATGCTATTGGCACACATTCTTATCATGCCGACATGTCTACAGTTTTGCTGCTAAGTTTGGATGACCAGGCACCTGTTCACATTGGCCATCAAAACCGAACAAAGTCAATTCATCCTTCTTTAAGTTAGGAAAAAACAAGAAATTTTACTTTATATCAAATACGGGAAATAAGATACTTTTGTCATTTTGATACAACTACCACACACAAGCTTTAAGTGAGAAAATTTACATGGGCTTCTTGTGGATGGAAGGACAGCTCAGAAGAGAAAACATACATTACTGTGAAGATAGCTTTGGACAGACATTTTGGAAACAGTAGCTAAACTGAAGCATTTTACTATACATACAATTACTTCCAAAGTTCCTTATAGCAGCCACTGGTTTAAAATAATTTCAGTGAGCTTCAAATACCAAAGACAGCTCTAGTAGCTGTAGAATATTGTAGTAAAGTGAGATCTGAGTTGTGGTCAAAGCCAGCAGGTCAGTTTTCAGTCATAAAATATTTATTGCTCAGTGTTTACATTGCAGAATATGGTGTGGCAACTTATCCACAAATTTTCTTTGCTTTTGCAGACTAATGCATGAGCAGCTTGACCACGGGCCTTTGCTTACCTGTTGAAGACATTCTCGCTGAAAGCATATTTCTCTAGCCTCCCGAGAGGAGTAAGGTTATCTTGTCCTGCATCCAGGAAGGCTGTGATGCGGATACCGTCGCACTCTGTACCATAGTCATCAAATCCAACTGTGGGAACAAAATAAAGATGATTTTAGATATACATACTGGATGACTATTCAAACGCCTTCAAATACTAAGGGCCTAAATGATGGCCAACGGGTAAAACAGTAGTGAGAGTGCCAGGCTAAAGGTACTGAGTCAACTAGCTTTAAATATATAGATCTTTTTAAAAGTATTTCCATCTAGGACCCTGCTGAACAAAGCTCCTGTTATAGGGAATTAAATAATTCTACAATAGTACGCTATTTTTAGTGCAGTGTTATTGGCATACTTACAATCATCCAGATCATCATGGCCATCTTCAAAGTATAAAGATAGACCTGCAATAACAACGCAGTTAGTGAGGTAGGGATCCATGGCGGAAGATCTCTTATTGACACCCTGGTCTGAATGGCACATTTAGAGTAAGTCAATTACTAAGAGGGGGCAAAGTCTCCTAGCAATAAATCACAGTAGTCTCCCTAATGTCATCACTTGGTGAAAGCGAAACTTGATGCATTCAAGTGATATTGTCAGTACTATGGCCTGGAGGAGAAGCAAATCCAATCAATACTTATCACAGTGATTAGCGAAGGGAGCTGAGATCTGACTCCAGTTAAAAACAGGTACCAAACTGTACAATTCATCAGAATAGCATCCATTCATCAGTGTTGGCAAAAACAATTACCACAAGCTGGCAATTGGGGCTTTCACACATTTTAATTTTGTGCAAGCCTTTTTTTAAAAAAAACAAACTTTATTCTACACCATGGTCAAGCAGATACAGAGGTAATAATAAAAAAGCTGGTTTAACAGTGAAAACTTGTCTAGGCCTACTTTTTTCTCCTAACAAATGAAATTGAACAGAATCAATTAAAGAAACAAACTGATTGATATCCACCCCCACTTTTCTTGATCAAGAATAATTTAGAATTTCATTTTTTGCTTCATTGCACAGTTTTCTTTAGTTAATAAGCTGCAATGGTCAAGTGCACATCCATAAAAGCACAGATGAAAAATGCAGGTTATTATCATAATGTGAGATCATTCAATTGTCAGTTTGGTGCCATTTAAACTGCACTCTATTAAATGCTAATGCTTTATTTTTTCTGACAATCCTCGCTGATGAAAATGGATTTAACAATCATCTATTACAATGCATATAGCATAACATGAAGGCCTTCATCCTCCAAACTGCACAGACAGTTTGATCATCTTAAACTGAACATTAAATCCTTAATTATGACAAAATGTATAAGGTTGTATCGGACTGCATTCTTTTTAGCTTGGTGTACCTAATACAATAAATCCAACCCTCATTGTGCATTCAATTGCAGCCAACCACAGCACTGAACACACTTTGTTTGTTTCATGTTGCAAAAAGACATAACACGGTCACGATTAATGATTGCAGAATTACTTGATGGAAAATTCAATTTCCAGGTTAAACTTTACCCTATCACTCCATTCGAGCTGATATTTTAGTTATTTGTTTTTATTTTTTCCACTGGCTCAATATCAGAGGTTTCAAGCAACTCATATTGAATAATGCCAAACATCTTGAATATGGCCAGATCGGCATGTCACCCGTCTCATATGCGTAATACTGGTCTGCACTTGTATTGTCTGATATGTGCCGATATAAAAACACGGCTCAATAATTCAGAATTGCTGTCATAACAGTTTCTCCAGCACAGCAGCTACGCTGTTGGCTCAGCTCAGCGCTTTCCCCATCACATGCAGCAGAGTCAAAAGACGTAGTCATGATAAACTGCCAAGTAGTTTGCAAAATGCAATGTAAAAACTGTATTTTTGATATATATATATATATATTTTTTTTTTCTCATCATGGGTTGCCACAGCACGCCATATGTCTTCATCTCACACTATCTCTAACCAGCCTCCTTTCACATCAACCATACATGTCCTCCTTCACTACATCCATGTAGCTTGTCTGTGGTCTTCTTCCCCCCTGCCTCGCAGATCCATCTTTAACTTCGTTTATCTAGCATATTCACCATCCCCTCCTCTGCATGTCCAAACCATTAGAGTCTTGCCTCAATGCCTCTCCAAACTGCAAGACTTGAGCTGATCAATTCAATTCAGTTCAATTTATATATTCGTTCCTTAACATATATAAATATCTTCGAATCTACCATATATATGAACTATGAACAGGTAATTATCAGATTTATTTATTTTTTGATAAAAGTCGAATTCTATTTTGGTTGGGATTTATTCGTTTAATAGTAGTAAGTACCAAGTCCATAAAATAATCCAGATGCCTTAAAATCATATTTACAGCCCTACGCTAAATGCATTTAAAGTTCTTTTCCCCCCTATTTACAAATTAGCACATTTTCAAAAACAAATGTGTGAGTAATCACGTTATCTAGCACAAGAAGACCTCTCACTGTTTATTTTCAATACCACCCAGCCCTCGATATAGGACAATAGCAGATGGGGGGTTGTAGTCAACGGAAGAGACCAGAAATAAGTCCCATGAGGAGAAGCCAGTGTTTACAGCTGGGCAAGCAAGGGAATGTGCGCTAAATACAATACAGTTCCTACATCGAAATCACACATTAAACGAGGCGTTTCATGAGTAGAATAATCAACGGCATAATATATATAACAACACCCCAAAAAACCACGCTGGCACAGAACAACATCGCGCCTTTGTTGTGATGTAAAGCAGGATTTGGTCAGCTTATGGCTGATCATGACTTTAGCAACTTGGCTAACGTTGGCTAGGTCAACTCGCTCGCGTTTGCTATGATAACAGATCGATAATAAACACGGGTCATAGTATTCTCCCACCGAGGTCTGAAGAGACTAAAAACGTAATCTACATGTACTGAGCAAATATATGATTCAGTGTAGTCCCAAAGTCACCCATTTCGATAGCCCATAGCCAAGGGGCTTTCGTTAGCTTAGCCTGCTAGATGCTGCTAAGTTTGCTAACATGGCTTGTCCAGCCCTTTCGCTTGACTTCTCTCCCACTTCGTCCGGCAGTACTACACAGGAAGTGGAGCAGAAGCCGTAATTTAACTACTACAAACCTCAACTGCCCGAAAACGCTTTACAAATGCCAGCACAGCGCCAAAATATTTAAGAAAACTCGGGTTAAAAAGTGCCATTACCTGCCATCTTGAGCGTCGGCTCGGCTCTGCGGGCTGCCGTCCCGTGTGGGCTGTCACCGCCGCACAGCTGTCACTCAAACACTGAGGCAAACTACTTCCTGAAAGTACTTCCTGATGCTGCTTTTCACTGGTTAATTACGTATTAAACAACTATATCGAAAATCGTTACTCATCTCGGGCAAAAACTCGACATAAGTGAGATTAAAATAGCGCCTGTGGGGAGGGCTTTGTGTATCTCCAAAAGAAAAAAAAGGAGAAAGGAAGGGAAAAAAAGCCGAAGCAGTCACGTGATCGCATGCCGTAGTTCAAGATGGAGACTCGGCGATGTGGTGGAGGTAGCTGTTTACAATAATCACAACATGGCAAATACGACGACCTGCAGGACGTTTTAACGTTTACAGCGACAGTTGTTACCCAACCTAAGATGTGCGTATGCCAGCTTCAGAACACGATGTTGTAAAGTTGTTTGTAAACAAAGACCACCTGAAGAATATTCAAGATTAAAAAAAAGGCAAGCAGAGGACAAAACAGCCAATGATCTTCATCGCAAATTCGATGTGAGAGAGGAGATCGATATGGCTCTGAGAGAGTTAAAAGTCTGCCTCTTGGGGGTGAGTAAGCATCGATATTTTTCAATCTGATTGTACATATGCACACTTTAACTGGAGCATTAATGGAGCTCTCCTGCTCTACTTCCACATAACACATACCTATACTTCTCTAATGGACCGTGGTGAAAATTTCTGATATAGTGAGTGGCAATACAACCTCAAAATAAATAAATAGATCTGCGCCAGTGACAACACTCGTGCTTATCTACATTGAATTACACTCAGTAGCTGCACAAGACATCAATCACTTTATCAACGTCCCATTCAAATTGTATTATCCACTGCTGGAGGAACATCCTCACATCTTCTCTTCTCTGTCATCCACTTACAGGATTACATCAGCGTTGACAATATTAGTCAAGCTATTAGTGTCACTATTACTCAAATTAGAAAATAGTCAGCCTGCTGCTATTTTAAGAATAGATCAGGTAAATCTCAATCATTAGTGTCAATGTAAATGTAATATATTTAAGTTCTGATCTCTTTTGGACAAAAACAAGACATTTGGCATTGTCACACTGCCCTCTAAGAAACTATGCGTACATTCATACTCTAAAGTTGTGATAACCTGCAATATCTCACTATTAACCCCTACAGTGGCTCTATTTTGATAGCAGGAAGACTTTGCTGGTTTGTATTTAGCGACGTCCTTTGCGTGGTGTGGTCACCTCTACCCTGTCACTGACGGTAATTTCTAACAGGAAACGTCATCCACAGGCCATGAGGGCTCTCTGAATGGAATGACCAGCATGGAAACAATGTCTGTTATGACACTGACAGTCATCTTTCAAATCACATTATGTGCTGACTTGTCAGACAGGCCTTCCACCACCATCACTGAACAGCTTACATAAAAGTGGCTTGGCCACCTTTAGTAGAGTTTCCGTGACTCAAATCTATGGTGCGGTGAAGCTGCACTGCTGGTTTATTCGGCGGCTTACCAAAACATTTTATGTTGATTTTTTTTGTCTCTTCATTTCAACACACATCTGTAGCTGTGTTAGACAGCATTACTAGTCATTCATGCAGTATTTATTTACAAATCAGGCTCATTAACTTAATGCATCTTTTAATTGGAAAAAAAGACACACAACAAAACAGGATGATTAGCCAATTATTTTCTGTAGATCTACTAATAAGATTAAGATAGCATAGAGACAATAAGCCAGTTCATTAACTAGCAGACTGGAAAAGAATTGTGACAACCCTGATTATGCATCATTTGGTCATCTTTAAGATAATTAAATTAGTTAAAACAAGATATGTTACTGAATAAATGGTTAACTGATGGACCACACAAACAAAACATCCATGTCTAGACTGCTACAGCAGCAGCATAAACCACCATTGTCTGTGGGCGTATCTCGTGATAACGCTCAGGTCAGACTTGTCCTCTTCTTTTTCTCCTAATGTAAACAATGTAAACCCTTTTCCCTCTTCCATAAGTAATTTACAGATTTATACCAGCAGTGCCAGGAAGGAAGAGGATCCCATAAAAATGTTTTAATGTCCAGGCATATTGCCAAAGATTGTTCTCATATTCTTCAAGTACCATGTTTAGTAAACATGATCTTTATTTTGTCTGTACAGGATACTGGAGTTGGAAAGTCGAGTATTGTTTGGAGATTTGTGGAGGACAGCTTTGACCCAAACATTAATCCAACTATTGGGTATGTTTTGCTGCCTTCCACTTCCACAGAAGTTTTATTTTTTCCATCTCCCTCATTTGTTGTAGTTTTACATGTCGTTATGATGCCCATTAGAGTTATCAGTTAACCACTGGCAAAGAAATGGGCATGAAAATCACTTCTTAAATAACTTGTTTGCTCCAGATTTTAAAATATCTGGACTTTCTTGTGTTCTTTGTCTGTGGCTAAATTAAGTACCTTTGGTGTCAAAGACTTTTTCATCCAACAAATTTTTGAACGTATTATGAACAATATTTGTTTTCTGACATTTTCGAACAAGGTTTACAACTGAACTGTGTAGTTTTGACATTTAGCCTTTCATAGGGGGCGATCGTGGCTCAAGAGTTGTCAGTTTGTCTTGTAACTGGAAGGTTGCCGGTTCGAGCCCCGGCTTGGACAGTCTCGGTCGTTGTGTCCTTGGGCAAGACACTTCACCTGTTGCCTACTGGTGGTGGCCAGAGGTGCCCGGTGGCGCCAGTGTCTGGCAGCCTCGCCTCTGTCAGTGCGCCCCAGGGCTGCTGTAGCTACAATGTAGCTGCCATCACCAATGTGTGAATGTGTGTGTAAATGGGTGGATAACTGAACGTGTAAAGTGCTTTGGGGTCCTTGGGGACTATGTAAAGCGCTATACAAATACAGGCCATTTACCATTTCATAGGATGAGTAAATGAGTTTTTCTATGTTATAACATTGTACAAAATAAAATCAATTTTTTCTTGCTTGAGTTCAAGTAACATAAACATCTTTAAAACTCAAGTTTGATATGTGGTGGCAGGAATTTTTAGTATTTTTTTTTTAAATGTTTTTGTCAGCATACTTTTTAACAGGAGAAGAAATAATAAATACTAGATACAAACAGCTGCTCCACACTTATTTTTGGCACTTTGAAATATCTGATGATTATTGGCAAATGGGTTGTTATTGAAATTTGTTCTTGAAATCTCCAGTTTTGTAATTGAGACCAAATGTTAGTTTTGCTGTCAGACTTAAAGAATCCAGTACTGAACTGGCTCAGATTGATGTGATGTAAATCAGCTTTTTATTGCTAGAATACAGTTTAATGTTAAACAGAAGAAAAAAAATCTGCAAGTGTTTATTTTAAATCTGCAGTGTGTCATGTTTCTCTTCACCAGGGCATCCTTCATGACCAAAACAGTGCAATACCAAAATGAGCTGCACAAATTCCTGATCTGGGACACGGCAGGACAGGAGCGGGTTAGTATTATGTGCTGAGGTATTAACCGTAACGGCTTCAGTGAATAGTTTTTACATTACCATCAACCTGTTTGTAGTATTGAACAGTCTACTTATTCCCACCGTGTTCTTTGAAAGGATGTGAAAGAATTGCCCACACGTACGTGCATCATTCCTTAAACCAACCATAAGAAAACTGAATACTGTAGTTAGTCATAACTTCTGATAGGGGGCAATATTTACCTTACTATAGGTAGAGTTCTTCTTTTAGCACTCTTGTTCTAAGATTTCCTTTTCCAAATTTTAATTTAGTGAGTGAAGTCACATAAAAAAGATGAATTTTTTTCCTTTTGTCGCCTTTGATCTCTCTCCCTTGCTCCTCTCTCCTTCTCGTAATTGTGTTAGTTTTTTTAGAGACAAACAAAAAAGGGAACCAGTGCCATTGTTTTGTTATTTTATGTTTTCGCACTTCTCCAAAGTGTTGTTTGTCAGCAGTTTATATGCTCTTCTTATCTGATCTGCTCTGTTGTGTTTGTAAATATACATTATGAAATATTTTGCCACCCATGCAACAGTCAGAACTCGAATCACACTTTGCAAATGATATGCGATATAGGAGAGAAGCTGTATTTTGGTGTTTTCATTTAAGCCGGTGAAATCGACACCAGGCACTTGTAGCGTAAGGAACTGCTTTCGCTTGACTCACGCTATAGCCGACCTTTCTCTG
The DNA here is from genome assembly GCF_056152115.1 of Neolamprologus brichardi. Classification (NCBI taxonomy): domain Eukaryota; kingdom Metazoa; phylum Chordata; class Actinopteri; order Cichliformes; family Cichlidae; genus Neolamprologus; species Neolamprologus brichardi. Next base: position 28,563,939 of record NC_142108.1, on the reverse strand, counting down.
CATTAGATATCCACGCCACTTCCTTTTTTATGCTCGCGGCCTTCTCCTTTTCTCATGCGTAAGACTTTCTATTGTAATGTAGTACCCCTAGTGCTGCATTCTCTGGAGAGGTGAGATAAGATGCTGCTTGTGTTTTATTCCCCCTCCCACGGGAGGCCTTTGTTTCTTTGTCGACTTCAGGGACATTCAGGAAGCCAATTTAAAATCAGACAAGAGGATAAAACTCAAGCTTTCTGAGCTCACCGGCATGCGCTGCTGCTGTATCTTATCTTTGAGCCAGTGCCACTCTACGTCATCATGTCCTCTTTTTTTCTCCTTTGCTTTCATCTGTGCAACATTTTATTTCATTTTCTTCTGGGTTATTTTTTTTTACTCGCATTTTTGCTCACTTTTTCATGCCCATGTGGCCTCTCGGTTTTCCAAGTGGCTCACATCTGCAACTGAAAAAGTAGCAACATTCCTTTGGTAGGTTTTGCATGTGTCTGCGTTTTTGTTTTTTTTTTTCCCTACAAGACTGTTGTGGTATTTGGAGGCTTTTCATGGCTTGTTTTCTAACCTCCATGGAGCTTTGGCCTATTGAAATCTGTGGAGTTGAGAAAGAGGAACACAAAGCCAGCCAATGCATGTGAAAGGAGAGACTAGGGCAGAAAGGAAAGCTCAGTGATTTCCACAAGCAAAACCCATATCTCAAGACCCAGATGAGGCCTTACGAGCACATCTGAGCCTAGCTGTCAACAGCCCATCCAGGCCTCCCCCTGGAGGACCGCTCCTTCTTACAGAAAACAAGCAAAAGGGAGCATGCGTCCTAACGGAATAGGAGGGTGCCTTTCATTACACACCCAGCTTGTGGTTTCTGCAATTAATCAGTACTCACTGGGCATCACTGGGGCTGTTTTCTGCACTGCTGTGTGGCCAATCGTCTGGCCTCACTATGATTGCTCTTTGGGTTAAAACACAGATAGACCACACAGGACTGGCGGTGGTGCAGCACAGCACTGGCCAGTGAAACAGACAGCACTCTCCTCAGTGCCTCTGCCAAATATCCCAGGCTGGATTCCTGTTGGTGGACGGGGCCAGTAACAACTATAATTATGTGGAATGTGTGCTTTCCTGAGGTAACGATGTCACTCCAAGATGGATAGTTTATTCCATCGTATTGTAAAGGAAAATAGAATTGGCGGGAAGGCAGGGTCATTCCAAGTGAAGGTCTTTCTGAGACATGAGCTGTTTCTTTTAAAATAAATATCATTAGTTAATACATGACACATGGTTTTATTGGCCTGTCAAAAGCCTCAGTGCAGAATCTACTGCAAGAAGGCATGAAGAGATTCTCCCTTTGTGACTTTTCATATCTTTAAGTGTGCTTTTAGTTGTTTTTTTGCTCAAAAGCAGAACAAAACATGTTTAAACCCCTAATTATCTCCATTTCTTAACAGTTTTATATAATTATTAATAGTCTGTATGTGTTTCAGCAGGCAAAGCAGTTCAGCAATAAACATTTGGGCTCTAAGCTATGTACAGTAAAGTATACATTAACAAAACAGTAAAATACATACACTATGTGGCTCTTGTACTCAAGAATAAAGGTAATACTATGGTCTGAAGCTACACCATTAAATCATAGTTAGGAATTTCTGTTTGTTAGGCAAAAAAAAGGCAAAGAAAAGAAAGTGCCACCGTCTTTTTTTCTAGCCCAGAATCAACTGCAGCTGCAGGCAAAAGCTTGATCTTTGTCATTTCTAATATAGGAGAAGCTTGGGAAGTACTTTAAAATTGTAGCATAAATGTAGTTGCTTTGATTAGTGGAAATGAAGGTAAATCACTCACAAAATCTGCCGCCTGTTTGCAGATCTCAGTGCTCTCTCTTTTGACTGGTGTATCAGCTGCATTTAACCTCATTTGTTCCCTTCACATGTGGTTGAAGGTGTTTTTAAATATTATGACAGATCCCATTGTCGAAGTTAGTCCTTACTGTGCACAGAGAAGTATCTTACCAACAAAATACCAAATCCTGGCAAACCCCCAGCCTCCCAGGCAGCTATGGATTTAGAAATTTTTGCACATGCTGCTTTGATTACGCGGAGCTTTCTGACGTATTGGGCTAAGATCACATGTATAGTGTTCCATAAATATCCAAACTCTAACAGCTTTTGACACTTTCTTGCTCATCTTTCTCTTGATAGCTTTCACATGTGTGAGGCAGTGGTGGAAAGACTTGCCATGTGCTCATTTTGAATAAAGCCTCTTGGATTATAGGCTCAGAATCCCAGGCCCTTAGTTTGTAAAATAGTACATCTTCTGTCTCCTTTGCCTATTTTTATACTCTCTGCTGAGTTTGATACAGTTAGCATAATTGAGTTTAAAGAAAGACGTGGCGATGTAATCGTCATAGGTCTGTGCCTATATAATGGATTATCCTAAGCCTGTGAAAAACATTGTTGAATGTCTGTGTGGTGCAGCTATACTGAAATTGTATATTTGGATCTCTTTTCATATCCAAAATTTAAAAACTAGGAGGAAGTGAGAGTAAATGATCATCAGAGATGGGTTCGAATTGTCCATTGAATAGAGTCATTTTAATTTTTGTTTTTATGCTGTTTTTGTTTAATTTCACATAGTTTCAAAGCTAAAGTCAGACTCTCTGATGTCACAATAAAATCAAGTTTAATAGACGATTAAGGTTCTTGACAGACGTTCTTGACTGATATAGGATGTTAGTCATCGTTGGCTTGTTTTTTACTTGGCTGTTCTTTGTCTCCCGATAGTTTCGTGCTCTGGCGCCCATGTACTACAGAGGTTCAGCAGCGGCAATCATTGTATATGACATCACAAAAGAGGTGATTTTCACTTTTCCTCAGATACTAATCATCTCATGACTATTTCAGCAAATACAATGTCTTTGCCATTAATGACATACGTATCGAGAGGACTCTCATCGCGTGAATCATCTAGCTTCAGTTAGCTTACTGTGAAGATTAGAAACAGGACTGTCCAAAGAAAATCTCCTCCTACCACCACCTCTAGATTTCACTGGTAAACATGTCATCAATTGTTTGCTTCATATTGATAAAGAAATTCTAGCCAGGTGTTTTTCACCTTTTGAGAAAGCTAGGTTAACTCTTTAGCTTCATGCATCTGATAAGGATGCCTCCTGGAAACAAGTTTTGGACATGTCCAACTGGGAGAAGCAGATCATGCAGAAGAGTTTATATCTTCCGGCTGGCTTGGGAACACCTTGGCCTGCCACTCAGAAGAGCTAGAGGAGGTGGCCAGGGAGAACCAGGTCTGGGCATCTCTGCTTAGACTGTTGTCTCTGTAACCGTCCCCAATAAGCAGCAGAATATGGGTGGGTGGGTGGATGGATGCATGGACAGGCTTCCCCCCCCCCTTTCTAGTCCTTACGCTAAGGCAAGATAAGTTGTACTTTATTTATCCAGACTTGGGATATTCCTGTTACCACAGCTAAAATTGAGTTAAACACAACAAACCCATAACAAGTGGCTTAAATTAAAAAGATTGGCATATTAAATAAAATACAGTAAGACCAAAAATATGAAAAAAACCACCCAAACTAATCCATCGAGCCATCCATTGTCTTAACCCCTTATTTGATTCAGGGTCAGTGAGAGGGTGGAGTTGGGGAAGACGCAGGGTACACCTCGGAGAGGTCACCAGTCTATCATAGGCTTAACATAGCGTAACAGACAGCCATTTACACTCTCATTCACACCTACTGCCAATTTTGAATAACCGTTTAAGGCAGAGTACCCACAGAGAACCCACGTATGCATAGGGAGTACATGCAGAAGGGCCACAGACAGTCTGCCTGTGAGGTGACAGTGACTGCTCCACCATGCCGTCCCAAGTGAAAATAAATAAGTAATTTATCCATAACTGGTTTTGATGATCTCATTTAACTCTCTTGACTTCCAGCCTGTTCCTTAAATGTCCACAGTAGATACTGTGTGCTTGTCTCAGTATTGTTTTATTCAGTATCACACCTTACTTACCTGTGCCATCAGGACTCCTTCCAAACACTGAAGAACTGGGTGAAAGAGCTCCGCCAACATGGTCCTCCTAATATAGTTGTTGCAATCGCTGGGAACAAATGTGACCTGTCAGATGCCAGGTAAACCTCAGCTGTGCTGTGAACACTTCTCGTATTCACTGTGATTATGAGCCCTCATTTAACATCAGCGGAGAATTTTGTTTGGTAGAGTAGAAAGATATTGTGCGGAGGATGTATCGTGACCTTTTCTGTCTGAATAATATTTAATGTTTGCCTCAGAAATGCCATGAAGCCTGTTCTGTACTGTAGATATATGCATATGTGTATTAAAGTCTCATTTGTCTTGACCTTTTATCATTATAGGAATTTAAAATGTAGATTACTGGGTTCAACGTTCTAGTTATTTTTAGTGGATTTAATAAGCTCTAATGGTATTTATCCTTTCCTATGTTGTTGTTGTTGGGTTTTTTTTGGCTCAGACTTATCCATGAAATTGCAAAATCTTCCCCATAACGTCTGTAGAAAAACATTTGATGGTTATCAGGTCAGGCATGAAATCCGAGAAACTGTGTACAAATTGCAACATAATATTTCTGACACATCTCCCGCATCTCCAGGGAAGTGCCAGAGAAGGATGCCAAGGACTATGCCGACTCCATCCATGCCATCTTTGTAGAAACCAGCGCCAAGAATGCCATTAACATCAACGAGGTGTTTGTAGAGATAAGTGAGTGTGTTTCTTGTATATTTGGTAGCGCGGGCCCGAACAACCACAGGATCTTACGATGATAAATCAAGCAATGAATAGCATTTAAAAAATACTGTCTATTAGAGACATAATTTTGTAATGTTTTGTTGTTGTTTTATGTGTGGGAGTTGGAAGTAAAGCAGAATCCACTTAATCATAACACGTTGAGACTTAAAAAAATTGAGGAGACAAGTGTAGAGAGGAGCAGTTGATCCAGTTCTGCCAAAATAACACACAAACTAGAGTTTCACTGAACAAAAAAACAACGTACACTGTATATAATGTACATATTTCTCTAATAGTTTTCACCACAATCTTACTACGAATACTTTAGAGCCATGGGTAGTACTTTGTAAATACACTGTACACTCAAAATTAAAGTGATTATAGTTTGCCTGAAGAATTCTTATGAGCAGTTATACTACTTGCTAAATTAACAAGCTTACAACTCTACTGGATACTCGTGGTATGTTTAATGAAACTCTGGTCGGTCAAGATTAGTCAGTATAAAGTGAGAAATCTCAGAACATAAAGAAATTAAGGAGTATTTATTTGAAAAAACCCAATTAGTAACATGCAACATGAACACAACTACTCTGCAGTAGCTTTCGGCTTCTTTTTGAAAGATGCTTTAAAAGAAACCAATGTTTAGTCTAAACTCTACTTAAAGTTTTATATCAGGAGTTTCACATTTAATAATACACAGTGCAGTGTTTTGTACTGCTGTCACCATCTACAATGAATACTACCATATCTCGCAGTGCAGTCAAACTTGAGCTTCACTAAACAGGAGGTATACGCTGTAGATATGTCTCAGTTCCAAACTGCATACAAGATGGACCCAGACCGTTATTAAGGCTACTCCTATTAAAACCTATGCTAAACTAAAAATTTAACCATTAAATCTATTTTGGGGGTTTAGGAATGCAAGTAAATAACTGTAATTTGACAGCCTAATCAAAAGTACTTACGTGTTTTACTATTTTTCCTGCATTTTTGTTAACCAGAAAATTTAAACAGTCATGGATAACAAAAACTAAACTGTAGCATTAAAAAATATCAATTAATGAATTTGCACAAAATGGTGAATTAACCATTACAGAAATATAAAATATGATTTTGGGTAATTACCAGTACTGTTCATTTTTGGATGGTAGTTGAATATAGGGCTGTGCAATATGACCAAAATCTCATATCCCGATATAAGAATTCTATCATCGATAACGATATAAATCACAAAAATTTAACATTTTCTCTAAATTCTCTGAATCTCGGGCAGCTCGACTTGCGGGAAGTGTTTCCAGCTGTGCGTCATGTAGCTGGAGTCCAGTGTTTTAACCGATGCATGAAACGATACATTTTTAGACATAAGTTGTAACGGCCGCCGTTTTCTTTGTGAGTATTTATTACACGGCGTGCTGCGGGGAAAAGCCTGCTCTAACGTTTGATTCTAACGTTTGTTTTTTAGCACCTGGCGGCTCTTTTTTACTTCCCCTCCGTAAATAATCTGCTCTTTCACGTGATTCAGTTTATTTTGAAAAGTCTCAACAGGATCTTGAACTTTATTGTGAAAGGTTTCTGTGGAACATAAACAAGCGGACACGCGATGCTGTCACCGTTGTTGTTGCTAACCACAACGCATAAAAACAGGCGCTTGTCCGTCTGTAGTGTGGTTATATAAAATATAAGAGAAAGAGAGAACTTTAAGAAATTAATGTAGCCACTACAGTGATCATCAAAACGATGAAAAAATATTGCCGTAAACAGTTTATTTTGCAACACCACGAAACAAAGATAGCCTAAAATGAAACGATAGATGTCATCCGATATATATCGTTATATCGAACAGCCCTAGTTGAATACATTTGTTAAACACTAATTCATGAAAAGCTACCTTATTAGTCCAAGAAAAAGAAAACAAGTAGCTGGAAATGAACACAATAGGTTCCCTTAGTAGTGTCCAAAGTGTTCACTGTATATTCCTCTATGTAGAAGTGAATGAGTGCATTAACCTGGGACACAGCTACAGTTTTATTATAAATGCTGTGTGATGTTGCACTAAACAAATCTTTAAATTTGAAATAAATGAAATATTGTTTAAGAGTAAAAAATAAAAGTGAACAACCTGAAATAGAAAAAGGTAGGCTGACCTTTATGTGTGTGTCTTCTCTAAGGTAAGCGCATCCCTGTTGTAGATGAAGCTGGAGGATCTTCAGCAAGAGGTTTCAAATTGGGTCGTCAGGCCTCAGAGTCTCGCAGGACGTGCTGCTGATGACGCTGGTGACTGTCTTCCCTCCCCTCCAACGTGACCTGTGATACAAGCTTTGCCCATTTTCTTTTTTCTGGCCTGCTTCAGCTTAAAGCCACGGCAAACCCTCAAACACCCTGCACCACAGACACCCGAGTGGGCCAGTGACACTCAGAAAGTTGTAGCAAATATATTTTCACGGCAGTCAACAACAGCAAGTCATTGTGTTTTGTTTGAAAACTCCTAGCTGGAGAAAATCTGTTCTCAGGTTTACTGAGAATCAACAAACAGCGATGCCAGTGACATGCATACATGCAATTTTCTCTCTCTGGTGCATTATAACTCTAAATTCCTCAGCTTAACTGTACATCTACAGACTGATGGATGCATTCAGTCGTTATAATTGTACATTTGTACAGATCTACTATCTTTCAACCAAAAACATGAAATGAAGTGGTTAAATCTTGAAAACTTATTTTCATAGTACTTAAGTTATTGCCTTTCTTTTGGGAGATCTCTCTCCAAGCATTCTGAAAGAACCAAAAGTGTGAATTTAATATTTTATATAAGATTTTGAAGGAAAAAAAATGATGTTAGTCATCCTAATATAAAGCCTGGCTCTCCCTGTGATCCTTTCATCGCAGCGTCAGTCGTTTCCAGCCACAGTCCACTCCAAGAAGGATTGTGCACGCTTAATTTAAATTTTATTGTGTGATTGCTGCTTTAACCGAGGCAAAATACCAGTGGGATGTTTTGATGTAAACCACAATCACACAGTAAAAGAAGCAGAAATGAAAGATGTGTGGGAGCTTTCTTCCTTGACATTGGAGAAATAGTTCAGCTTTTTGGAAAATTGATATTGCTGTCATGTCTAAATGGTAAATATGTGGCTGGAGCCAGGAGAGAGTCAGGCTTGGTGTTTTTAACCGGCTGACTGCCAGTGGTTTATACGTGATGGACAGACTCCTGTTGTTTGTGTAGCACTCTGCCGGAAAACAAATAAGCATTTTTCCCTGAAAATGAGCTTTTCCTTTTATTGTCAGCTTTGATCTTTTTCTCTCTGTGGCCTAGAAAGATGTTTTCACTGCCACTTGTTCCCAAGAATGACAACAAATTTCACCGTCTGTGATTAGAGGAACCTCATTATCAGATCCTCCTTGTGATGGTGCTGTAATCAGGACAAAATATTCACTCTTGATTATTATATGATAAGAGTTCCAGCTGCTCACATCTGTTCCCCATTTCCCTTTATAATCACTGAAGAAGTCTTTACAGCATCCTGTGTATGAAGTGCTTCATAATGCCCAAGGTACAGAGTATCCTGCCAGTCCCCCCCTTTTTTTTTTCTTATCCTATTGTAACGTTTCACTGGCAAACACGCCTGTCTTTACTCTTTTGCTGCTACTTTACAACACTTTAACAAGGGAGGTTGATTTTTGTGAGGACTTGCCAAATTCTTTAATTGTCCCATAAACATTTTTCATCTTTCCTTTTTTGGTTTCTTTTTTTTTCTCACCACATAATCAGCCCCAGCTCACACATCCAATGTTGTTTTACTACTTGGCCTCTGATGAAAACAGCAAGAGCTGGAAACTAAACCTCGTCGAGAGGAAACTCATATTTTAGAGCTTAAATCTCCCGTTAGCAGAAGGTTATGGGTAGAGAATTAGACATGGCGCTGTGTCGACATGCTGACCCCTTAATGAACCTTGGCCTGTATTTTGTCCTGAATTACACACTGTGTGCTTTGTTCCAGAATCTCCTTTCTGATTTTCCTTTTCTTTCAGCTTTTCTGCCTTATTCTTCTAAACCCCAGGCTCTCGATGCACGGCTGAACTGAGATCTGGTATTGTATACCACGTATGTCCTTCGGATCCTGTTGGTTGTGGGGTCATATTGGGATCGGTTTAGATGCCGTAATTCCTACAGCAATCTTTATGTGGGTTATAGACTGTATGTGAAAGATGACATCATCCATTCATTTCTGGATTTCTCCATTTTAAATGCTCAACTTTTTCTGGCAGATCGTGGAGTGCTAAGTTAATGCTAACTTGGTTGACTGGCTCCATTGATAAAATACTTGAATTTTAATCACTAAAACTGACTCACAAAAGGTTTAGCCAGACTAAGCACAGCAGGGGCCTTATTATCTGTTTAATAATTCCAATAAAAGTTATTCTAAAAGACGTCAATACCGCAAACATAGTGGAGAGCTCCAATTTATTGACTCCCGTTAGCAGAGGTGAAACGTTTGCTTGTGTCGGCACATCTGGGACGCTTCAAACACCTAACTTTAACCAAATCAGAATGATTATAAGAGAAAAACACTCACCCTTCCAGTTGTTATGAAAGAGAAAGTTAGGTATATAGACCACACATATTTGTTGAACTTTTGATATGCTTGTGCCAAAAATGAAGGTAGACATTGACTCCTTTTTGGCCTGAAGCAGCCACTAAAGAAACTGCAGGAAGAGTTTTTGATTCATTGTCTTTAATGAAGCTTGTTATCCCACTGAAAAAAAAAACCCTTTTTTTTCCCCATAAGTGAATTTTTCGGGTTGTTGTCCCAAAAGTTTGAATCATAATTTCAAGTTATTTTCTCAGTTTCGAGTTATCTTCTCAGAGGTCTGAAATTTTGAGATAATAAGGTGAAATTTTAACTTGTGGGTAGTAATTTTTCTTTTTTTTTTTTGGGGGGGGGGGGGGGGGGGTTCAGTGGCCAAAAATAGCCAGAATCTCACTCAATCTATAAAAAGGTTGGCCTGAAATCTAAGTCTTGAGCCTATACTGACTACTTTTATCCTTATCTGAATCTCTTGAGCCATTTTATTCCCCAAACCTCTTTTCAAAATTTGAAGAAAAAAGGTACAGATGTGAGCTTAATTTGTTTTTCTGTCGACACAAACAACTATTTGCCTTGCATCATCTGAAATGTTTCTGTTACTGATGAGTTGTGTAGTGAGTGGTGCTGCATAATGTTCAGGAGTTGGGAGTCGAGTGCAATAGAATTAATTATGACACACTCTAAATGTGACCTAAAAACAAGGGAAATCAGTCCAGAGTGATCCTCGTGTAAAAATGCAGTCTTTGTTCCTTTTTCTTTTATGTTGATTTAATTGCAATTTTGCTCAAAAATACAGACTGGTGACAAATTAAAAGAAAAACAGTCATAGTAAGGCATACCACATACCACCAAGACAGCTTCGAAGCAAGTTCCCATCACTTTCCATGATCTCTTTAACTCCAATGGAGGCATGGGACACCTTTTATTGATGAAGATTAGTGTTAGGGTTAATGAATAATTGATTTTAAGATTTTTCACTTAATTTCTCACCCATCTGTAGTCGACCGGAGGGGCAGTGTGACTGGGTCAAACCTTGAAAGCCAGAGGAGAAAATGTAAACTTTTAATTGGCTCTGCTATCTGTGATAATTCACCCAGCACTACATTAAACCTACATTAACTCGAGCCAATACTTACCACAGTGTAACCGATTTTTATTCAAAAGGGAAATCACGCTGTTACATTAAAAGCTGCACTTTGACTTTTTTGTATTGGCTCATATTACTAACATTCTGCCTGTAGTGTGTTATCTCTGTGAAGTCACTCGATGAAATAATTCTGTAAAGCCTCAGACTTCTTAATATCCCCTGATGTTGCTTTAGGTTTTGACTGTGTGTTTGATTCTTATTGCCAAATAATGTCAAAGCCATGTTACCACAACACGCATACCTAACCTCTTCTGTTTTTAAAATTCTGATTTAAGTTAAGTGCTAATCACATGGCTGCTTAGAATGTTTAAGGTTTGATTATTAATTATGCCACACATTATTTCCCCCCATTTGGAAACACGAGGCATGAATAGAAGTTGTGTGCCTGTAGTTTTGCATTGGAAAAATATCGATAGTCTTGGGCTGGCCCTGGGAATATGCTTAATCTATGTTATGTATCTTTTACAGTGTACATATGTACCATCAAATTGAACACAAATCAATAACTCTATTCGAAGCCGGATGTGTGAAGAAAATATACCTGTACACCATTTGTAGTAAAATCATCAGCAGTGTAGTTACCATATTTAGCTTTTTGCTATATTTCATACTGATTGTAACATATCCCTGAAAACACTTGTTTGCAGTGTAATTTGAAATGCGTGAAAAGGGAATTGTCATTTGTTTACTAATAAAAGATTTCCAAAAATAAGTGTATGACTGCAGCCTGTAGGAAGCGTTCTTTCTTCTGTGTGTCTGGCCTATTAGAGATGTGTGCATTTCGATGTTCCTTAGGATACAGTGACGGTGTTGTTAGTGACTGTTTATGGTTTTCAGTTGGCAGCCAGCTGCATGGCTATATATATATATATAAGAATGACACTTGAGATGTGTGTTTGACATGCAGAGGGTTTGTTTTTTTTTTACTGCACTTTGAGTTGTGCTGAGAAGGAACACGCATTTAACAACCTCCGAATACTTATATATACAAAACATTCAACTTATTCAGTGGTTGAACTTTAATAGCACATTTTTGGGATTGATCAAGTCAATATAATGAGTAGAAATTCTGCACTATGTCTACATATTTTTACATCTGTAATAATTTAAGGCACATCTTTCATCACATTCAGAGATGCAAGCAGATCCCCTGGTTTAATTAGATGCGACCAGAGTTCAGTAGTCATTAATTTACATCGGTTTTCAAAACATTCAACATGTTGGGACATGAGATCACAGTTCATTATTGTGCCACCATGAATTTTTTGGACTACACAATTCAAGTGGATTTTGATTTCCAACAATTGTTGCAAGAAATAATCTATGAAAAACAATCTCATTTTCCCTGGATGATCGAGCATGCATCAAGATATGAAAAACTATATATACTATATTTCAATATCTTACCTGCTCTCTTTAAGAAAAATCTAACAAACTGATAGAAGACATTCATTCATTCAGATTTTGGTCCATACTGACGTGATAGCATCACACAGTTACTGCAGATTTGTCGCCTGCTTCTTTAAAGCAATACTGGAGACTAATAATATCACTCGCACAAGAACTATGTGTACTTTTTACTAACTTTGTCATATTTTGCTGACAATAGTTAAGTACTTTTATTTTAGTACGGTGCATAATGACGACTTGTACGGTTGATTTGTTTTTATTTGTTGATAATGTACTCGTTCTAGATGTTAGCACTCACTCCACCACAGCAGGTAAACTTAGAAGCGTAACTCTTTAGGCTGAAATTAAAACCTGCATGCTTAAGCCACGTCCTCTCGCTGGATTCAGGTTTCGTGAAAAACGCAGGTGGCGTCCCCACCAGCCCTGGGTGCACCCCGGCATCACCCACCCTCCACCTCCTCCCTCTTCACCGCCGGGTGGCTATGCAGAGGCAGTGACGTCAGCAGGCTGTCTCTCACTCCCTTCCTGCTGCATCACAACAGGCGTTAGTAGCTCGAGTAGCAGTAGTTGACCGGGGGGACGGGATATCCACCGCTGATTCATTGATAAATAAACTCTATTGACGCTGCAACACTCGACAACATCCTAACACGGGAACTGGTTGCAGTGCGATAATCCCGCTCCAGCTGTTGGGACATGGCCAGGCCGGAACAGGTTCTGCTCTTGGAGCCTCAGCACGAACTGAAATTCCGAGGTAAGAGGGGAGGGCCCGGCTGTAGCAGGGAGGAGGAGGAGTGGGGGGACCTGCCTCTGTCAGCGCTGTTTGGAAGGAGAGGGGGGCACTATTAGGGAACCCATACCGAGCGGGGCTGCAGTGCACATTTTCACAATATAGCCTTCATATGAAAAAGCGAAGGCTGCCCTGAAAGGACGGCAGGTCAGCTGACAGCTAGCTGCAAAGCTAGCTGGATTAGCTCTCAGCGGCTAGGTTAGCCAGGCCCTGTCACACATTTGACCTGCACCAAGTTCCTCTAAAGCGGGTTACAGCTACTAGACACGAAATATTCACCCATTTTAAAAATAGCAATTATAAAAAAATGACACAAGCATAACTGCTCTTTTAGTTCGCCACCTTTCATTGTCCATAAGCTGCAACATCCTTAGCATGTCTGGCTGGCTAACATTAGCTCCTCCTCTGATTGGCTGTCTCGCTCTGCTGGCCAGCCAGCTGTCATTTAATAACTTGACAGCTCACAGGACGGAAAAACTGGACAACCTGTGCAACTTAATATGATTTCAACTGTGGGTTAAAATTTCCTCAGTCCTTATCGTTTGGACTTTTGAATCAATAATAGATGTCTTGGTGAGACTCGGCATTTGGCTGCAAAATGTCACATTTAGGCCCAGATAATGTTACATAAACACATATGGTACATTTGTACCTGCTTTGGAACAGATTCTGGAGTTCCTGCCATAGTTTGAAACATTAAATGTTTTACTTAAAACTAAGACGCTGATAAATGTAATATTTATACTTGTTTTAATGATACCCTGGTCTCCCAAATGCCTGTATGGTCAGTGTTCTTTGGTTTATGACCCTTAAAGAACAACAAATTACACTTAGTTGTCTTAGCAAAACCAAAAAATAAATTAAATGCCAACCTTTATGATATTTATCACTGAGCTTCAGTGTAGTTAAATGACCTGCAGCCCTCAGCAATTTACACTGTAGCCACTGTTTAAATCCACTCAAAACTATCAGTGCTTGAGCCAGCAATTTGTTGAAGATAGTAATGCCTCCACTGCACGCTTGTTAACTGCTTAAGCATTAGTATACACGTTTCACTGTGTTAGCTATGATAGGCTCCAACCTTCCCGCAATCCTAATTAGATAAACTGTTTAGAATGTAGGGTGAGAAAGTAGACACCAAAGTGCATTAGTTGTTTACATGTTCGCCCAATAAGTGAAAGATCCCTGGGGGTTGAGTCAGCAAGGGCATTTGGTGTAAAAACTGCCAAATCAAATACGCAGAGCTACTCTCTGTAACGACCCTTTGTGAGCAAGAGAGCAGCTGAATGTTGCTTTTTCGTCTTCCTCTTCTTCAGTTTATTATCATGCCAAATAGAGAAATTGTATTTAACTATTGATTTGTTGTCACTTTTAGCACTTTAGTCCAATCTGCTCAAGAAATTTCATGGAAAGACCCAAAATTAAGAATGTGTTAGTCCACCTCTCATTAGGTCTTTAAATTCCCCGGCCTGCTATTTGGCTCTCCAGTTCCTAGCTTCAGCTCCATTTCATCTTAATGACGACGTGATTCAAAAACTGTTTTTAAAAAGGGTACACAAATAAGTAGGTAAGAAAGAAAAACTGATTCAGAAGTATTTAGATTTTTGACTCAACAAGGTTGGAAAGCTTCTTTGTAATGATTTAGGGTAATATTTAACTACAAGTTCATAGTTTTAAAACATCGTACCAAGGGGTTTGGCTATTCTTTAAAACCTCGGCCAGATCCGTACCTCGGTTCTGCTTTATTGGAGATGAATAATAAAGAATAGAGAAATATATTTTTTACCATAGAGTGTATCACCTGGTTGTGATTGGAACATGAACAAAAAGTGAAAAACACCATCATTATTATCCTGCTTTAACCATGCATATGGTTGTCGTGCAGTACAGTTCAGTGATCTGTAGCACGGTGACTCCTAATTGCAGCTTCATTAATGGCTAAATCCAGATCATTGTCTTTGCTCATCCCATGGGAGTACTGAACTAATACCATAATAGTTCACATAGTGGCAAGATATGCCTAGCATCACACAGCTGAAGCTCTTCTGAACCTCTACTCCTAATGTTTCCCATTTCAGCTGTTGATTGCCTTTTGGGGGGGAAGATGTGGGTCATATTTGCTGTAAAAAAATTCTCTCATAGATTTCATTTCAGGATTTTTTTTGAGTTCTATGTCTCATCCTTATATAACCTCCCTGTTTTAGCTACAGGTTCATTTGGTTTACTTTTGACTATTTGCACAACTGTGATTCTGTGTATATATAAGTGACCCAAAATAGACTATGTGCATCAAAGTAAAGCATTATGTCACCCAGTGTAACAATGTGTCTTATTAACAGATTAAACTAGAAACTCACTATCAATTGGAAAGACTGTTGCTATGGTTACCTAGAGTTGAAGCATTGGGTGGATGTTTGGGGTGTTCGTTTGTTACATGACTTTAGTGGACACACATCGCTTTTGGTAAATTCCTTAGCTAGAAAACACAACCTGTAAGAAAAAATATAAGAAAAATAAAATCTAAGTAAAACTGAACAAATACAGAATCTCAGTAAATAGAAATCTAGCAGAATGAAGTAAAATAAGAGTCATAATAGGTATAAAAATAAATACAGGTATTGTGCTAAGATTTCCTAGAGAAATTGTTCCAGTACCTGTTCAGTAAGTAGTGTAGGTCCATGTGTAAACTAGTTTTTTACATAAATGTAAAAGTAAACTGAAGATTAGTGCAAAATTAGTCCATGAACCATTTATATGTATCAAAATATTTCCTTCATTCAAACTGTATGTAGCCAAATCAATTGCAGGGAAAATCAGTAGGTCAGCAGTTCGTATCCCGGTGCAATCAGTTTTTCCAGTATTTGGTTGAGGGGTTCAGTCATCTTTAATTCAACTCTGTCTTTCATCAGTCTTCACTTAACCTTGGAGATCAGTTCTCTTTGGAGGCCAAGCCATCTGTTGCCGGACTCCTCAGATGATATATCTTCATGGCTTTTTGTGATGATTGATAAGAATCTGAACCTGAAGCCTGAAAGAATCCCACGTATAAAAGTGTCTAATAACTGTTGATCATAACCAGACAGAAGAAACTGTGTCTTATTGTAAATGAAAATACCACAAATCACATGCCTAGATGTAGGCATGCAGTGTGAAAGCTCAGGAAATACAGAGTGGGTTTGTTAGTAGCAATTTGTCTCTGGTTTTTACAATCTCTAGAGTAAATGCTCTTAAATTCTAGGCACTGGACTTTTTCATTTCTACCCATTTGATTTTTTTGTCAGGGGTAAGGGTAGCAAACCACCCCTTGGTTTTTATCTCCTACTTATAAAATCCAACATTGCATGATGACAGCTTCAGATATCAGCTTCTCATAATAGTTTTTTTTTTTTTTTTAACAACCATTTGTGGCCTCTGTGAGTTGGACACTGTCCTGAGAAACCTTCAGGAAGTAGTAGATCAGGTGTACAGTAGTCAGTGGCGTGAGTCCCTTTCATTAAAAGCCTTTAGATCTTGAGCCAAGCTTGTGAAGTTCTGAATTTCCTCTCTGTTTTTGCTCAACAGGGAGTGGAAGTGTCAGTTGCTCTCAATGTTTGCTGAGCTGAAACTTTACCTTGAATCTGGTGTATGTGCTAATTCTGAAATAGCTCCGTGTTTTCATACAGGGAGTTAGTGTGCTTCTCTCAACTGCAAACTTTACCATTACCATAATGGCTACTGTAGGGGACTAATTTGTAGTTTCATCAGAAAGCTTTACTTTATAAAAAGGCTTTCGCGATTGGTCAATGTGGTTTGTAATTGTTGAAAATCACAAGACGGAAGACTGTTTTGGTACTTGGAAATTAGCTGGTCAGTAAATGCTGGTTTAAAAGTCTGCACTTTCAGATCGTTTATTGATATATTTTCATCCCTCTAACCATGATATGTATAATAGTAGCTATATCTATGACAGCAAAGTGAGAGGAAGCATTGTCTGCAAATAAATGTGGATAGACATGGTCATTTATGGACATTATTTGCTAATATGGTTTTCCATGATACTGTAACATTCCATTCCATTAATCTTGCTTTCCATAAGGCTGACTGTAAAGTGTGTGGTATTGGCAGCATATTTGCTAAGTTTGGGAAGTCATGCAGCCATTCATCATTGCCCCTCGCCTGACCATGAATTAGCACAGCTCTTACTCAAGCTACTAGGGAGAATACAGGCATTAGTAATGCTTCGAGTCAGGTTTTTGTCCCATCAATGGGGATAATTAATTGCATATAAACCTGTGACTCTCAAGCTATACAAGAAATGATATTTGGTCAGTCGGCAACATCAGAAAGGGCTCACAATCTGCAATATCTGCAATGAATATTCTTGTTATATCAAAGAGACTAGTGATTAAACAGTAAGGCTTTCTTCAGCCTCACTGAATAAATCATGTTACATTTATTCATTTCAAGACTCACTGTAGTCACGTGCTAGAGCTCTGGGATCCACCCATATTTCTGTCACCAACATCTAAGTCAAAAGAAAACCTTAACACTGAAGTAGATATTGATTTACTCTTTACGTTGGGATGAATTACAGTTTTAGATGCTGCTTCCTCTCGTGGTGACTATAAAATGAGAAGGCAATAACTCTACTTATATTTCCTGCTCCTGGACTCCTAAATCAGTGCATGCATGGTATATTTTATACAGTGATTCAAATAATTCTGTTTCAGCAAACATTGATTATTGTTTCAAGGCAATAACTGAGTCACTCGAGACATTCTTTGAATAAACCAGGACAGCGGATTGGAAATTTCTCACTAAATGGCAATATGCATGAATGAACTTGATGTTTAAATGTGTGTATGTTTGAAAAATAATTATTACAATAATCCTTACAAACACTAAATCACTGCTGATTGGTTAGAATAAAATATAGTGTAGTGTTCAATCCAATATTTAGCTTCTTTTTTTAAAAAACGCATCATATCTGACAGGACTGAGTAGTATTTAAACTGAATAATTAGTCTGAGGATAATTTGTTCTTAAATGTTTTGTGTGTTGGAACAATTTTCTCTAGTAACTGATCACTGGTGCACATCTGCTCTGAACATGCTGTGACACAAATCTACAATAACTATGTTACTATAAATTCATACAGCTTACTGGACTCCACGTTAACAACATAAAACCACCTACCTCCCCACACCCCGAATAAAAAAGAAATATTGCCTGACTTAACAAACTCACTATTTCACTGTTTTAGCAGAAGAAAACAATAACAGCAATATTTGATAAGCTGGCAAAGGGTGCACAAAGTTGTCTTACAGACTGTTCTTAGGTAGCTGTTATCTAACCTATTTAGCATGTACTTGTTTAGGAGCAACAGTCTTCAGGAAATTCACATAAAAGTCTGTTAGGTTCTCAAAACCCTCTTAAAGTATTTTAGGGATTTCCTTGGGGGGGATCCCCTCGTTGAGTCATAATTGAGATTTGGGGCGTTTAACTTGTACAGAAGTCAAATTACTGAGCTCTTTTTTTATTTGTATATTATGCATTTCCACTTTCACTTGTCTAAGTTTCAGTTTTCTTGCACCATGTAAATACATTACTGGGGCTAATTGATTGCTCACAGCTATATAAACTTGCTTGTTATTCCCCTGCTTTTCCAACCCTTCATTTCATATTACTCTGTCAATTTTGGACATCATTTATTGTTCAGAATTACCTTCACTTGTGTAATTTCATTTAAAAAAAATGCTGGAAGCTTTACAAAGCAGTTAAGATGGGGGAGAAACTGTAACAGAAAAACATCTCTGGAGTTTTGGAAATACATGTGCAAGGAAGAAAAGAAAACAAGTTAATAATGACTTAATTTTACTTGAATAGCCTTGAATTTAATGTTGTTAAGCAGAAAAGGAAAAGTGTGTAGCTCTGCAATCCAAAGGAATATTTTAAAAACTTCTTCCATGCTTCTATTATAACGGTTATAGAGTAGTCCATTTCAGACTTGTTCACACTCTGTGTAGGCACTTTAGTTTAGCCTGATGAATTGAATGGGCAGTTATTTACACATCTGTGCAATCTAATGTCACACAGATTTTGTATGGCTTTGTTAGGCTAACGAACCGATCTCTCCCTGTGCATACCTCTGAAACTTCAGAGCTACAGTCCATGAGGAAAAGCAGCATTATTTTCTAATAGGTTGATGGCAGCCAACAAGGCAAATATTGTGCAGTGTCGATCAATGGAGGTTTCTCCATTATTGATAAAGGTGCAGAGCTTAATGCAGCCACAGAGATGTGGCCTGCATCTCCAATGCTGGCTATAATTAGTTAAATCCAAACTGCATTAGCTGCTCTGTTTTAGATAATGCAGTAGTAGAAGATTTATATTTACGTATGATTTATTTTGTATGTACAGCGTACCTTTCAGTTTTCTATTAATTGAATAATTGTTTTTCTTAACCACGAGGGCAGTGTAGATAAGCTCCATTAGTTTAATTGGCATGAAAACTATTTTTATTCAGATTATGTCAGGTCAAATGAAAAAGCCTTCACATTTCAGGCAGCCGATTTGTTACATCACATTAGACTTTGATAGACCACATTCGAATGTCTCACACATACTCGCAGCCATTTTCCTCTATTATTTACTTTGTTTGAAAAGGGTGCAGTCAGCTTGTTCTTGTTTGTATGTACAGTGTAAATGTGCTTCTTGGCACAATCTTTGGTAAATATTTATCAAAGAATAAATTGGTTTGTAAATTCATAGTACAAGGTGGTGCAACTTCTCAGTCAAGTGAAACTCCCACGCTCGCTTCTGCGTCGATGTGCCAGTTTAAGAAAATTACATTTAAGTGATTGTTTCTCAGTTTCTCAGAAACAGTCACATTATAGTGTCTGTTATCATGTTTTTTTCCTCACACTGTTGCTTCTTCTGTGCAGTTGATGTATCTTTATCACTTGGCTCATTTGATTTCATTAACAAGTTGCTTTCTCTTTGTCCTTATTTATCCAAAGACAGACTTGTCAGTCTTGTCACCACCAGTTTTTAAGTGTCCACTGTGTTTACTTTCCACACAGGTCCATTCTCAGACGTGGTCACCACAAATCTCAAGCTCTCCAACCCTACAGACAGGAATGTGTGCTTTAAGGTGAAGACGACAGCGCCGCGTCGGTACTGTGTGCGGCCAAACAGCGGAATCATCGATGCAGGCACCTCAATCAATGTCTCAGGTAAGGATTCAGGGAAGTAGGACTGAGTTAAGTTTATTCACTCACTGCCAAAATGACATGTTAGATCATCTGTCTCAAGTCTTTTAATGGATTGAACAATCATTGCTGCTTATGTGTGAACTGTACTGCTGGTCTGTATACATCTGGGAATAATTGGGATCATTATTCTTTCAACAGAGCACCTAGTAAGTTGGGATGGATGATTCTTATACTTCTTAAGAAGGATAGACTTTATACACGGTAACTTACAGAACTCATTGGTTGTCAAATCAGTATGAAGACAGTGTTATCCATATAATATATAAAGAGATTTGTTCTTGTTACATGAACTTAAAACTGCAACTGCGTGGTATTCCTCCCCCCTCCTTCCATTTTGAAGAAAGCAGGTACTGGCTAATGTTTCCATGTGTTCACCGTCTGTCATTTACAGTCCCAGACTCATTTTACAGTGCACCCTATCTGGTGTCAACAACTGCAGACTGTGTCAGTGGTGCCTGCAGTCAGCAGTGACAAACCAACTGAGTCCGCTCTGTCTGTTTCCTTCATTTTCCAGCCTTGTTAGACTGAGAAGGGTCACAGGTTAGAGCCTCAAAATGAGTTCGCTTCTCTGAGAACGTACTCACAGTGGCAGCTGTATAGGCATAGTCTGTGGTTAGTTTAAGTCCTATGTCTTTAGGGAGTCCTCAGGCTGTATCGAAGCAGGGTGTTTAACAGGATAGAACTGAGGCGTGGGCTGTATTGCAGGACATGTGGCTTTAAAAAAAGAAAAGTTGAACACATGCGTTATTTCAATGAAAAGCGGAGGATTATTTAAGATCTTACATACATATTGTAAAGTGATGAAATTTTTTTCATCACTTTACATTTTGGATTATTTTATTATTTTTTTCATTAGTATGTGGTTGTGTAGAGTACTAAATGATAGCTCTGTGGCTCTCCTGTTGGCTTGACATCTTTTATCACTGCAAGTGCCCATTAGCACAGTGCTGGTTTTGGCCAGTGCACTTTAATCTCCATTTCATTTTGGCACACAGAACACCACTTAATACATATGTTCTTTATTTATAGTTAAAAAAAAAAGACTTAACTAAATACTGCTCAGTAAACAATACATGCTAATTAAGACTAATTTACATGCCTTGTTGTGACTTAATACTAAAGGCAAAAAATGAACTACTATCAACAGATGTCATAGGTGTTTAATCCAATGTACAATCCATCTACAGTACATTTAGAAGCATTTCCTTTCTGAAAATAAGAACACAAACATCCTGCAAATTTTAACATTTCCATGTATGCTATTTACAACGTTAGTAGTTTGACTTATCTATTTGAAAGAAGAGACTATTTTTTTTTTGCTTTTTAACCTCCTGATTTATTTTGTAAGACTTTTGTTTTAACTGATTTTTTTTTTTACACATTACTGTGAATTTAAGTATATGTTAGTAGTGTTGGTTCACCCTAAAACACTGATTTCATTTCTTTAAATGAAACTCAGCATTGACTGAGACAGCTGTAATATTACAGAATAGTTTGAAATATAACTTCTGGAGTTTTGCGAGCAGTTGTTAGCTGAATGTTGACATTTTCAAAGGGGGTATGAATAAGCATAAGCCACAGTTCACAGTTTTCAGTCATTTTGAGGTGGTGGTATTACAGCCATGCACCAGCACAGGCAGCAATGAGCAATATGGCTGTTGAACTCAAGAAATTCAAAAAATGAAACACAATTAAACCTCAACTTTCAGATTTCATGCTTTGTAAACCTCGAGATTAGAACCGTCGTGTTTTGTGTAATAAAAAAATATAAAGAAGAGTTTTGTTTATTTTAAAGGAAAGCTACATGTCAGTGTGTTTTCTTCCTGGTCTTAAAAGCTCTCTGAAACACTGGACTGTTTAAGAAGTCGAAATAAGCACTGCAAGTTGCTATACCCACATTACTAATAAGAATAAACTTTTCTGTATACTGAATGCATGAAAGGTCTCTCCCAAAATAACTTGCCAGTATCTGCACTGGCGATATGACCAAAATCTCATATCCCGATATAAGAATTCTATCGTCCGATAAGGATAAAAATCACACAAATGTATCATTTTCTGTAAATTCTGTGAATCTCGGGCAGCTGGACTTGCGGGAAGTGTTTTCAGCTGCGCGTGTATGAAACTATACATTTTTAGACATAAGTTGTAACGGCCGCCGTTTTCTTTGTGAGTATTTATTACACGGCGTGCTGCGGGGAAAAGGCTGTTCTAACGTTTGAGTCTAAGGTTTATTTTTTAGCACCTGGCCACCACCTCTTCTTTAATTCTCATGCGTAAATAATCTGCTCTTTCACGTGATTCAGTTTATTTTGAAAAGTCTCAACAGGATCTTGATCTTTATTGTGAAAGGTTTATGTGGAACATAAACAAGCGGACATGCGATGCTGTTACCGTCGTTGTTGCTAACCACAACGCATAAAAACAGGCGCTTGTCCGTCCGTAGTGTGGTTATATTAAATATAAGAGAAAGAGAGAACTTTAAGAAATTAATATAGCCACTACAGTGATCATCAAAACGATGAAAAAATATTGCCGTAAACAGTTTATTTTGCGACACCAGGAAACAAACAATAGCGTAAAATGAAACGATAGACGTTTTTATATCATCATCCGATATATATCATTATATCGAACAGCCCTAATCTGCACTGAGGGATGAACTCAAAATTTTGTTCGTGTCACACTCCTATAGCCTCTGTTTAAGAGGACTGCAAGTCATCTGTAACTTGTTTCAGTCCAGTTTGTCTCGTATTTCCAGGATGTGCACAATAGTTGCACAGACATCCTTGTATACCACTGCATACCTACAAACCCATGATTTGCCATTTGTTGGCTTAGCAGTGGACTTGCAGTGCCTTTTGAAGCTCAGCTTTGCTGTAACTGTATATGTTGAATGTAGCTACAACCACAGGAATGTTTCTGGTCTTGATTGGTGTTATGTAGCAGTATCCAGTGGAAAAATATCTGGCATAAATGTTTAAAAAATCCTCGAGTCCACAAATATTGAGCTTGTTGTGGGAATATGTCAGAAGTTCTTCTGACATACTGGGGACAGAAAAGCAAAATACCTTCCCACAGTAAAACAAATAACAGTTTTGTTGTTGCTGCTGTCCGAATTGGTTTCATTAGATTGTCTTGTTCTCGTTTCCTCCATGCCTGTGTTATGACAGGACATGAAACTGAGTCTCCAGTCAAGTTCTCATTCATTCAGTAGTGACACATGGATTTGAGCGTTTATGGCTGTGATCTTTTCTAATATCCACATGAGCTTGTTACCTACCAAGAGTCTTGTAATTGAAGTTGGACTCTAAATAGAAGCTGATTCCATGAAATATGTGGTGGATTGAAGTGCTGCTAATGTTGGGATATTTCTCACTGTGATATACCCATGGTGGTGTAGTCGGTTACTTTTTCCTTTTGAAATATATTAAATAAGACAGACCCAAGAGAGCACAATCACGAGTAAGAGCCTGCTAACCTGAGAAGTCTGAATAAATATACATATTTATTTATATTTTATGTGAGTTTCATCTTATATGCTGGTAAATTTTCCCTCTTGGCTTCTTTCTCCACAACTCTCCTAACTTAGTTCTCTTCCTCACTCCCACGCTCCCACACCATATTGTCTCAGTAGGTTTGGTGATCTTTGACAAGGTCTCTGTGTTGACTAATACTGAACAAAGTGGCCAGGGAGTGCCCTGTGACGTGTCAGGCTTCTCTTAACGAGATTATAAAAGGTTGCTGTTATAGGTAGAGGGTGTAGTAATGAGCTTTTATGGTCATATATCTTGTTTCATATCGTATTGTTTTAATAATGTTGTTGGATTCACCTCATTTATCATCATAATTTTTTGATCATTGCTGTGCTTAAACTTGGATATAATCCTCTATTTTTCTGGCCCACCTTCTGTTTCTTAATCTTTGTTTTATTGCCAGACAGCTCTTTTTGTTACTGTTGTATGCTGCAGATAATCCCCCTTTTAAGGGGCCAGAGAAGTCTAGTATATTACACTTACTGAAACTTACTGGCTTTTCTGCTTTTTTTGAATAGCATATTTGTAGAGTAAGACCAACAAATACATTTTACAGCAGATGAATGAGTAAATCCCACTATAGTTGATCTCCAGGGCCTGCTTTAAGGAGCCAGTAGTTGCTTGTAACTTTGGTGTGAGCTGGTTTTCTCAGAGGACACAATTAATTAGTGACAGGAGAATTTTTTTTTTTAACCACCTCTTTTAACTTTCACCTCTCTAATGGTTACATTCATCATCAACAAACAGGCTGGCGATTACCCTTCTGTTTGACCGTGTTGATTACAATTAGCCTCTTTGAGTTTTATAAATTATTGCCCAGTGTGAAGAATACTAAATCATGCCATTAGCAGAAGTAGCTCTTGGTGTAAAGGTGTAATCAAAGTGGGTAGATCAAAGATGATTTAAATCACTTTTTCTCCTACTGAGGCTGTGCTTTTTTTCCATCTCAAGCTTTGACTCAGGATCATTTAATGTTATTCAGCGTTGCTTAAAGAACTTGCAAGCTTTCCTGACTCTATTTTCTTGTATTGTCCCCTTGGACCCAAGGTAGATGGCTGTGCAAATTGAGTCTGACTGAAACAGGACGTTCTCAATCTGTTCATGCCGTCTGTTTCTGATTTGCAATATTGAGCTACACTGATTGCTGTAATGGTGCACTACATCACTGAGGTTTTTCACTCTAGGGAGACTGGGGATGTGCCACATCTGAACACTGCCCTGATAGCTAGGCTGTTTGTTTCTAGGAAAAACCAAGGAATCATGCTGGCATTGTACTGATTTAAAAACATCTTTCAATTATATTGTGATTTAAAACCTGTAGTCAAAGGAGGAAAACATTTTCCATCAATAGCCATTTTCATCCTCTCTGCAATTCAGTCCCCTATACTAACATAAGAAAGGGATTGCTGTATATCATTGTTACAGCTCCTCTCAGTGACTGGAATAACATCAAATGAGCCACGAGTGGCTGTGAGGACTGATGTGGTGATGGGCTGAAGGAGTATTCCAGCTCCACACCTGCTTTCTGTTAGACTGATATGTAATGTTGAAGAAGAAAAAGACAGAGTTGGATGCTGTTAGAAAAATTACCCCCGAGGATTTTTGTAGATCTGTCAGTGTTTCGCCGTCATGGTAACATGAAGAAATCCTCTTTAGCCCCCCCCCCCCTTTTTTTTTTCTTCATCATGGGCAAACTCAGACACCCTTTGCTCAGTCTGACAAATACACGAGATGCACAAGTATATAAAACCTCAACATTTTCTCTCTAAGCTGGAGACTGAACATTAGTTTAGACAGAAAAAGTAACAAAGTTGGGAACCAACATTTTATTTATTTATTTTATTGCCATGTTTCACTCACAAATCATAATCTCTTCCTACCTGTCTGCGGAAGTTCCTGCACGTGATTCAAACAAGAGATGTGTTTTTCCAGCTCCCTTGGGGATGGGAAGTGGCAGTGAGGTTTGAAAAATGGGGAAATAAAACTGAGGTCTTCACAACAAAATGAAACGATAGTAATCTTTTTGGGGATTTCCTGGGGTCTGGGCTGGAGCTTTGGTAACTTATCCAAATTTTTCCTTCTATAAATAATAATTCTTTCTTTACTGTTGTAAAATTTTTCCTTTCTTTGTTTTCACATGCATGTTAATTGCAAGCACTTTTTCAAACAGCATTTTCTTCTTTTTCCCTTTTATTTATTTATTTAGTTTATTGATACTAGAGAGTCTTATAATTGCAAGACAGTACAATTTAAAGAAAATATTCAGAAACAAATTTTTGGAAGCAGACTAAATGTTTTTACTTTCTGTGCTGACATTAACTTTCTGTTTGTATTTCAGTTATGCTGCAGCCTTTTGACTATGACCCCAATGAGAAGAGCAAACACAAGTTCATGGTTCAGTCAATGCTAGCACCTCCTGACATGACTGACATGGAGGGAGTGGTGAGTGTGTCTCATTGTTCATAGCTTTTAGCATGTGCTTATTTGTACGTGGATGCTTTAAAACAGAAATACTTTGTACATAGATGCATCACATGCATATATAGGCATGTGATAGGATTAACCTCTTCCAAATATACCTGTTGAAATAAATGAGTCCTAAATTCAACATATGACACATTACACCATATCATTATTTAACTAAAACTAAACCAAAATGCAGAAGCAGTGTGTGAAAAACTAAGTACACAGTTGCTACTTTCATATGAATTTAGAGGGTAAGTAGCAGCCAGCTGTTTGCTAGTCAAATGCACTTGATTAACTGACGGTTATCGAGTGTGACCACATCTATAAAAGCAGGAGTTTTGGCAGTTTGCTGGTCAGCACAATGCTAGGGAGGAACAACCTGCACAAAATGTCATTTGGTGATAACCAAAGCATATCAGCACAAACACGTCATATCAACCATCACCCATGGTGGGGCAAGGGTTATAATTTGGACTTGTATTGTAACCACAGGACCTGTGTACTTTGCGGTCATTGAGTTAACTATGAACCAAAGTATTCCAGAGTCAAATGTGCGTCCGACAGCTCGGACAATGATCCCAAGCACAGCAGTAAATCCATGAAATAATGGCTGGATCATTGCAAAACCTTGATTCTTTTCTTTTTCAGCCAAAGTCCAGATCTCAGACTGAGTGAAATGTTGTGGCAGGACCTTAAATGCCTGCAAACCTCAATGAACTGAAGCAATGTTGGAATAAAAAATGGACCAACATTCCTCTACAACTATCTGAGTGACTGATGGTGTCAATGAATGCTGAAGGTTATTGCTGCCAAAGGTGGATCAACATCATGGGGTGTAATTAGTTTTTCACACACTGGTTCTACATTTTAGCTTGGTTTGTGTTAGTGACACAGTGTAATGTGACGCTTGTGCCTGTGTTGTGTTTGTATTCAAATAATTCTAAAACCTAGTAACATTTTAGTTTTTTATTATGTCCTAAAACCTTAGAAGGTGTACTTTTTTCACATGACTGTGCATGCATTAAATTTTACTGTGAAGGAAGAGGTTGTTAATCTACGCCTTTCCCACACTTAATGCAAGCCTGGGCTGCAGTGCTGGCACGCAGCAACAAAACACATTTAGCACAGTTTAGTCATAACATCATGTGTGGTCTGAGAGACATCTTTGTGATGACTGGCCCACATTTAAACACCTACATACTTGTGTAGCTATCTCATTAATATGACAACAGGCATCTTGCGAATTTGTTTTAATGTAGTGACACACATGAAAATGCATAGAATCAACAAGAGGGACGGTTACAATAGACATGCTGTATTAAATCAGAGCTTGAACTCTGGTGGGGTTTTGTGGGTTTTTGTGCAAGGTTGTGACTGTAACACAAGTTAGATGTGAAAGCAGATTTTTAAGGTGGGGGTCTTAAGAAGAGCACATGTCCTGTTGGTGACATGCTTCTGTCAGTTGTTTGTTTGAAACAATATGTGGAGTCAGTGAACAATGGACAGACTACTCTCATAATGGTCCAGTTGTTGGTGAAAATATGTAAGATGACGCTAAGCATACTTGATATTTAAAACCAGGCTGAGTCAGTATTGGATAAAGCAGTACTCAGAGATGCTTTCCCATACCTGGAAATTCCACACACTTTATCTAATCCCAAGAGAAGTGTAACTCCATTTGGTATGATATTTAAACTTGGGGAACCTGGGATTATATGCTTGCTTGGAAATCTTTCGAAGTTTTACCCGTCTGAGAATCGTTAAAGCACTAACATATTCTAAAAGATAACTCAAACAATGCGAAGACTTGGAAAACAAAACATACATATGTGGTTATTGCCTAAAATGGACCATCAAGTTTCTCAAATTCTACCAAAACCTAGTTTAGCAAGGGCACATTGGCAAAGCTGCAAAGTGTGTTACTGTAACACACATGACAGCACTCTCTTCTGTCTAAATTAAATTATTATTCAATTTACTCTGAATAGTAATTGCATAATTATTCAGGCTAAATTCCTGGTTTTAATAAAACATGGAAAGAAAGCTGTGCCGACAGAATACATAAAATGATTAAAGAGAAATTACTTCATCTGAGTGCTCTTAAAGATTGAAGAGCCAATTAATAAAGACAGCGCTATATTCCAAGGACACATGCAGTTTATGATCCTTATCTTTGAAAACCCAAATTAATTCACAAGGACATTTTGTGTTAATGTCCACTTATTTGTGTATTTCTTTCTTTTTTTCATCTTTTTTGCAACTCTGTCTTGAACCAAAGAGAGATTTAAACAAATTATTAATAAAGAATCAAGAATTATTTATTTGGCTGTTTAGCTACAATAAAAATGTCTTTATGGAGATGCAGAATTTTATTTAATTTTTTTCCAAAAAGAGTGGAAATACTGTATGGCAATCTCACCTATTAAAACACACACAAAGCCTATACATCTTGTTTTCTTTTCATCTAGCAGCTAGCTGACTTTATTTTACTCTGTTGCTCTTTTTCTGTTTTTATTCACACCATTTTTAAACAAAAATATACTTGTTTATTAGTGAGGGACATCAATGCATGTTGTCCATATCTTTTTCTTTCTACCTTTCTAGTGGAAGGAGGCTAAACCAGAGGAGCTGATGGACTCCAAGCTGAGGTGTGTTTTTGAGATGCCGACGGAGAACGAAAAAACGGTATGCACACAGACCTATCCCCTTTTCTTACCATGCATGTGCGTTTGTCTCCTGCAGATGTGATATCAGAAACAGTTATGTTTTTATCATGTTTTTCATTATTCTCTAAGTGACTGTAATTAGCCCAAGCAAGAGTCCACTGTTTAATTTCAGTTGTGAGTATGTCAATCACTATCTCAAGTCGCTAGCCAGCTTTTTTTCCTACAGTGCAGCCTCTTTGTTTTTGTTTGTTATTTTTGTTTTGGGTTTTTTGTTAATGTGTCCCAATGGGAAGCGGCATTATATATTAGGTGGTGTTTATTGTTGTTTTCCAGTTCCCCATCTTGCTATTGCTCTGCTGTATCTGCCTTCTTTATCCTGTATCTATCAGTCTTCATCTCTTTTCTTCTTTTTGCTCTCTTTTACCACCCCGGGTTTGTTCTTTTTATCGAGCCGCTTATGTTTGAACATTTTTGTAGCATTTCCCTCCTCATCATCTTCTCCATCTTGTCCCACTTTCCTCTACATCTCTCTTCCTGCCTCAGCTGCACTCATAGCCCTCAACAGCCCTTCAGAGACTCTCACATGTGGTTTATTGTTGTTGTGATTCCTCTCAGACCTCATATTCCGCTCAGCTGCAGAGACATTATTTCGTCATAATATGAGCTGAGAGAATTTGCTCAATGAACACCAGGAGAGAAAAGGGACCTGTGGTAGTTGTTTTCAATTCATTATGAGCTGAGAAATACATACACATGTCTCCCAGTTGGCTCTGTACGCCGCAGAGTCCGTTATGTAGAGATAATGCTGATAGAAACCAGCTTGATCCATTTACAAAAGGCACCCCTGTGTGAACTCTCAGACAGGAGAGGGGGTTTTGTGTGCATGCCTGTGTGTGTGTGTGTGTGTGCGTGTGTGTGTGTATATAGAGCAAGTCGCAAAATGTAAACACAAAGTTGTACCTGTGTGCCAGCAAAGACATCATACAGAATCACCATGGAGATATTTTAGTATCAACAGTCAACTTACTGCATTACAACTTTTCTCTCTGTAACCCACTTACAGCATGATATGGAGTCCAACAAGATGATGTCGTCCAGCTCGCTGAAGTCTGAGTCCTCGCTGCCTGTGAAGTCAATGAGCTCCACCCTTGATGACGGGGAAGTAAAGAAGATCATGGAGGAGTGCAAGAGGCTGCAGATGGAGGCTCAGAGGCTACGGGAAGAAAACAAACAGATCAAAGTGAGTAAAATGACTCAAGACTGTAGACTTCAAAGACACAGGTCTTTATACAGATATTAGGGGCTGCAAAGGCTTTACTGAAGGGAATGAGTTGGTAGTAAGTCCAGTTTGTCATTTCAAGCTCAACACTTTCCAGCGTGTTAGAGTGTTGCAGTACAAAATGTTACATGTCTTTATATTTTGCTGCCAAAGAGCCAAACATTATTTATTATAGTGGTCTTGAGCGAGTTCTCCAGGCTTTCTGGTATTTCAAAGTTTTTGTTTGGACATTGGCTGCCTTTTCCAGTCCTTGTACCTCACCATTTTGATCCCAAACACACTGCACAAGTTTCAGTATTTCCAATTTTCCTAGCAAAATATGATTGGTGAATAATGGAGAGTGGCTCAAGACTTTTGCACGGCTCACAAAAATATAATTTTAGCCGTGGTTCAAGTGGGACATCCATTAATCACACGGTTGGTTTAAACTCCCTGCTCCATATGTGCCATGTGCCCCCTAGATTTATGGACTGAATAATTTCCCATGGAGTTAACATATGTAAACGTGTAACTACAAATAGGAAATTATTTTTAAAGAAACTGTCTTGTAAAACGAAGAGGGACAAACAGGTCCAGCTTCACATAAAGACTCTTGGGCATTGTCAACTTACAGAATATAATTATTTGTAGGTTTGGTATTAGAGCTTAATCGGGCCAATGAAAATATTTTGCTTTGAGGCTTGACTCAAAAGCAGAAAGTGATATTCAGCTGATTAAACAAAGAAAACCATCTCAGTCATCAAAATTAGCAGATGACATCACTGAACATCTTGAATCACCTCTGTGTTGATTATTTTTTTGTACTGATTGATAGCTGATTGATGTTTACAATCAAGATAAGCTAATTAAGTAGAAGTGTTTAGTCACACAAAGCAGTGTCCTCCACCCAGGCCAGTAACTCACAATTAAGGTTTGCATGGAGTACAGCTGCTGATATCTTTAATCGGTAGCAGACCTCAGGGTTTAAAGCTTGTAAGCTCGCAGTTTTGCAAATCAATGAGTATGCCATCAGTCACTAGCATCATTGGTTTCAAATTAGTTTTTGTAAAGGTTCGGTTCGAAATCACACACACACACATGCACACACGCCTACGCTACAGACGTCCAAGAGTGAGTTGTCCTCCCTTCAAACACCACCGCCTCCGCCCCTTTAAGTTCTTGCCAGAGGCAGAACGACTGTTGGCTGCTCCTGCGGCTGAGATTAAACTAACAGAGAGCCCCCCCACCCGCTGCTGGGAAATGAAGTGTGTTAAACCCTGGCGCCTTGTGCGTTCCTTTGGAGGTTTGGGTCAGATGAGCATTTAAGCAGATCCGATTTCTCTGAGCTAATAAATAAATACTCTTATCTTATTAACTGATTGACAAACCGACCATTTCTTAACCCTTTGTTGTCCTTTCTTATTTCTCGTTTCCACATTCCTTTTTCTTTATTTCACTCACTCATCACTGCTTCCCTGTCATTCCCTTCCCACACACATCCTTTCATCATTTCATATTTATTCCTTTCACTCCCCTTACTCTCCCCCTTTCCCGTGTCCCCAATTCAGGAGGATGATGGTCTGCGGATGAGGAAGAGTAACATCATGTCACCTCAGCACCCCTCAGTCGCGATGAAGAAAGAGGAAGGGATGAGCGCCCGTACGGTGGCCCTCATTGTGCTCTTCTTTGTGATGGGCGTCATTGTGGGGAAGTTGGTCTTGTAGAGCACAGCGCAGTTCGGTCGGCCGCAGCATGGGGATGAAAACAAACACTGGATTTGGAATTTTGGATTATAAAACGCCATACGTGCTGGGTAGGGGGTGGTACTAGTTTTGATTCAGTCTCATTTATGTAAAATAATTCAAAAGGTAATGTATGAGGAAAAAAATGAAGAAAAAAACAACTTGTCATGTTATGAACAAACCTACTGTTACAGGTCTTGCCTCTACGTAATCATCACATAGTCATTCTGGCTCTCTTCCCAAAGTTTCACATAATAGAGTTGACTGGTTCTGTGGGTGGGAGAATGATGGAAACATGAATTAACACTTGTGATTCAGACCAGTGGATTTTCTAGCACTGGCGAAGTAGTGTTGGTGCGATTGAGTCAGTTTGCAGTCGTGCAAATGTCATTCTAGTGTATTGATGTTTCTTTTTCTAAGCGACGGAGGCCAGAGCCAATGTATATGAATACAAAATCACCCCACTGTACAGTATATCCAGGTGTTCCTTCCAGCGAAACCCCCTTTAAGGAAGGGATTTACCAGAGAGATGATCCACACAGTTCGGGGTTTTACACACACACACAGGGCTATCTCCTCCAATCAGAGGCTTTGTAAAATCAGCTCGTCTTTGATTGTATGACAACTTTGAGCAGTGTATGAAACACTATGCCGTAGGTGTTTTCTTTCCTCATGACCTTTTTTTCTTTTCACTCTACCATATTTCCCTCACTTGTCACTCACTGCTCACTGCATCCTCCGACTGTCAGAGGGGGATGTGTTTGATTGCATGCGTTCACACGGAGTGTTGCATCTGGACTTTTGAATCTAAATTAGCTGCTTTTTATAATGGTGATAATATAATGTCATTTGGCTGTAGGTTTGCACAACTACATTTCTGATTTTTTTTCTTTTGTGTTTTGTTGCATTTTTATGATTTTATTTTGAGTAATTTTGTTTTGTCGTTAGGTTTGATGCATTTAAGAATATTGCAGCTACCTGAAATGAGGATTAGATCAGTCGTGTAAATCCAGATGAAAGTCTTGCCTTGTGACCTGTTGGGGTGCAAGTTATTCTCAGGCCAAGTTGGAGGTGTATTATGTACAGACGCACATACACAAAACACAAAGCATGCGTGCACATAATGAGAAACCACAAAACTAAAAGACGGTGCATGAAGGAGGAGTGGTTTTATGTCACTGACAACAGCAAACCACGTCAAGGTCCTCTTGCAATGTCCAAACACATTAAGCTTTGTCCTTTCCAGCTCTTTTCATTCTCTCATATTGTCCTTTAACCATACATTTGTTTATTTGGGGCAAATGTATGTCAGAGATCAGCCGAGTGTTTTAAGCTGCCTAAACCCGCTTCCCCAGTTGTTGAGTTTCTTTGCTTACTCACGCTCTGCAGGCCTCTGTTCAGTTTTTTTGGGGTGTTTGTTGAGCATTTTTCTGTCACTTAAAATGTTAAATCCTCACTGCATTTGAAGTTGTGTTCATTTTAATGCACTAAAGGTTCCGAGTGTTTCTCCTTTGAACTTCCTGCCTCACACAATGTTTTCTTTGTTTGTTTTTCCATGAAGCGAAAGGTGGGAAAGTATACAGTCAGCTATAGCCTTGAGGGGACCACGTGATGACAATGTACTGTTTCCACAACCTTCAGAAATAATAATAATAATAAAAAAGAAACATAAAGCATTCTCAAATTGTTTCAGCTCCAAATTTGCATATAACACGGGAGAGCGTTTGTTATTCTGCTCTGCATTAAAAAAAACAGCTGGTCATATTTTGTATCCCACTTTCAGTAAACTGTTGAACAGACGCAGGAGTCCACTCCCCTTTGCTGAAAGATATCTACGGTTAATTTAGCTGGCGGGTAAGCGATTAAAACAAACACGTGTATGTTTCGACTGTATCTCTATGAAGTCGGTGGGTTTAGGATGACTTGCTGCTTAAAGGGAGGGCAAAGCGAACCTAAAACTAGTCTCATCTTGGATTATCAGACCTGGGTCATACAGTGCTTGCAGAAAATTGTTCTTGTTTAGTGAATCCTGACTGGAGTATCAGAACCTTTTTACACAAGAAAAATACCCTAAAACATCAGAATAATCCATTTATGTGACTGAAAATGTAACTTTACCACTGCCCCTGGTGCAGTAAACTCCATCAATTTGCTACTTCAAGGCGGATTATACAAACAAAAATGATTATGTGTGAACACTAATCAATCCAGGCCTGGTCGTAAAACACATGACACTGATCTGTCCTGGAGCCTGACCATCACCGTGATCAATGTAAGCAGTTAAGAAACTGTTTTGTATGTATATAAATAAATAAGTCTATCTGAGAAAAAGATTGATATTCCTAGTCAAGTAGTCTCTCTGGTGTATAAAAATAACCCAACCTGGTTGGACTATGTAGCATCTTAATAAATTAAATGAATAAAGCCCCTAAATCACTGTGTGGCGTTATTTCCTGTTACGTATGAAAGGCTACAGTGTGACCATCATTATACACATGTAGCATTTTAAAAATATTCTTTTAAAGTGTCTTTAAAATCAGGGATGGGATTGTGGTAACATTTTAGGGTGGGAAAATATGTTTGAAATTAAGATATTTGGTCTGGAGATGACAAATTAATCTACTGCTCCTTACAAAACTGGGAAGACTCGACTACTAACAGACAATGCTTAAAAAACCCATTTTGATAGAGACTTTTTTTCTTCTTCTTTTGTAATTCTCTGACATTCTCAAATCTCATCACAACCTAGTTGTTAAACATTACCCACAGTGCAACTTAAATGGTAAATAGACTGATGGTCGTAGAGCAGTTTGCTCTAAATAAGCACTCAATGCACTTTTTACTACAAGACCGATTCACCCAGTCTCTCACAGACAGCAATTTAATCCAGCGGTGGGCTATAAATTTCCCCAAAGGGCCATGTGAAAAACTGCTTATAAAGGGGTAAAATTAATATTGAGCAGAACTGAGCTCAGCTTATTATTATAGCCCTCCATAACAGTCCCAGTTTCTCGTGGCCCCTTGTAAAAATTAATTGCTCACCCCTGTTCTATAACTAAGCACCTTGAATCGGGAGCAAAATATCAGGTTCAGTATCGAGGACACTTCCCCATGCAAACTGGAGGAGCTGGGGATCCATCAGCACTATAGGCAGAGATTACTTACAAGCTAAAGTAGCCTTAGGGAAGGATAAGAATGAGCCTGTCTAGGTCTTGTAATCTAATTTCCCCTTAATTATTAAAGCATTTATATGATTTTAAAAGGCTCTGTTATTCCATGTTATCTTAACCAGCACTGATTAATACTATTTGAGGGGAAAACAAGGTGATGAAGAATGAAAAAGGATTTTAAATGGTAGAATTATGACAAGCACTTCCCAGTGAGATTTACTGAGAAAGGTTTTGGTACTTACTGACTCTCTTATCTTCAGAGTCCCGATCTTTCTTTAACCTCAGAGAGACCTGCACATAATAGAACTATAGTAATGTTAAGAGCCTGGCTTTTTTCCCCAACACTAGCTGCACAGGATGCATGTCCAGAGTCCTTAAAGACAACGCTGACCGTGTCCTGTCCAGCTAGCCTTCGATAGCATCTTTGTTGGGATTGGAAAACAGGCTGAAAATCGATCACTGTGCAGCAGGCAGGTTTTTAACCCAGAATCTTTGAGGATTCAGGAAACACTTTTAACATGAGCTTCCTGGGTTTTTCAAACATTGCAGGATATTTATATTACAGAGAAACAGATCTTTATCACTGTGACTTAAGTGGACTAATGCAGATGCATTAGAGGGACTTATAGCTTATATTCAGTAATGCTTTAACTCATAGCTAGACACTTGTCTTAAATGGGTCGCATTGTATATGAAAGTAAATTCAGAAGAGTTTATTCATTTGTTGTAATAACTGGACTGATGTGAGGACAGCTCATCAATAAAAGATGGCTGTACGTGTGCTGTATGACTGCTGCTCTCAACAAAACCAGACCTGCTGCCACTGACAGCCGAGGCTCTGCTGGCTTTTTAGTTGCTTTTGCTTTGCTTGATTTGGCAGCACCACAATTTGCAGTGGGATAAGAGTGTTAACATATATAGCTGCAGGGAAATTAATTACCCCTCGGATTTCTGTTGCTGCTGCTGTGTTGTGGAGTAAAATAAAATCCAGGGTGATTCATCCCGTGTTATTGTATCGGTAACAACTTGACAGTTTTTCTGTCTGCACGTCGTGAATGGATGCAGCGGAGCCGGGTTTGTGTCAGGAAACCCCATGTGTTCACCTGAGCCCATTAGCTCCTCGGCTGTTTGGTTTGGCCACAGCAATGCGCAGCTTCAGGCTCAATAGTGGAAACCAACCAATATTAATTCACAATTTTTTCATTTAAGTTGGGTAATAATCTATTCCCAAGGTAAATCGTGTAGGGATGTTTTAAAAATGCTGAAAGGATTAAAATTACAAGGTCTGCTACTTACCTGAAGAAAAGGTCCGAGGCAACAACTGTAAGATACCAGTTACCCAACAAATATTCAAGTAATTCATTTGGCCAAGAAATGGAACGTGTAACACTTTCAGAACCACAGCTTTTCATCTGAACATGATGTTTTAAACTCACGAACATCCAGGAGGAGCTCATACTCATGGTGAGGCATCTGTTATTCTGTCTGTTCACATTCACAACTGGTCCTCGTCCAGTGGTCATGATAATAATGAGTAATGGTCAGAATTTAATGAAACATGCATACAGTGATCACCTAATGGGTTTTCACAAACATTTTACTCAAGGTCAAGGTCGCGTTTAGTATTTTCAATTTGAGTGGCATTACTCTGTCCACTTTGTGCAATACGGCCAGCCAGCAACAACAAACCTATCACTTTCTCTTTGTACTTCACACATCATAAAAACCCGTGAACTGTGATGGATCGTGACCCAGATGAGCTATGATGTCATTGACATTCTGGTTTCTCTGAATTAAACCAGATGTCATCTGTTATTTTGTAATCTTTGAAAGAAAGAAATGGATTCTGTTACCTTTGGACAAAGGTTTCAAAGCTTTCTGACTCACTTTCCAGTCTATTTAAAAAATTATTACCAATTAATGTGTCGCCTGATGACGTAGCCCCCATCACTCCATCATCATTTAATGCAGAGTGGTGTCAATCTTGGCATGTATTGCTGAGTAAGTGGCTTCCCAAAATGTCAAATTATTGCATCAAGAGGGCAAAATTCATTTCAAATCCTGCTTCCAACTAGCGTTCAGCCTGATTAGCTTTAGCCCTTTTCCTCTGTGCTGCATGAGTAGCCTTCCTATAAGTGTGTATTTGTTTATTTCTGACCTCATTAAAACTCTGTA
The DNA here is from genome assembly GCF_056152115.1 of Neolamprologus brichardi. Lineage (NCBI taxonomy): Eukaryota > Metazoa > Chordata > Actinopteri > Cichliformes > Cichlidae > Neolamprologus > Neolamprologus brichardi. Next base: position 28,526,977 of record NC_142108.1, on the reverse strand, counting down.
TCCCTTTCCTATAATTGCACAGAAATGTTTGTTCACGACTCATATAAAAGGAAGTCCATTCTGAGGTCGAGGATTAGAAATAGACGAAGAGATAAAAACTCTATATTTAAAAACCTTTTAAAGGTCTGTGACCCTGAGCAGAAGTAATCCATCACTGTCTGTAATATGCTTCTAAAACAACTCATGCATACAGAGTCTTATTAATAAGGAATTCGGGTAAAGTTACATTAACACAGATCAAACCTAAATCATGCACACATCTGTATATCTCACCATTCAAATTAACAACAATCCAGTGACCTGAACAGTGTTCACAGAAGGGCTGTTAAGAAACACTTGATACATGTAAGAAAGTAAAGCATTAGTCCCTCTTCTTTGACTTTATATGAAACTGTCTGGATCTGTCCGTTCTTATAATCCATTTTAAACATTAAAAAACGCAACCCGTTGACCCTCATTCTGGACATCGCGTGAAAGCCACAGGTTTGTTTTTTTTAAAGCTCTGATTGATCTATAACCAGCCTGCCTTGCATCCCGCACCCCATCCCCACATACACACACCGTTGTTTCATTAGGTCTGTTCTTCATAGACCGCTATACAGAAAACTCAGTGTCTGCCTGCACTTTGAAGTTTTAAAAATACCTAAAATGTTTAATTATACATCACCTTGACACCTCTTTTTAAGGTCTTAACTATGAGCCATAATTTCATTACGCATCCATGAAAGTGCACAATAAAAACGGTCCATCTTTTACTTCATTGAAACATTTTTGGCTTGTTTAAATATGTCGTTAATTTATTTTCCTTCTCAAAGTTTTGTGAGTGAAATAAAATACTCCTCATGGCATAGCTGCTTGGCACATAAGTAAGCCAAATTTCATGCAAATTTTCTATTTACAAGAGGTCTCTGTAAGACCTCGGGGGGCCTGAATGGTTTGAAAAATAATTGGCAGAAAGGTTGGATCCAGGACAACTGGCAGTGAGTGATGCAGTCTGGAAGAACTGGCCTGTGGCAGATCCATCCAACACACACCCTTTCAATCATTTGTGTGATCTTAACCTTAGAACAGAAACATGACCCGATTTAACAAGCCACCAGGACTGACAGATAGTCCAGAGGGGAACGCTTCTGTCAAAATGAGTCCCAGAGGCAGCAAATATGCTAGAAATGTATCTCAAACTGGATGCTGTGAGTTACTGTTCATCTGTAATGATTTTATGTGGCAAAGGAGAATGAATTATGGGTTTTCTTTCTGCTTTTTTCTCTGGGATCTGCTGTGACCTGGAGCGGCGAAGAGTTGTGTATTTCCTATTTTCCAATTTCCTTGTGTCTCTTCATACTTCAGTTCCACATTATTTCACAGAGACATATTGTGCTTTTTACAGCTAAAATCACTTTAAAAAATATGACATCACTGAATTATTAGAAGTTCTACAAATAAATGATTTCCCCACTGAACTCCTTTGAAGGTTTTATTGAAAATATATGACACAAAGTTTTGTAAACAACTATTGCACACAGAAGGCAATGTCTTTTTTTCCCCCCATCCATCCCTCCCACCTCCAATTTTGGGACAACTGTCACTTTTAATTGTTCCATTTCTAACTACAAAACTAGAATTTATAATGAATTTGCATAACCACCTCATTTACTTTACTCTAAAGGGACTCTAAGGGAACCTATGGACTGAACTATCTATAAGCAGTGTTGGGGAGTAACGGAATACATGTACCGCCGTTACGTATTTAAAATACAAAATATGAGTAACTGTATTCCGTTACAGTTACCGTTTAAAAAGGTGGTATTTAGAATACAGTTACTTTGTTGAAATAAATGGATTACACAGCGGTACTTCCCTGTTTCATATTGTCGCGGGTGTTTGACAGCTATGTTCTGTTGTTCCAGGCGGCAGCGTTACGGTTGCCATGGTTACAGGGTGACGCTCTCTCTCTGCGTGTTTCCTGGGTGAGAGAGCGCCTTTTTGTTGTTGTTGTGCTAAGCTAATAGGCAGAATGCTACAGGTATAGCTCTAAAGAATGTAGCATCATAGGCAGTGTAGTCCGTGCTGCAGGGAGAATGGACTGCCATACACGTTATGTGTCTGTGAGCCCGAGGAGGGAGAAAAAGGAAAGGTATGAGCTGTCATCGATTAAAAACGGGAGCTGGAAGCATGTAAATATAATAATAACCACTGCAGCCAAGAAGAGTGCCTGACAAGCCCAGTTGTAAGTAAGCTATTAAGACCAGTGTTGCCAACTCCTCAGTAAGGAAAATCGCTATTGGCTGTCCTAAAAGTCGCTAGAAGTCGCCAAATGACGTCATCACCTAATTTGCATAATTGGTCATGCTAATGTAATTGTAACCTACGCTGTTGGAGAGAGAAATAACACCGTGGAAGAGACATAAAGTCAGTAAAAAAAACGTAAATGCATTTAGAATTTATTTAGAAATACAAATTAAATTTCTTTTAGCAATTATTGTTTTTTAATGTCACAATTCCAACCCTGCTCCTTTATCCAGGCCTGGACCGGCAAAGGTGACCCGAAATCGGCACTCTGGTGGAGTTACTGTGTATGAGAGTGTTTGTTTATAAGTAGTTTTAAACCTTGTGATCCACAAAACAGTGTAACAGTAAAAGAAGAATTGACTGTGTTACAGTCAGTGTGGGATCAGCGGCTTCGCTCATGCGCGATTCATTTGCCGTTTGGACGCACAGGTGTGAACGTCTCCTGCCCTGATAGCAGCTGGGGGAGGACTATCCTCCGCCTGTGAGCGCTTTGGCACGGGTGAGGTGCCCAAGGCAGCACCGCTGCTTGTTGAGAGTAAGAGCGATACGCGTTTTCATGTCAAAAACTCGTCATAAATAAGTCTCCAATAATACCAGAAAAAGTCGCCAGATTTGTCGCTAGTCGCTTTTTAGAAAAAAAGTCGCTAAGGGGGTCTGAAAACTCGCTAAATATAGCGACAAAGTCGCTAAGTTGGCAACACTGATTAAGACTCGACTTTACACCGTGTTCGTGTTTTCCTCCAAAAACAATAAGTTCCGTTGGAGCAGCCTTTCAACGCCTCTCTCTGTCTCTCGCTAGCAAGGTTGACCCAGACAACAAAGTAAAGCTATTTTTTCGGCTAAAAGCCCAACACAGAACCCACCGTATTAGCCAGAGGTCCCTTTACTAGGTTCGGAGCCGCGGACCTTCAGTAACAGTAATAAATCACAGCAATAGTACATTCACGTAGTTGGAAACAGCATGATAATATATTAAGTAATCCAAAGTATTCAGAATACGTTACTCTCATTGAGTAACATAACGGAATACGTTACAGAATACATTTTGGGGCATGTATTCTGTAATCTGTAATGGAATACATTTTAAAAGTAACCTTCCCAACACTGTCTATAAGTAAATAATTGTGAGTGAAGCTGTGAAAACTAGCTCCACCTTGATGGAGTAAAATGCAGCTTGCACACACTGAACTAGTACATTAAAGAGTTGCACTGAAACACATTTGAGATATTGTATTTTACTTAACCTCCTAAGACCCGAACTCTTCCACAGCGTGCATTTTTAATTTCTCTTTTATATTTGGGCATATTGGGGCCCGATGAATGTAAAAACAAAGAATTACTGGATTTTTATTTATACCTGATTTTTGTTTCTAAGAAAAATAAGAGCCACATATAAGGATATTTGTTTAAAATTTTGATAGAGCAGTAGCAGTATAATGTCCTCGTAAGTGGATATCAGGCCCTTGTAGAGCAAAATTGAGTATTTTGGTCTAAATAACCCGAAATGTGATGTCCACATATGTGGACGCCAGGTCCTAGGAGGTTAATATTTAAGTTTAAACTACTTTGTACCTACTTTTGCATGTGATAGCTGTAGGTCTGTTATTGGTTACTTAAAGGTGGCTTTTAAGCTGGTAAAATTAGTTATATATTAAACTGCCTAAAAGTATGAAGGGCAGTTAAATAGGCCCAACAATACATTTTTCATACTCATTAAGAGATCATCAAGATAGCATATACAACACTCTCTGGTGCCAGTATTCCTGAAGAATAAATATTTTTGAGCCTTAAAGTACATTTTTCTGGGAAAACTCCTGTATTCCTCTTGAAGTACAGGACATTTTTCAAACTACAACACTCCTCACACAACCTACTAGTGTACACTTTTACTCATAGCACATTTTTCTGCTTATACATATCTAATATAACACATATTATACATACACTGTTACTTAAGTGGGATTTTGAACAGGAGACTTTGTATAAGTTAAAAGCCTGAGCATTTCTTCCACCACTGTTTTAGTGATAGATGAAGAATTCATTTTATGAAAGTAAAAAAAAAGAAAATTACGTGCTGGAATGAGGTGCTGGATCTGTTCAGAGGTTGGTTAAGTATATGAGCATGAGGTCATGACAAAAAAGGAGCCCGCTCTTTGTTTGGCATGAGATCAAGCAGGAAAAGTGCAGTCGCTGCCCCATGCTACAGCACTGTGGGCAGAGACACAAAGCCTTGTTGTGCAGGAGGACACGTTTCTCAATAGAAACCCATTTGTTTCAACTGAGCCAGCCAACTTATGGCTGATGATATCTTTTATGAAACAGCTGCAGCTCATATTCTTATAGAAATAATGGGATTTTCTTAACAGACCCTGAAATTTGAATGAGTGAGCGAGGTTGGAAGTCGTCCATACTACTGCAGTGATGTCATCTCAATTACGTGTGTATATCTGTGTGTGTGCATGTGTGTGTGTGTTCATTTTTATGGGAAAGCAGGAGATGGGAGAAAAAAAACATACCTCTCCTGTATTTCTAATGAATCTCTGTCCAAAAGCAGCACTGTGTCTTTCTTTTACCAGAACATTTGTCAGACTAAACCACCAAACTGTTTGTGGTCTGGAAACTTGGTTTAGCTGAAAGGAAACTCCTTAGGGTTTGTTTTGATTTGTTTCTTCTTTTTTTAAAATTTTTTTTTTTTTTTTTTACAGTCTATAGGAATAGAAAATCGTATTCAAAGGTCAGCTCATCAGAAAAAAGTCTAACAGCAAAGTAAAGAAATTTATTTCTTAAAAAAAATGGTTTGCATGTGCTATGTTGCAGAAGTCCATGGGAACACAGCTAAACTGCACAGGTGGTAAATTGGCTACTTTTTCTTGACTGTTACACTGGGCCCTAATTAAGAGGCTCATTGTTACATTTTGTTGGTGACTGACAGATTTTTGGACATCTTTTCTAGTCTGGAAAATTTCAAGTGAAGGAATTTTGGCCAGTTTTCTTATGCGTGACCACTGTGTCCCTTAATACTTGTGTTTCTTTCACTTGGTTGACTTTTAGAAAATTAAGCAATACAATTTTTTTTTTGGTATGAATGGAATAGTTTGACATTTTGATAAATAGTCTATGTGTATTCAGTTTCTTGTGAGAGCCAAATAAAAGAAACAGGTTACCTAACTTAGTTTCTTTTCAGTTACAAGCAAATAATCTGTATAATGCTGTTCCCTATTTTTATTCTTTTTGCTAAGCTAAGCTAAACTACTTACTCAACTGTTCTGAAAGTAAATACGTGTACATTTAACTTTTCACATGTTTTTTCCTTTTGGATTTTGACATTTAATATATGTGCATTATTTAGGTGACTATTTGCTAGATCTGTTACAGTAAATTTAGATTTCATAAACAAAATAAAGATAGCCTTGCCCAAGTTTTGCAAATTAAATAAATGAAGTATCCTCATTCTGTAGTGAGCTTTACCGTCGATAGAAAAGAGGCAACCTAAAGGAGTCGAGAAATAAAGCTACTATAGAAGTGCCAAAAACTCCAGGTCCTAAAATGGCCATGTGAGATTGGTTCTAAAAACAAACCAGTCCCCACTGACTCTTGCGTTGAAATACCAAGCCCAACCCCCGTACACCTTAATGTCTGACTTTACAGAAGAAATGATACATATTTATAGCCTGATAAAATAAGCCTCTTTAGCTTTACTTCATGTAGTAGTCCATATTATATGAATGCAGCAGCTGTCTACAGTATCTGGGCAAGCAAGGCAAGTCCTGCTTGCCCAGTGCTTAGATAAAACCAAAAGGAAAGCAGACTCTCTCCTTACATCTCGGAGAGTATTTTATGTCATAACCACCTCTCAATGCCTGTCTGCAACATCCTTTAAATGACTTTCATCCTCCACCTACAGATGGCTGTTGTTTCAGGAAGGAAGCTTGACCTCGCTTGACTCTGATTCCACTTAAATCTGCAATTGTAGCACATTAGCAAGGCCTTAATGATGGAGAGGGGATGTCTGCTCCCAGCATGTCTGGTTTAATAAAACTGACAGGTGCTGAACAGGTGCAGGCAAAACCATAACTTTAGGATAAATATTACTAAGAATTTACTTGTTTGGCTCAGTGTAGTTGTTTTGCCAATGCATCACCCTCATATTTTAATCCACCTGTAGATATAAACAGCTCGCCATGTTACAAAGTGCTCAAACCTTTTAATTTAGCTGTTCCATGCAAAAGGCATGGTTGCTGGTAGCCCCGGTTTATTTTTATTTACATTTTGTTTTGTGGTTCCAAATCAGACTCTTATTAAATATCACTGTGCACTGTAGATGCACTTTGCTAACCAAGTTGACCCGGTAGAACAGGTATCATTCTTTTGCACTATACTCCAGGAATATAAATTACTTAATTAATTAAAAGATGGCTGTTTTTCTGAGTGTTTTCAGTGTTTTTCTCTACCTAAACAGCCAGTCTCTTTGTTTCCTCTGCAATAGGCATACAGACATTTTCCCTATGCAATACTCTAGAAGAAAACATTCTTTATAAACTAATTCTAAAAATCTAAAAATATCTGCTGAGGTAAAATTTATAAACACTGATAATTCTAGGTAGTGACTAAGAGGGTTCTTAGTCTTCTTGTAACTAACTGAGCTGGCTCTGTTTCTTATCTTTTCCTCAATCATTGCATTTAATAATCTGCTGGGCCTGATTACTAACAGGCTGGCCTTGCATGTCTTTCTGCCTTCACTGCATGGTGCACTAACAACAACCACAAACAGACCCCAGGCCAGCCATCAAAAGCAAGCAAAAACCGACATTGATGTGTGTGGTTACTCCTAGATTCCCTAAAAGTTTGATTTGTCTAGGTTCAAAATTGTTTTAATGAAAGATTCTGCATGTTATTGTGCAGATAAATGCCACTCGTTTACTTCCAGTTTTTTCTTTCAGTCAGTTTTTGGGTCTTTTTTTGTGGTGGCTCTGGGAGGTTACAGACCTATATTCTCCATTCAAGCCTGAAGGATGACCTCATGGGACTAGCAGCTGCCATCATCGTCCTTGCAGGAGTTAATAAGAACAGTATGCAGCCTCTGGAAAAAAAGACCGTCTTCTTTCTTTCTTTCTTTCTTTCTTTCTTTCTTTCTTTCTTTCTATAAATTCCAGGAGATGACCACTTTGGCTTCATTATTCATTTATAAATGTATTTCTTTTATGATTTATTTTTTTCATAAATACCCTTTTAATGTACTTAACAACACTTCCTAGTTTTAAAGCTGGATCACAGCAGAAAGCCTGTGCTGAAGAACGAGCTGAAGCTGAGTAATATTTTCTATCATGTTTGGTGCTCATTTCTTATAATACAGACTGACAGATATTGTGTAAAAGGGTGTAGAGGATCACAAAAACCACATGATGCATCCATGCATAGCTGATTGGCTGTTATGTTATATTTAAAGCGCTTAAGGGTTAGCAATGCTGATGCTGTGCAAGACTTCTACACTGGCTCTAATGGCTGACTCTTGTAAAGTAGCCTTTATTTATCTCTACGCAGCCCTTGCTTTATTTTCAGTTTCGTTTGTTGGTTTACTCTTGTGTTTGTTTGTGCTTATCTTTGTTTTGTGTTTTTAGTGCTTTATGGAGTGCATGACTTAGCCTTCCTCTTTGATACTGCCTAGTATGTTGGTCTGTTTTATACTTACTTGTATGTGGGAAAGTTCAGTGAAGATATTGACCCTCTAAAAAAGCTTTACAAATGCACCAAATAAAAGACGGTCACAATGCTTGGCTTTCTGTTGAACAAAGTAGATAAACTAGCAGTTACAAAATCTTACTTCCAAAAACTCAAAGAATAGTTAACATTAGATTAGGTGGCCAAAAGCACAATGTTCCTCTGTGCCAGTGTGTTGATGGGTAACCCTTTGCTAACAAGTTTATCCCATTGATATGTTGTTTTCACCAGATCTGGCAATTTAGGGGTGGTACAGGCTGCTTTATTTTCTAATAACCTTATTAGCAAGGAATCTTGCACAACGTAAGTCCCAGATATGCCTAATTCTTCCTCGCCACTATCACTGTCATGCAGGTGTTGATAGACCTGTGTACATGTGCAGAGTCTTCAGTTGAACAAATTGCAAAAAAAAGACTTATACGTTTACAACAGTTTAGTTTTTTTTGTACACTTGTTTAATCATTTTAGCATCAGCAACGTGCAGCAGCAGTTAACGTTAATAGAATGAATGCAAACACAAAAGAAAAACTGTTTTATTGATTGGGAGTTTAACAACTAGAAAAGCAGTGAATGTTGCTTCATAAGACCTGCACAGGTCAATTAAGATTTAACTTACAGTGTCTGAAAGTGCATTATATTCTTATTCAGGTGTTAGTGAATCTGGATTATTGAACTTTGAGCATATGAGATGAAGCCAGAGAAGAAAAAAAGTTTCTCGTTGTTTATTATGCATTAAAAAAACCCTGAAGAATTCAAGTGTTCAGTAGATAAAGGTCCAGACACTGGTGATGAGTTTGGATGATATTCTGCACTATGTTGAGCTGAGGTGCTTGAAGTCATTAGACACAGTTGTCAGGGTTTTACAAATGGAGGACATCTCCAGCGCTTCACTGACTTCAGTCACAACACTGAATATCTGGAGCTATATATAAAAATATTCCTCTGCTGTCTCCTGCTGTTGCTCCTCTTGGCTCATTTAATGTCAAAGCGGCTGAAAAATCTGTTTTCTTGGCTGAAGGCTGTGCATCCAATCTGATATCCTTCTGTGTTTGCAGCAGTTTGACCTGCGCTGGAATGTTTGCGGAGTAATGTGTGAGCCATATGACTATCAAACGCTCACCCACTTTGTGGGCTTTGAATCAGACCACAGTATGAACACCAGAGAACAAATTCAGTTAATCCTTGCCTGAATTTTCTGTTTGCTTCTTGAGATAAAACAACAGCTTGGGAACGCTGTAAGTAAACTTTTATTTTTTACATGCGCCAGTTCATCCATCGTATACTTTGGTCCATGCTAACATATTTTAACAACTTTTGGACAGATTGCGAGTCTGCAGATTTGTGGTCCCCTGAGGATAGAAACCTACTTACACTGATTTTAACATTACATAGCACTACCATAAGGTTTGTGTTTTAGACTTGCATACCTATACCTATCTCAACAAATGTCGGATGGACAAGCATGAAATCTGGAACAGACTTTCTCCAGTGCTTGAAGTAAAAGCTACACTTATTCCTGATCTCAGAGGTTCAGCAGCAAGTCTACTTAGGTGTGGCAGATGGTCCCTGAGCCTGGTTGCATTGGTAGGTGTCCATTCTCTATGTAACAAGTCATTCAGTGCTTTCTGTAAGTGCCAAGTTGAGTCGCCTGCTCCACAGTCACAGGTTGATATCTGCCTACCCAGTAAATCATGTGGCCCGTGTACTGAAGGCTCATGTCCTTTCTCAGGCGGTCTGATTTGAGTCTACCCACAAGCCATTTGCTGCATGCCATTTCCCTTTAGTCTGCTCTTTCTGTCAAACAAAGTCTTAAAACACTGATGTCTAGGCTGCTCTATGCAAATAAACACTGTCCAGCCAAAAATAGCTGTTGTTGATCTAAAACGAAGACAGATTCAGCGAATGCATGCCTTATTTTTCTGCCTCAAATGTCGTCAGAAACACATTTCTTGTAATATTTTTTTATATTTAAGTTAAAATTTTATCCAGTTAGGTGCAGCACAGTGGGCGAACAAAGAAGGAGCACAAATCTCAGTTATCTGTGGTCACTGTCAGTGTTGGGAAGCTGTCTGATATCTTACATACAAAAACAACTCTCTCTGGACACGTTCCACGAGTTTTTTCCACACTGCTCCATTGTCCTTGCTCTTTGGGGATTCTTGGATTTCTTTCTCTAATATTATGAGGTCTTTACCTTGCAATATCAAGTGCCTTTAGATGACTATTTCTGTAATGTAGAAATGTAATATAAATCAAGTTTAGTTAAAATAAACTGAATTTATAGAGCATCCCACATAACTTTTGTCTTGATGATATGAACGATGAAAAAGAATCTCACAGAAATATTATGATAAGCAACTTTTAATAGACATGGAAATATTAAATGACAAAACTAACTAAAATATTAGACAAAAAAATAGTTGTATGAAAAAGCACAGTATAAATGGATAAAATAAATATTAATTTCATTAATTTGTTTAGACTGGCTGTTGATAGAAAAAAAAGACTAATACACTAAAACTTGACCAGTGATGGTAACTGTTCTTACCAATATGCTGATAAAATATTATTTACAAAGTGCATTAGTTGTACTGCATCTTGGTGAAAAGTAACTGAAATAGCCCTGGCTTGCATATTAATGAAGACCCACATTTGAAATCAGTTTGTGACTTGAGAGCATCATTTTGATTATCATACAAAGGTATCATGTTTCAAAAGAATATATGAAGTTTTACATACTGAAACGATGGCATTTGTATATATTGGTGGCTTTTATACAGATTTGTTAGAAAAAGGAGATGAAGTGAGTCGTTTAGGTTAACCTACAGACAGCATATATCTTCTAAATGTCTTTCTTGCCTATTTCACATGTGGTCATGAACATGTCATCATGTGGAAGGAAAATGAAAAACAGCTGCCAGGAAAAAATGTCCATCACTGGCTTCAGCTGTTTAACAGGTTTGATTTGCGAACAATGTCTAGTAAACACAGAGCCAGCCGCAAAGCACAGATCCAAACACCAGCAGGACCAGCTGTGGAAGCCTCTCTGTCCCACTGGCTGCTAACTGTACTTGCTTGCTGTTAAAACCTGAGCGGGCGGCCTGTGTGCTTCCCCCACTGCAAAGTACCATGGGAGCCTGAAAGGAAGTGGGTCGCCTCAGCGGTCGGTCAGGACTGGACCCGTCAGTTGGCCTCTCGCCGATAAACAGCAGTGGGTGTTTCCTGTGATCCAGCTCTATCTTGAAGAGCTCGTACTCTTTATGGGGCAGCTTGATACCCAACACGGTGCATCCGTCTGTGGGGGTCAAGTCCTGCTCTACTCCGACCTCCCATCCTGTAGCACGACCACACTTCCCTGGCTTTGTACTGTTTAGCAATTTGGCTGTGGCCTCCCCCATGGCTGTCGCTCTGACCTGGGTTACCTTGAAGACAAACTCAGAGGCTCCTGAGATTTTGGGGGAGGGGTTTCCCTGAGCATAGTGGCCCGAGGCTCTCAGGGTGAAAGTGGGTTGAGAGCAGGCAGGGTCAGAATAGTGCCGGTAGATGCCCTCCCAGGCGTGCTGTTGGGGATTAAAGGTGAAGTCTCGGGTAAGAAAGAGGACATTGGGACGGGTTTCACAGCGCTGGCTAACCCATCGGCCTCCAAGAGACAGATAGGTCGCAGGGCTGCGGGGAAACACAGGGGGGCGCTGGTCTGAGGAGCGGTACACCAGAGCACATACAGGGCAGGGGTGGATGTGATGCTGCAAGAAAAAAAGAATGTTAGATGTTGACCCCAAGCATTTTTTTTAATAGATGCTGTCCGTTTCTCGTTTTATAATTATTGGCTTTGATATTTGATCCTCTTTAATTAGGCTTGAAGTTATGCTTCATGAAGGATGGAGCAAGTTTGAGTGACAAATGGTGAAAGGGTGCTGGTTTAAAATGTAAATGTGTCTCCCTCCCTGCTTTCCTAATATTCATCGTGCTACTGAATAAAGCTGAAAAGCTCTGAAAAACAATTAAACAACAACAACAAGAAAAATGTAGGTGCTGTTATAGGCATTAGCCAACCTCTGTGTTGGTGGAACATTTTCATTTCAGCTACCTGCCAAATATCGTGGCTTCCTTTGTGGTTCGAACACCCCATTCAACACTGAGAGCCGCAATGCTTTGCAGGCATGAAAACAATCTGTTTTACATTTTTTCTCAGTAAATGACTGATAAATTTTCTGTTGATTGACTAATACTCTCACTGACAAATCTTTTCCCCTAGAGAGCTTTGCTTCAAGACTAAATTGAGCAGATTTTCCAGACTAAAAAATGTTTTTTGGCCTAGAAGAAACTATTTTTTATTAATGTATAATGTGGTCTAAACCCAAGCTGCCTAGATGTATATAAAAAAAAAAACAGTTTGTCAGCCTGTAATGTGTTGACCTATCTTAATTAACAGCAAACTGCTTTCAGTGCTTATTGATAAAAAAAATCACTGTACTGTCTTACCATGGCATTCTGCAGTGGTTGCTGGTACCCAGTAGGTTTGTACTGAGTTCTTTGTGTCCAGTCAGTGTGGATATCCCCCAAGAACAGCTCCTGGACCTTCCTTCCATGGCTGTGGTATTGCGTTTCTACTCGTACTAAACCCATCTCCATCATGGAGTAACCCAGTGCTTCCAGACATCCCCTCCCTGCCCGGGTGTTGTATAGCTCATAGAGCTTCCCTGGCACCACTCGACCCAGGCTGAGACCTACGCATGTTGAAGGGAGCCTGGAGGCCAACCTCTGTTTGGCTGCAAGGCTATGAACCACAATGGCCACTTTGCTGAGATGATGCTCAGCTTCAGTAGCCCCACGGGTGATCCAAGAGGCCTGGCGCAGACGGATCTTTCCCCTGACTATCAGGGAGTAGCTAGGATCCTCGCAGCTGCTGTCGGTATAGTAGTGCTGCAGGGCCTGGAAGTGACGGTTGGGGTGGAAAGTGTAGGAGCGGGTAAGAAACTCTGGACCAGGACGAACTTCGCATCTAAATGCAGAAGGAGAAAAATTATATAGGCAATTGTTTTTATGTATAGCTATCAAGTTCTTAAGTATGACAGAGATGACTCTGAAGTATTGAATTATTTGGGACAGGTCTCGATTTGGCTTTTGTTTTTAAGATGGAGGGTCATTATCATTGCTCTATATGAATTTGTACCTTATTGATACCCAAGTACCATCCAGTTGTGGTGGTATATCTGCTGTGATTCTCACTCTGTCCTGTATGTTGTGGTACTGACAGTGGGGCTCCCACTGGAGGCTCTCACTGAAGTTGGAGGAGGATGCAAATGGACCTGTTGGCACCTCCCAAAGTTTTGTCCCTGTTCCTACCACCAACAGAGCTGGAAAGAAAAATCAAAACAGTGTGTCAGTTATCCCATCTGATCAACACAAATGCTTCGTTCCATGGCATGGGAAGACTCTCAGCCTCCGTCATTAGAAAATAAATGGAAATGCTAAGAGCCTATTGGTTATATTCACATTTCAAACAAGCTAGATTCACTGCAGTTCAGTCCAAACTCTTTTGGGATTGTACTTTTGTTGAATTTTCTATGTAATGAGGAGAGAGACAGTGCTATTTATCCATACATGGCTGTAAAACAGGACCTTTGTATCAGTGGTATAATTTTGGCTTGTCACTTCAATCAGCCTTCAGCTGCAACATACAGGCTTTTAGTTTGCTTTGAGACAGGAGGTGTGAGTGGAAGTGTTTGTGTGGGAGTGTGTAGTCTTTGTACTGTATATATAGTTATATTTTGTTTTTCTCAAAAACTTGCAATAATGCAAACGGGTGGGTCAGCGACAGCAGCAGGCCAACTGAGCCAAACACATCTGCTGATGATATGATTTTAAGAAAAACACTCATGATGATTAATGTTCTTGTTCTTGAGTTTTCCCAAACACTGACAGCTAATCCAAATGAACGCCTTATTCACTCTATAGCATTTTATTGATCTGACATTTGCACATCTGCAGTGTGTCTGCCATTAATCTTAACTGCAATTTCACCTCAATGCGTGTGTTGTCAACAAGGTTCAGTGCTCTGGTGTGGTTTCCAACCAGACCAAAGCGATAGGATTTTCTGATTGCACCCTCATGGTTGCAACATGAGGAAGCCCTCTGGGGTCTGTCTGGGCAATGTGCGTACTTTTGCGTGTGTCAAAGTTATGGCTTCAGCTTTAAATCCCCCCAAAAGAAATGTCAAAAAGCAAAGCTGCACGTGTTCTCGCAGATGCCTCCATCTTCTGTTGCATTCATTTTCATTTGTTGACTTGAAATATCCTCATTAGGCTTTTACCATTTCATGTAACCTGTTACACAATGAACTTGTGAAAGTGTGTTGGTAGGGGAATATTGTCACATGTGGACAGAATGACTGTGTTTTCGCTTAGAGTGTGGTATCAGCCTTCTATCGAATGCTGTCATTTTCTGGACACATTCCTCAGAGATTTTGGTTCATATTGACATGATAGCATCGCACAGTTGCCACAGACATGTCAGCTGGTCATCCATAATGTCAATCGCCTCTTCCACCACATCCCAAAGGAGCTCTATTGGCTTGAGACTCTGCACTGTGATGTTCAGCAAACCAGTTTGTGATGGCCTTAACTTTGTGACATTGTGTGTGTGATTTCTGCTGGAAGTAGCCATTAGACTGGTGTGCTCTGGTCATGAAGGGACAGATATGGTCTGTAACAATGCTCAGGTAGGCTGTAGCATTTAATCAATTGGTGCCAAGAGGCCCAAGGTGTGACGAGAAAACAGTCCCCGCGCCATGACACCAGTACCACCAGTTTATAATGCCAATATAAAGCAGGAAAGATCCATTGTTTCATGTTATATGCCAAGATCAGATCCTGCCAACCAAATGTCCCAGCGGAAGTCAAAACTCATCACACCAGGCAGCATTTTTCCAGTCTTCAATTTGAGTGAGCCTGTGTGGACTGCAGCTCCAGTTTTCTGTTCTTAGCTGGCTGGTGTAGCCCACCTGCTTCAGAGTTGGACATGTTGTATGTTCAGAGATGCTTCTCTGCAAAACTTGGTTGTAGCCTGTAGTTATTTGAGTTACTTTTGACTTTCTGTCTGCATGGAGGAGTCTGGCCATTCTGCTTTGACCTTTGACTCCAACAAGATATTTTCGCACAGAGAACCTCCTGGATATTTTCTCTTTTTTGGATCATTCTCGGTGAACGTTAGAGATAGCTCCAACTATTCAAAATCACTTTTCTTCCCCATTCTGTTGCTCAGTTCTAACTTCAACAGGATGTCCAGACCATGTCTGCATGCCAAAATGTCTTGAGTTGCTGCCATGTGATTAACTGTTTAGATATTTGTGTTAACGAGCTGCTGTTCCTGATGAAGCGGCCAATGAGTGTATTTGACTGCTAACTAGTGGCGCATTCCTGAATAAGTCAGAAATTTTGATTTACCAGTCAGGAATTTCTTGTGAGACACCCCCTCAAGTTGGAAATGGCAATATTAGTGGGAACAGATCAACATACCCTGATTTAGCTATCCAAGATGGCAGCACTGAATGTAAACAGTAAAACTGTAAAACTGCTACATGCAGATCAGGCTCTATCCATGAAAGTGCTTTTTAAGTGCTACAGTCTTTTGCTGAAAACATTAGAAATTATTGCACTTTTGCTTTAAGTTTCTTTTTAAGTATTCCGTCTAGTTTTTCCTCCCTTTCCTTTTTACTTGCTCTATTATTCCTTTTATTCCCATAACTGTCACATTCTCCCTTTACTACTATTAGTAACCTTACCCCGCATTTTTCAGGGAGAAGATCACCTGTCGAGGCTACAGTTGAGTTTGGAGTAAGTTGTGCAAGTTTCGGCTAGAAGGACCCACAGACCACTCGGTTTCCCCATGGCTCAGCAAATGAAGCTCAAGGACTTTTGAACGGAAAGTGTGTGATGTTGATTTTCCTTTAAAAGGCTCCAAGATGGAGGCTGACGGATCTGCATTTATTAACTTTGTTAGTGTCAAATGGAGGATATTTTTTGTTCCCTTTGCTCTTGGAATGCTTCCCACACACACTGACCACAACCGAAGACATGTGTGCTGCTCAGTCGTTTTCCAACGTCCTTCCAGCTGATGCTCGCACACATAAACAAACACACAACCGTAAAGTCTGACCTGTACATCCATTGACCACAAAGCCAGACTCAAACTCAAAGCGAATTTTTCCTCCTTTCAGCACTCTGTCGGTATGTTGATGAGATTAATTCTTCTTTTTGCTGTCACAGGCAATGAAACATGTTTGCAATTTCCCCTATGTGGTGATGTGTTTGTTTATGCTCCCTGTCACTGCAGCTGGTGAAGAAACCCGGTCAGTCAGTCCCAGCTGGGCTCCTTTGGGAGAACCCGGAGCAGAAATACTAATCAGGATTAATTAATTTCCACGGCTCCTTACAAGTCATCCAATTGGTCTGTTTTGTGTTATCTGTCCATGCAACATGTTGCCTAAGTGGTTACTCGCACAGAGCACAATGAATGGACACAGAGACAAGAGTCCCAGTCTGTGATGTGGAGTCATTTGGACTGGTATATTGGACTTTCTGTTCTTGCCAAAGCATTTCTATAGAGTGTTTCTTGAGGTCACTTGTCATTCAGTCCCTTTCCCTCTCTTGGATCTCCTTCCAGTTGGGCATATGGTTGCATTTACTAAAAGAGTGCTCATAAAAGCAGAGCTTAGTAAAACAAAATTGCTCATCGTGGGGTTTTAAGTATTCTTCTACAAAAGAGCCCTATTCCAACCACAAGTGAGGTGATGGTGTAATACATATGATAATATCCAATCCCAGTCTCCATTTGGAGGAGATGGGGGACTATTTTACTTGATTCACTTCCTACACAGGCAGTCACATTGCATTAGTTTTACCCTGCAATGGTTCCTACTGATTTATTTTTCCACAGCGGGCCCTAAAACTTCCCACTCATATGGCCTGTCACAGCATAGTGGTCAGTGCATCTTTTAAAACAGATTTCATTACATATACCAGTAAAACTTTATGTAAGACTGAGACTTGAAAGTTACATTTAAGCTTAAAGATGGATTTGATGCTTGTGGAAGTAGCTGAATTTATTAAATACTTTTTAAAAGGTTGAAATTATCTTTACAGAACGTGTAATAGCATTAAGAGTAATGTACAGTGACCATATGCTGAAGAACTAGATTTACCAGCATTAAGGTATTCATAATAGTATGCTTTTTATAATCTTCAACAATTTTACACTACTATGTTGATCAGAATATTTAATAATTTAATACTTCTTGGATGACATTAGACTGTTATTTTAGTGTTTCTTTTTCTAATCTCATTAAACAGTTAATTACTTTGAAATATAACTCCAGGTCCTCACCTTAACCCCCCAAATCAGCCTTTTCTCTTTCTTTAACCGTGACAAAAAAATTTCTTTGTCACATTTTTACAGAAATGCTGCAGGAACATTATAATAGCAGCCCTAAAGCCAAAGTCTAGTTTCCTCAAAGGCATCAGAATTTACAGTATTCAACAATATCCAGAAAGAATATGTTACTGACTACATACAATGTGGGTTTCATGCAGCCTTATGACTGATAGAAAAATAATAATAAGCATTAAAGAGAAATCACTTATCAGAAAAGTAAGCTTACAGGTTTCTACATTCAGCGACTCACTGCTTCTGCATTTTTATTTACATTCATCCATTTTCTTCCGCTCATCTTATGGGAAGGCAGAAAGGCAGCAGCAGTGGTTAGCACTGTTGCCTCATAGGAAAAAGGTCCTGAGTTCAGCTCCACCATCTGACCCCTCTCTTTGCAGGGTGTTCTGGGTTCTGTCTGGGTAGTCTGGTTTCCTCCCACAGTCCAAAAACATATAGTTAGTGGGATTAGGTTAACTGATGATTCTAAATTGCCCATAGGTTTCAGTAGGTGTCTGTCTCTCTGTGCTAGTCCCTGCCTCTTGCCCTATAATGGCTGGGATAGCGTCCAGAATCCTTATTGTTTTCATAATTATTTTAAAGCCAAGACCTGGAGAAAAGTTCTTCTGTAGAGGACTTTTGCTGCTCTATGCTAATTTCTTATATTAATCTTCACATTGTGGAGTATCAAAAAAACAACAACAGGTCATTTTGTTTTATTATCCAATAGATGAATCCAACAATTGCCTTCAAAGCTGTTCCCTTATCGAGAAGAATGTGACAAATCCTGGAATGACAGGATTAAAGCCACCTTCCTACTCTACCCCTTGATGCACTCCGGCTCTTTTAATTGTCATCAAGCCTTACAAAACACTGCTGAATCCACAAGCAAAAATCATTCCTCTAGATCTCATCGTGTAGATTTACAATTCTTCCACCAGAGGTCA
Organism: Neolamprologus brichardi; assembly: GCF_056152115.1. Classification (NCBI taxonomy): domain Eukaryota; kingdom Metazoa; phylum Chordata; class Actinopteri; order Cichliformes; family Cichlidae; genus Neolamprologus; species Neolamprologus brichardi. The sequence goes on along the minus strand of NC_142108.1, from coordinate 28,508,597 downwards.
GTGCCGCAGCCTGTGAGCTGCGTGTGGTCTGGACGGTCAGTCTGTCATCCCCACTAACACTGGCGTTCGCCTCATCTAACTGATGACCAGCCAAAGTAATCTACCTGTCTTTGAGCTCATATATTCCTTCAGTTCCCCCCCACACAAGCACATGCGTACACTTTCACAAAAAAACACACTGCACACATTGATGCACAGTAGACTGCAGAAGGGATACCATTTATACGAGACCTCCGGGTTGCCCTCTGTTTGTTTGTTTGCATTTGTGATTACGGTCTGGCAGCGTTCGCTCTCCTCTCTCTCGTCTCGTCCACAGAGCCACATTAAAAATAAGGCTTTATGTACGTCTTTATTTGGAGCTATCCTGTAAAAACAAGAACCAGATCCTGGCACTTTTAATTCAGGGCTTGCGGGGAATCAAGTGCGTGACGTTGAAGTTGACCGCACAGCTGGTCCATCACAGAGAGAGATGTCTGTGTCTTCTTCACAGCTACTTCTGAAAATATTTAACAGAGAATCACTAAAGCTGCCAAAATGGAGGCAGCCTAGGTGAGGGAAAAATATCCAAATAATGTGTTGACATGAAGGCAGTGTTTGACCAATCCCCCCAGTATTTTAAATAAATCTTCCAACTTCTTCTTTTTTTTTTTTAAACTACATCCTTACCCTCTTTTTGTGCTCTGTGGATCTCTTTGTGCTGTGGATCAAACTCCCTAAACTGTCCCTGAAGTGCCCGTGCCCTCCTGGCCCTCCTTCCTCTCCGCCTGATTACTTTTCTCTCCCCCTGATGAAAAAGCCATGATATTTACGCCTCATTTGTCCTGGATGGATTTCAGATTTCTCCTTTCTTTCTTCTGTCTTTGCTTTTTTTCCTTCTCTTTCCCGTGTGTCTGTCAATGGTTTATGAAGTGAACGAAGTTCATGACAGTAAGGGGTGGAGTTTGGAGGGGTGAGGCATCTTTGTGCTCCAGAATGACAAGATTAGTGAGGTGCATGTGTGCGCGTTCTCTCAGAAGCAACATTAAATGCTACAGAAGCTCATCATTCCACATATTTAGGTGACTGCTGCACATTATTCACAGTTCACAGCTGCTTTTTCAGGCTTCCTGACTCACTCAGCTGCCATCCAGATTTTGGATAGGTGTTAATAGCCAATGATTCCTAAGCGTTTTGGCTCGCAGCACCTGATAATGAAGGGGTGTGTGCTGGCTGCCCAATGTTTTGCAGGATATCCACATATAGTGCACAATGAGCAGCGAAGATTGATATTCCTGCTTTTGGTTTTTTTTTCCTCACGGCTCCTCTTCTAATCTAAATAATTGAATGAATCTAGACGATGCAACCACCTGCATAATAACTTTTTACTCTTAAAAGATTTACTATTTCAACAGATTTTCACTGTTCAACAGAAACAATGATTTTATTTATCTTATCTGAAAAGGTAAGAGTACGCAAACATGGGGTGTAAATATTTCAATACAACAGGCCGCACAACAGTTGTTCTACTTTTTTCTTTTAAAAAGGTGCTATTTTTTTTTTTTTTTTACTATTTACTATTTACTATTTGTTTTAAACCATAAAGGATTTATTGTCTTCTGGTTCTACACCAGTGAATGACTATTGATACTCATATATCCCTGCATATAATGCTTTGAGGACTTTATTCAATACTCCGTTCTGCTGAATACAGATAGAAGGTGTTGGTTCCCAGTGCCTGTTGCTAAAAACACAGAATACACATTAAACATCTTCTGCGTTACCTGGACCTGCAGTTCTCATCTGGTAGAAGCTAACCCTTCAGCCAAACCTCCCGTTCCCTCGGCGAGCTAACACATTTATTATAAAGCAGCCTAAGTTATCATTATCCCTTCAGCACATTTATGCTGTGTGATTCTGGGCTGTCTAAGAAAAAATTTAAAGGCGTGAGAGAGGACTCTCATGCAGGCTGACACAAACCTTGATTTGGCAACTAAAAATAATCTATGTTGACAGTACTTCTGAACGCATGCTGATGGTATGGTATGCTTTTTTAAACTTAGTCCTTTCTTTATTGATTTAGATTCTGACAGTTTTATTGACATACATTAAGCTTGATAAACTTGGTACACAGTCAATGCCCTCATTGTTAAGGCACTAGCAAAACTGTAATTACTGAATTTATAATGATAGTCTTTACGGCATAGATAATGTACTGCTGCCCTGCTCTGTGTCTGCACAACAGCATGCAAAGTAGATTTTTCTCAGCCAGGGCTGTTTTGCAGAAATATCCCTTTCCTTTCCTTCCACCCTTGTCACTAAAGTCAGACGAAGGTCAGGCTGATTTAGAGGTTTTCCTAAGAACATGAGGTCCAGTGTGTTATTCTAACCCTGGGTCCCCGTTTCTTCTTTTGGCTTTAACCCCAGCATCTCATCGCAGCCTTCCAGGCCAGGAGTATCCTTCTGTCCCCAGGGCAGCACAAGGACAACTACTGTTGTCTTTTCATCACAGTGTAAGCTGCTTAATCCAACGGCCTCGTTTATTTAGACAAGGGATCAACAGGGGTTTGCCCAATGGATGCTGCTGCCAGTTCCACTGCGGTTAGCAAACTCTGGCTCCTATTCACAAAGCAACAACTCACACACACACACACACACACGATGTCGTACTGCGTAAAACAGCTGTCTCCTCAAGCCAACACATCCACTTACTTCACCATTTCTTCAACGATGTTTTTCAAAAGTCTCTGAAAGCCAGCAGCACATTGAAGCCCAACGCTGGATTTTGAGCTGTCTGACAACGAGGAGGATTCTTCATTATACGATCACCTTCATTCATTGTGGTCTTTTTTTTTTTTTGGGTGGACAGCCAAGGTACTTAAGATTTAGATAGTGGACAGGGAAGTTGATGGTCCGTTGATGTTTTTGGAACTGAAATTTTAATTCTTTCATCTTCATTCAAAAGCCTGGCTTGGAGATAGTTCTGGAGATCTGGTTGGTGGCTGTTTCATGTACTTGGAGAGAGGTGGAACATGCTACAGCCAAGATGTAGCTTAAACAAAAATGATTAGGGGTTGGATCAGACATTTTATCATCCAGTTCAAGCTGGATGTGTGCTGAAGGAGTTTTTTAAATCCAGTTATACTTGGTCACTTTTCCTTTACCCGTTCAAAGGTGGAGAAAATCTCCCAACAAAGTGTGGGTAAATGACAAGTTTTTCAAAAGATTAACTTTTAGAACTGAGCTGTTACTTAGTATAGGAAAGGAGCACAAATCTGAAATAATAAAACATCTGCCAAAAGTTCTAAATACATAATCCAAACAAATTCCTCTTTAAAGCTTTTCTAAGCGGCTTTCTGCACAGTTTGAACTGTCCTGTGTGGAGCTGACGACTCAACCTTGCCGGTCTCCCACTGACAAACTTGAGTGGGGAAGAAGCAAAAAGCTCAAAGATACCAGTCTACTACTGAAGCATTGAGCAGGAGATGGTTCTGAAGGGAGGGGAAAGTAAGGCTGGCACCAGACAGATGCCTCCTCCTGTCTGCCTCCGGCCCATCACCCTAACCAGCCCTGATGGCCAAAATGCTTTGCTTCCATGATCGAGGCCAAGCGGACAGATCATCAGCTCGGCACAGCAGCTTGAGGTAGGGTCAGTAATGGCTGTCTGCTGTTATTCTAACCATTAACATAATGGCAACATTAGTTCCAGGGCCACGCTTCTCTGCTCCTAGGGAGCCATTGTTTAAAGGCACCAGCTTGAGCCCCTTTTTGAAGACTCCTCCAGTGGCCACAAACGCTTTGAAGACGCTCACAGGGGGAGATGGGGAACACAGACGGGCTATTCATGAGTCTAACATCAGCATAATTTGTGTTTAATTTTTCAAAGTGGTGATCCACATGTTGAGCTTTCATTTGAATTGTGACAAATAGCATAATGACTTCCTTATAATTATGAAGATGTCAGCTTTAATCTCTCTTTTTTTTTTTTGTCTGACCATGTGTTCTCCAATCTAAAGTTCTAGCTCTAGGTCTTACAAGAGTAAGCATTTTCTGTCTCTTCTTTTCGTAGTGAAACTTTTGATTACAAGGGGGTATCTGTAGCTCTGGATTACCTGCTGAAGTGTAAAATGTAAATTTCACATGGCTCGTGGTCTTTGTGAGCTTAAGCCTATTGTAAAATAACATTTCTCTTAAACATTTTTCAAGAATCAAAATCTACACCAATTAACTACGCCGAAGTCAGTGCTTGAACTCACCTTGCCACAGAAACCAGACACCCCTCAACAGGTGACTGAATCGTCCGCTTGACATGTTTCCTGCTCCCGCGCCCTTCATTCACACACTGTGTTCAGAATATAAACTGTGATCCGTGGGAAATCCAAAACACAGAGATGGCTCCTGTCAACAAGAAACAATCATGCAGGATACCAACATGACAAGAGCTCATGAATGAAGTTCCCAGTAATCCCACAGACAAAACTCTAATTTCCACTTCAGCCAAAAAGGTGTTTTGTTTTGTTTAAAAAAACAAACAAACAAACAAGTAAAAAACTCTTCTTCTTTTCTTTTAGCTCCAATTCTTGGCTTCCATGGTCTGATAAAAAAGGTCCTCTGTTGAGGTCATCCGTTCATGAAACTTCTCCACAGTGGTGCTTTCCTTGAGCTGACGCGGGGTGAGAATAAACTCTCTCTCTCAATCACACACCGTTGTCTCACTCCAGCGCAGCACTGTGAATCTGTTCCACTCAAAGCATGTGCAGTGAGGGTGTGTGTGTGTGTGAGCAGGAGGATTGTATGTGTGTGCACTCCTGTCTGGCTCTTATAGTTTTGAGCTGAGAGGAGGGAGTAAAGAGAGAGAGAGAGAGGGATGGAAGAAGGGAGGGCAGATATAGGGAAAGTTTCAGCGTGTGTGTTTGTGTGTGTGGAGGAGGGGGATTGAGCTTCAAGCTTCCTTGAGCGAAGACTCTGAGAAGCTTTCAGAGCAAGGTGCAAAAGGGCAGGGATGAAAAGAAGTTACTGCTACAGTCACAATGCCGCAGCACGACTCGGTTAAACAACAACATAAAAAATTAATGTATAGGTTCAGGCAAGGAGCTGCAATCTCAGTATGTGACATTAGAGAGAAAAAAAAAGTCAGTTTGTGTGGGTCAATACTGTCACCGGCTAATATTTTAAGACACACAACACTCTGTGACCTCTATTCATTAACAGCTGTGGTGAAGCTGAGACTGAGGTATACTTAGTACATATTCTTTGATTTGGTCTAGATTAATCTCTGCTTTATGCCTTTTTAGCAGTGAAGAGCAAAGCATTACTGCGGCTCTCCATTTATAACTCCAACCAAACTTGAGCCACTTCCCCAAAAATCTTCCTAAAATGTTTGGTCTAAATTAAAAAAAAAAAATGATGGTGTGAACAATGATTGGAGGGACAGCGTGAGTTTGCATTGGAATTAATATAAAAAAAGATGTGTGTAAATAGCTCAGTTACTACTCCAAAGACTTTACTGTAGACCGTTTTTATTGGATTTAAGTTCTCCCAAAGAAATAGTCCCAATGAAAACTGTTGACAGTGAGGTTTGTGGCATATTGGGAGTAATGGAAACACAATTTCTGGGAAGAGATGCTACTGCTGCTGCTGAATGTTTTAGCATAAATTTGTTAATGCTGTGTTTGTGATACAAACTCACAAAGTTTTTAACATAAAATCAAAACAATCTACTGGTCAAACTCCCGTGGGTGCATTTCTTTCAGTTTGGGTGCACTGACCCTTTAAGCTGAGGGGAAAAAAAATAGCACAAATACATGTCAGCAGCAGCTGCGCACACACACGCGGTTTGCACAAACCTGCAGCACACATCATTAAAAAAGGCACATGCATAGACAGACGCTCCAGTCACACTGATTCAGAGGCTCTGCGTATACATGTGGTCTGATGGAGATGTTGACAGTGTTGACCACTGCAGAGGTAAAGAAAGGTTTCAAAGTGCCTGCCAAGTGAGAGTTGGCAACACATCTGCGACGGGTGGGCTGACCGGAGCCCTGGCACGCAGACAGGGCAGCATACACTCCCGACCTACCATTACACACATATGCAGTCAACGGCCAATGCAATTGGGTGAAGCAATTTTACCACCGGTGTAGTGTTTTATATGGCAGATTTGTAATGCATCATCCTGCTTATATTAAGTTTTCTGTGCCAATTGTCAGGCGGCCTAAGCATTTTCTTCCTGGGCCATCGTCTTCAAAGCAACAGCGCACAGTTTCTCACAGTCTTTACACCACATTCTCAAGGTCACGGAGGACTAAACGGGTATTAAAGGATATTTATATGTCTGCTTGTGTGTGTGTTTTCTTCTTCTTCTTCTTTTTTTAATTTGAGGGGGAATTGTTGCCTTTGTACCGTTAATAACAACTTTGTGGTTGTTGCTGAGATTGAAAAACATCTCCAAAAGGGAGAAATGTGAGCAGCCAGACAATATATGTCATATACATATGAGAAGTTTTGAAATGCACAACCAAGTTAGTCACAGAAAAAAACATAAAATTCTAACTTTCACACACAGTGTTGAAATAAAATGAGGATTTTGTAAAACAAAAACAATACCAATACTTTCAAACAATACCAATTTGTTATGTTGCGGTATAAAAAAAAGATTTGACGCACCAGATTTAGACATCAGTCTGAAAATTAGAAGAATAGAATAATTAGCCACTATGAGAAATTTAGGAAGTAGGGAATACTTCCATTAGCAGCAGCTTTAATGCTTTTAAATAGAAAAACATTAAAATATTACCAAATTTCACATAATCAATATTAATTAGTTTTGGTGCTGCTAAGATTGGTGAAATGAGAGCTCATTGTCCTTGGTCTCCATCTGCTAAAAGAGTCAGTGTGCCACTTTAGTGTGTCGTTGTTGTTATCCTTGTGCCAGCATGGGTTCTCTCCAGGTTTCCATTCTACATGGTTACCTGGCAATTCTAAATTGTCCGTAGGTGTGAATGTCTCCCCGTGTTAGCCCTGCAATAGATTGTTCACCTGCCCTCTTTACCTTATGACAACACCAGGGACAGGCTCCAGCCTCCCACATCCCTGTATTTGATTAGTGAAAGTGGCTTGTATTTGTATAGCGCTTTTCTAGTCCCTAGTGACCCCAAAGCGCTTTACATATCCAGTCATCCACCCATTTACACACACATTCACACACTGGTGATAGCAAGCTACATTGTAGCCCCAGCCACTCTGGGGCGCACTGACAGAGGCGAGGCTGCCGGACACTGGCGCCACCGGGCCCTCTGACCACCACCAGTAGGCAACGGGGGAAGTGTCTTGCTCAAGGACACAACGACCGAGACTGTCCAAGCCGGGGCTCGAAAAGGCAACCTTCCGATTACAAGACGACATCCCAACTCTTGAGCCACGATGGCCCCTGATAATTGGATAATATAGATGATAATTGAATCCTCACCTGCTGTGTTTATTTTGGCCTAATGACACATCAGGTATCCTACCTTGCAAAGGGGATGTCAGATTATTAACTCAATTCAATTCAATTTTATTTTATTCATGTAGCACCAAAATCACAGAAAGAAACCTCCAGCAGAACCGGGGAGGGGGGTGGGGGGGGGGGGTGGGGGTGGGGGGGCAGCCATCTTCCACAATTGGCTGGGGGTGAGCGGATGAAGACATTTTCAAGAAGAACAGACATGTTGTGGAAGAGCTCCAGAGATAAATAATATCTAATCATTCAATGTAGAGTAGTGTGTAAAGATATAGTGAGTGAAAAAAGTGAGAAGAAGAAAAATGCATCATGGGAATTCCACAGCAGCATAGACCTATTACAAAGTAACTATAGGAGGATCCAGGGTCACCTAATCCAGCCCTAACTTTATGTTTTATTAAAAAGGGAACGTTTTAAGCCTAATCTTAACAGTAGTCAAGGTGTCTGCCTCTTGAATCCAAACTGGAAGCTGGTTCCACAGAAGAGGGCCCTGAAAGCTGAAGGCTCTGCCTCCCATTCTGCTTTTAAGTACAAGTAAACCTGCAGATTGAGAGCAAAGAGTGCTATTGGGGTAATACGGTACTATAAGGTCATTAAGATAAGATAAGGCCTGATTATTCAAGAAATTATTCATTATTATTCATTATTTATGTACTCTATGCTTCACTTGGCCTCCAAAAGCTAACTGACATTTAGTTTTGTCATTTCCGTATGTCTAAAATTAGAAAAGTTCAGCATGTTTTCTTCTGTTTTTTTTTTTTTTTTTTAGAAACACCTCATCCAGAACACTGGATTCCATCTTAAAAAGAGCCAGTTTACTGATAACTGTTCAATTTACCTTTCTCAGTTTTGTAAATCATCTTTTCACGAAATCACAGCCATTATGCTTGATTGAAAAACCTGGTAGAACAGATACACCAATCACTTTAAAGAATTAATAGTAAGCTCTCGTTAGTGCTTCTTTGTTTGCTTGTGTTTTGAAACCGAAGAAGCATTTAGACCCCGAAAAGACGCTGTCCCAGGATGCTTAACACAACTTGTTTTCCAGCATCTGAGCTTCAAGGTTCAGAATCAACAGGACTCTTTTGGCTCCTTTGGACATGTCCGTCCTGGCTGCCAGCCGTCCCAGCTATCATTTCAAGAGAGCTTAATCTGATTGTTGATTAGTGCCTCTGGCGAAGTGCTAACTTGCTGTGACAGACCCCACAGAGAGTGAAGAGAAGGGAGGACAGAAGCGGCTGATCTCTGATCCCAGATCTGACAGCTGGCTCCCTCAGGAGGACACTGCCTGGGGTGTCAGAAGCTTTGATCAACTCAGAGTCCTCTCAGGAATGCGCACGCAAAAACACATGCACACAAACACACACACGTACAAACACGTACACCAGTGATGGAGCTCTGGTGTTTATGTAAATGCATGCATTAGCAATTTTTCACTCCCTTTTTCTATTTCCTGACTCTAACACACAGGCGGATACACACAAAAACACACACACGTTGACTCCCACACAAATTGCTGAGCTCGGCCTGCTGGCATATGAATCCAGGAGCTGGCATGAGTTGCAGAAGAACACACAGTCAACGCTATTTTATAATCAAATAATTTTTCAATCTTGAAACTGATACGTTTCCACCGAGCAGGAGCTATCAACTGCGGTGGGCTGTGTGTGTGGTGTGTGTTTGCTTAGGCATATGTCCTACACCTCAACACACATGCATAGGCTCGAATAATCACATCCATTTTCACGTGGACCATATATTCACACTGAGCTTTAAAGTGGATTCATTCATGCCGGTTATTTTGTATTCTGGTGGCTCAGAAGCACAGAGGCGATTTTTGGTCGCTCTGCAAGCTGTCAGCGCCCCCAGTAGGGCTAAAAGTCAATGTGCATTGAACAGCAATTAGCTTTTTACTTTCTCCTTTGTTTGCTTCTTTCCCTTATTCTGTTGAGAAAAACTGAACACATGCAAGTGACAAGAGAGGAGGAGGTTCCACAGAAATAAGCTTTGGTTATTGCTTATTTCTTACTAGTGATATCACATAAACAACAAAAATGTATGTAATGTGCACAAAGTCTGGATAAATAACAGCCACAACAAAACCAGCTGAGAATCAAAACACAAAGAGCTTCAGTAGCATAAAATCTCAATGAGGTGTGGACCCATGGCACAGCCAAGATGTTGTGCTTTGTTAATGTGTCGTTACCCAAAGTGTGAGAACTTCTGTGGGCAAAAGAGAGCAGACAGTAATTTTGCTGCTGCATATTTCCAGCTGTGTATTTTCAACCGTTTTAAAAATTGCTTACTTAAGGCTCCATGGGCTTTTTAACACTTCCACGAATTGATGTGAAAAAGATTTTCTTCCCTTTCTTCCCTTTGCGCCACTTGACAACATAATGTTTAAAGAAATAATTAAATTAGATGGCTATTAAACTTTCTAAATGTTATTTTAATGAGTAAAACTCTGATTGGTGAGCATTTGCTGTTTGGGCCATTAGCCATGGGTTTGGCTGGACACAGCCTGAATGAATAACAGGGTTCCATATGCCCACCACTTAAGTTCAGTATCTGTCCACTCAGGACACACACATTGGAAGCTGCAAGCTTGGTGTCATCACCCCTGGAAGTACAGTTTGATTTTTAGGAAAGGCATCTCTCCGGTGGCAAAGGAACCAGAAGTAGTGTATCCTGTTGTAGCTACAGTTGGAATGGGAATGATTCTGGGATCAAAGTTCGGAAAAGGGGCTGGACTTTATCAAAGCATATCCACTGGATCCAGGATGTCTGTTTAGGGAATCTCAGGACTGGATCCCTTCCTTTTGTTGGCTATCAGAAGGTGATGTTCAGCACATGCTGGGTCTGTTTGCAGCTGAGTGTGAGTCAACTCCTCCAAGTCTGAGGTCATGGTCCTCTGCTGAAAAATGGTGGATTGCTTCCTCTTGTTTGGAGGAGAGTCGTTCCCTATAATGAGAGTATTCAGCTATGTTGGTATTGTGTAGTATGAGACTGCTGTGGAGAGAGAAGGCAAAGCTTCTGGTTTAATCTTTCTACATTCCAACACTCACCTATGCTCGTGAGCTCTGTGTAGTGACCAAAAGAATGAGGTCACTACACACAAGCAGATGAATTGCTGGGCTTAGCCATCAGGATAGGCCGAGGAATTCTGAGTATACTTGCTGCAGTCTTACAGAACGGACCTGAAATCCTTTTCCCTAATCTTTTGGAGAGACATACTTCCTCTTCTTCTTCCTTTTGCTTAATTTTTCAGGTTAAAAAACAAGGCACGGGGTGTGTAGCTGAGAGGCTACGGTGATTACTATGTGAGCTTAAATGCCAGCAGGAGTGAGTCATTGATTTGATTTATGATGGGACCTTTACTTTGTGATCCCCTGCTGTCTTTACCCACATTTCCTGTAGTATTGTGCTTCCCTTTCTCTAGTTGTGACTATATAATAAGGGCAAAAATGAAAACAAGATATACAGTAAGCTGGCCTTCCTGACACAGCTGCACACATCCTAAGCAGATAGCACCCTGCTCTTTAATCATCACACATTCACATCCCCACCAGTTATCTGCAAGATGCATGACTCCAAAAATGCAGCCAGAGAAAAAGCAGACACCCACATCTCTTGCATATTATTCTTCACCCTTTGTAATGTCACTGCGCAGAACAAACTTAGCTAGGTTTCACTGGCACCTGGGTTTGGTTGAGCTGTCACCCAGAGCGAAACAGTGCAGGCTACTTTCAGGGACTTTGGGTGTGTTGACAGTACTGGGTGGTAGGACCAGGTGAGATCTGAGATACTGTGATGTTTTGATATTTCCTAAATGTGCTGATACGAAGATAAGAGCCCCGTTTGAGTCTGATGTTGTAATTCCAACCTCCTGCAGATGTCCAAACATGTTTCAGTGTAAACATGAAGAGAAATGCCGTAATGTCTGCTGTCACTACCACAGCCTGGGAGTATAGAAAGGCTTTGATAAACCAGGGAAAGCTATCATCCTTCATTATACAGATTTTTTTTGAACAAGTTGGAACTAATTTCTGTAGTTTTGAAGAGAAACAAATGTATTTTTGAAGTATAAAGATGCTCCTGTGTCTTCTTTTGTGTCTTTAATTAAATATAGGATGGGAGACTGTTCATAAGCGTTACCACATCTTGCTGTGTCTTTAGACATAGCAAGATAACCTATTTTGCTTTAAGTCAAGTCTTTTCTTTTGGCTGGCCTCCCGTTGGCCCCCTATATGCGCTAATGCAATGAAAACAATGTACATGGTTCACATCTTGATTACTCAAGACTTATGCTTGCTCCTTTGTGATGCACCAAACGTATATTTTGCAATATCCACTAAAATAACAATGACTCTTCTTGGGGCAGCAGTTAGATTAATTATATGATGTTTAATTAAAAACTGTATTACTGAAATTTCTACACGCATCATTCCTGAGGAGTCAGTCAAGTATAATGGTTGTTTATAAAGGACCACACACCAAAGCCTGGTTTAAAAACTGTAATAATCATGGTACAGTACCACTTTCCATTCTAAAAGCCCTTTCACACCAGGTACGTAAAAGCCGTGTGGATATTTTGTGTTTAAAAAAATACTTTTTGGACTCACCTATTCTTAACACACCATGATTTTTCCGACGTTTCGGATCCGAATGAACAGATTTTATCAATCAGATCACTTCTTTTGGCAACGCAGCTCAACTCATGAACTAAAATAAATACCATTTTACCCCAAACACACAGCTGAACACTACTCCAGCTCACTTGGCTCTCTGAATAATGCTTTCTCTACCTCCTTATTCCAACTCCAGCAGTTCCAACTCTGCTAACAAGAGTTCAAACTTCCCCACTGACATCCTGAAATATGTACGAGAGCGGCTGTGATGCAACTTCCACACCTGGATAAAACCATGAAATTCGCCCTGCTGCTGCCTTCTGCTGAGAATTGGATGAACCCAGAAGTTGTGTTTCTTTCTTCTCTCATTACAAAGATCAGGGCCAGTTCATCATCGTGTCATTTCAGTGAGGATGAATTTTTGCAAAAACATTACAAAAAGGTTACTGTACATGTGAAGTTTGCATCCATAAAATTCAGAATTTCGTGTCTTTTTTACGCAACACATTCAGTGTGTAATGGCCTTAACCCAGTCATTTTGGGGTAACACAAAAAAATATAAGAAAGAATGAATATAAAAATAGTAAGTTATTGCCTCTTGATGACAGTAATAGCCAATTAATAGCAATGTAATTATCTTGTATCAAGAATAGCTGAGTAATGTTACACTAAAATCTAACCGGATACTCAACAGACCAGAAATTTGAGTTAATAATGTGGAAACAGATGTATGCCTACAGACAAAAAAAGGTAATATACATACTGACTTGTAGTACTAACCTCATGTTGTTGCTTTAACATTCAACACAGTCTGAAAATATTACTTATAACCACTGTTGACACAAGATAATTACTTGGTTAGTACTTGGATATTAGATTGGTAATTAAATGGTAATAACCCACTGTTACCACATTATTACCAAGCTAAAAGGTCCAACCGCAATTATTAAAACTATGAAAACTTTTTACATGGAAACGAAATATATATATATATATATATATATATATATATATATATATATATATATATATATATATATATATATATATATATATGAAGAATACTTCAGTTCAATTTATGAATGCTTTTAAACTAGAGTCAGTTAAATGGTTTGGACTGAATTTTACGTGTTGTACCAGAAATTCTTATATAATAGAAGGACGGAGATGGTCATAAAGCCAGTATCATTTTACTGCTGGAAATACTGTAGTTGTTTCTGGTCCTGCTGTGCTGCTTTGCAAAACAATCAATCTTCTATCACACAAACACATCACTTAGAGCCAGAGGTTGTCTTATGGAGGAGCTGTGAAAGCTGTTTGCTGGTATCACATACTGATATGTCATCAGGTCTGGAGGTCATGGTGACTTTTCTAACTAGTAAACTGCAAAATAATTGGTTCACTGTGTCATTGTGGATGTGCGAGTGTACACAGGCAGAAATTCATACTTGATTAATCATATATGTATAAATCAAGGAGAGCTCAAAGATGGACATTGACATCTGAGCCACAGACAGGGCGGTTAAGTGTATGTGTGTGTGTGTGTGTGTGTGTGTGTGTGTGTGTACTTGTTTTCATGACATCTTAGGACAATTTTATGATAACACACTCACAAAATGAGGACGCTCAGAAAAATGAGGACATTTTTGAGGTCCTCATTTTTCTGAGCCTTCTAAAGTGTTCTAGAGGCTCCCAACATGCTCCCAAACCAAAAATCTCGAAAGTCCTGAAACATCACAATTTTATGAAAAAGTGTGTTTAAGTGTGTTTAGCGTTTTTCCTCACTTTCAGTTTTCGCACCTACTGGCCAGTTTTGGAACTTAACACACTTTAAACACACTTTCAGTGACGTCACTCTGCGAGTCCTCATATTGTAGGTGTGTCAGACACAATAACACATTTGACCCAGGTTATACCCTTCTGGGGCTTAGCGGACACATGCGTGGACAGCACCTTTTAGCTCTTATGTCCACAGTCGTATTCAATGTTGAAATGGAGGTGAACTTTATTTGAATCATTCGTGGAATAATAACAGATAAGATTTGAGGCTTCTAAAAATTGTTCGTTCAAACCTTGCCAATTAAACAATCATTCTAACACATATCAAAAACTTTTCCCATTTTTATACATTTTAGGGTGAGCTATAAGCAAGGGTAACAACAGTTAAATCAGGCAAATCTTGACAAAAATGAAGGTCTTTAGATTCAGTTATCAGTGCCTGCACATCTTGGTTTTTTTTGTTGTTGACAAAATGTCTCGAAATATAAAGTTTCAACATTTGTCTAATTATATTACTATTAATTAATGAGTCTTACTTCTCAAGATCAATGCACAAATTGTCTGACCTTCACTATGCAGAATGATGTGTGTGCAGATTTTGACCCTTGAAGAGTTTATATTAATCTGCATTAATATAATTGCATCTGCAATCTGCAGTTGAACTTGGAGATTCCTGCCGCTGTCATCTGATTCAGTATGATCATCAGGCTCAGTCTCGACTCTGTGTATCTACAAGAATTGATGAAAAAAGTCAACACTTCATTATATTTTAAATTCAACTTACCTTATACTTTTTACAATATAGTATAAAATGCATATTGTTTCTTTAAAAACTAATAACACACTATTAAAAACTGCAGAATGCACAATTCCAGCTTCATTTAGTAATTCAATTAGTAAATAAAAGTGAGTAATTAAGTCACTTAATTAACTAAGCAACTGTAAATGTCACAGTATGCAGCAGTACAATTCAATTTCAATTCAATTTTATTTATATAGCGCCAAATCACAAAAAAAAGTCGCCTCAAGGCACTTCATAGGTACAGAGAAAAACCCAACAATCATATGACCACCTATGAGCAAGCACTTTGGCGACAGTGGGAAGGAAAAACTCCCTTTTAACAGGAAGAAACCTCTGGCAGAACCAGGCTCAGGGAGGGGCGGCCATCTGTTGCGACCAGTTGGGGTGAGAGAAGGAAAACAGGATGAAAGACATGCTGTGGAAGAGAGACAGAGGTTAATAACAGATATGATTCAATGCAGAGAGGTCTATTAACACATACTGAGTTATAAAGGTGACTGGAAAGGAAAAACTCAATGCATCATGGGAATTCCCAGCAGGCCTACGTCTATTGCAGCATAACTAAGGGAGGATTCAGGGTCACCTGGTCCAGCCCTAACTATATGCTTTAGCAAAAAGGAAAGTTTTAAGCCTAATCTTGAAAGTAGAGATAGTGTCTGTCTCCTGAATCCAGGCTGCCGGGGGATTCCCATGATGCACTGAGTTTTTTCCTTTCCAGTCACCTTTCTCACTCACTATGTGTTAATAGACCTCTCTGCACTGAATCATACTTGTTATTAATCCACAGCATGTCTTTTTAATCCACAGCATGGCTTACAAAAGTATTCGGCCCCCTTGAACTTTCCCACATTTTGTCACATTACAGCCACAAACATGAATCAATTTTATTGGAATTCCACGTGAAAGACCAATACAAAGTGGTGTACACGTGAGAAGTGGAACGAAAATCATACATGATTCCAAACATTTTTTACAAATAAATAACTGAAAACTGGGGTGTGCGTAATTATTCAGCCCCCCGAGTCAATACTTTGTAGAACCACCTTTTGCTGCAATTGGATTCCATTAAAATTGATTCATGTTTGTGGCAGTAATGTGACAAAATGTGGAAAAGGGGGACAAATACATTTGCAAGCCACTGTAAGTACACAGAGAGATAATGAGGGGATGAGGAACAGCTGGGACAAATCAGACCTAACAAGACAAGGGGAAACAAAACTAGACACACTGGATATAGGAAAAGGACTTTCACAATAAAACAGACATAACAAGGGTAATCTAATAAACAAATGAACTTAGCTAACCTAAAGAACTTATAAATAAACATCGACATCCAAACAAACTAAAACTTAAAACGCTGGGTCAACAGACCCAGGAAAGTGACAGTAAAATCATTTATTATACACATTATACTTATTTTCTTAAATTGCTTATCTATTATCTGTATTTTCACCTGGGGGTCTAGGGGTGCTGCTCTTCTTTTCATAACAAATTAGGACATGTTTATGATAACACACTGACAATATCAAGACAAATTTGGACTTACTCCATCAGTGAACAGCATGCCCATGCTAACTTAAACTAGACCAGCAAGCTAACCACATGTGTACCAAGTGTTACTTAACAATAGGTACCAAACAAATTAACGGAACGAAATTAACTGTAACAGCAGTTTGCAAAACATTGTGACAGTTCTCAAGTGTTCCTACCTCAAATACAGCGCGTGTTGCTGTGTTTTTGTTGTTAAATGGACGAGGAGAGCCCGTGGCTGGTGAGAGGATGCAGCATTTCGTCAGTGGAGCATAGAACGACGTCTGTGATTGGTCAACAAGTGAGTAAAGATGCATCTGATTGTTCGAAAGCCTCAACCAAAGAGCTGCTGGTCACGGCAAGATACAAACTCGCTTGAGCTCTGCGTGAACGGCACATCCGGGACCTTCAGCACTCAGGAGAGATTTATCTTGATGTATGTATTTACCTTTGATATCCATGATTCCACGCACACTTCGCAAGGTAAAGTTGTATGTTTAACAAGCTAATTAACGTTAGTTAAACGGAATTAAAACAATGCACAATCGATTTGAACAAACTGAAAATGGTGAATGATGATAAATGTTAAAAAATTACTTAAGCTTTATCTTCAACAATAGATATTAGAAGTTAAATTTAACTGTTCTTAAATTCCCACTGAAGTTAAAGGGACCTGCGGCCTAGCATGTGCTCTGCATCTTCAACTGCAGAGACAGTCAGCCTAAGCTCTTTTTAAGTGTAGCTAACTGCAACACACATTTTTTTCAACACAAGATATGTTTGGGGGGATTTAAAAGATAATATTAATGTTTTCGTATTTAGCACAAATCAATAGTATTATAGTTATTCGCTCACGGTCTGGGTTTCTGGCCCAGCGTTTCTGACTTTATTCTAAAGTTTTTGAGTTTCTTATGTTGACTTTAGTTAGTTGACTTTGGCATAACGTTATTAACATTGTTTTAAGAAATTTATGTTAGGGCTGTATATTACCACGTTTGTATTTTCATGCCATGTTTCCTGTTTTATTTTGAAAGAGTCTGTTGTGTTCAGTTCATTAATCTCACTTCCCTGTTGTGTCAATAGAATCATTTGTGCGAGCTACTACCCTGCTGTCCCTCCATCCTGTCTCAACCTCCAACAGGAAAATAGAAGTCCTCATATGGTAGGACCAGTGATTGTAGTGTGTGTGTAACACTGTCCTCATATTGTTGGGTAGCGGAACTGTACAGTGTTAAGTTTCTATAGAATCTGGTATAAGGAAGTCAGATCCTTCTGTAATAATGTTCACTGATACAAATATGATCTGTAGTTAATTATCTAGTCGGGATTTACAGTACAGAATGTTTCTGACGTTATATTGTTGTCTTTTGTTGCAGACACCAAGTGCTGAGGTCCTGTCTCAACCTCCTTCAGACCAATTGGTGGGTGACATACCCACTTCATTCTTCCAACAGGTTACACATTATTTTTTTGTATTTGGTATCAAGTATATGTGTCAGTTGGGCCTAGTGTATAAATGAAATGCACTTTGATTGTATTAAAACAATCAGTTTGAGTCAAAGTTAACCAAAATCAACATTAGCATTAGGAGAAAGTAATTGTCTATACCATTTGTTAGTCCAAACTTTCCCTTAAAGCATCAGCTTGATCTTTATTCTGACTACATTTGATATTTTTGTCCTTTTACACATGTTTTTGTCCATTTAACCTCCCGCTGATCAGTTTACATGATTTAATTTCTGGGGAAATACATGGCTTTACATCAGTGTTGGGTTTAGAGCTTTTATTGACAACAGCAGGAGAAGTAAGAAGTCAGGAACATGAACTCTACATGTGTTCAGTCGTCATGTCCTCATATTGTTTTAAGCTGTGAAGGACATGAGTGTGTTTCAGTTGCCTTCCTCATGTGGTGGGACCAGTGATTGTAGTGTGTGTTACATTGTCCTCATATTGTTTTAAGCTGTGAAGGACATGAGTGTGTTTAAGTAGAAGTCCTCATATGGTAGGACCAGTGATTGTAGTGTGTGTGTTACATTGTCCTCATATTGTTGGGTAGCAGAACTGTACAGTGTTAAGTTTCTATAGAATCTGGTATAAGGAAGTCAGATCCTTCTGTAATAATGTTCACTGATACAAATATGATCTGTAGTTAATTATCTAGTCGGGATTTACAGTACAGAATGTTTCTGACATTATATTGTTGTCTTTTGTTGCAGACACCAAGTGCTGAGGTCCTGTCTCAACCTTGTACAGACCAATTGGTGAGTGACATACCCACTTCATTCTTCCAACAGGTTACACATTTTTTTTTTGTATTTGGTATCAAGTATATGTGTCAGTTGGGCCTAGTGCATAAATGAAATGCACTTTGATTGTATTAAAACAATCAGTTTGAGTCAAAGTTAACCAAAATCAACATTAGCATTAGGAGAAAGTAATTGTCTATACCATTTGTTAGTCCAAACTTTCCCTTAAAGCATCAGCTTGATCTTTATTCTGACTACATTTGATATTTTTGTCCTTTTACACATGTTTTTTTCCATTTAACCTCCCACTGATCAGTTTACATGATTTAATTTCTGGGGAAATAGATGGCTTTACATCAGTGTTGGGTTTAGAGCTTTTATTGACAACAGCAGGAGAAGTAAGAAGTCAGGAACATGAACTCTACATGTGTTCAGTCGTCATGTCCTCATATTGTTTTAAGCTGTGAAGGACATGAGTGTGTTTAAGTAGAAGTCCTCATATGGTAGGACCAGTGATTGTAGTGTGTGTGTTACATTGTCCTCATATTGTTGGGTAGCAGAACTGTACAGTGTTAAGTTTCTATAGAATCTGGTATAAGGAAGTCAGATCCTTCTGTAATAATGTTCACTCATACAAATATGATCTGTAGTTAATTATCTAGTCGGGATTTACAGTACAGAATGTTTCTGACGTTATATTGTTGTCTTTTGTTGCAGACACCAAGTGCTGAGGTCCTGTCTCAACCTCCTTCAGACCAATTGGTGAGTGACATACCCACTTCATTCTTCCAACAGGTTACACATTATTTTTTTGTATTTGGTATCAAGTATATGTGTCAGTTGGGCCTAGTGTATAAATGAAATGCACTTTGATTGTATTAAAACAATCAGTTTGAGTCAAAGTTAATCAAAATCAACATTAGCATTAGGAGAAAGTAATTGTCTATACCATTTGTTAGTCCAAACTTTCCCTTAAAGCATCAGCTTGATCTTTATTCTGACTACATTTGATATTTTTGTCCTTTTACACATGTTTTTGTCCATTTAACCTCGCGCTGATCAGTTTACATGATTTAATTTCTGGGGAAATAGATGGCTTTACATCAGTGTTGGGTTTAGAGCTTTTATTGACAACAGCAGGAGAAGTAAGAAGTCAGGAACATGAACTCTACATGTGTTCAGTCGTCATGTCCTCATATTGTTTTAAGCTGTGAAGGACATGAGTGTGTTTAAGTAGAAGTCCTCATATGGTAGGACCAGTGATTGTAGTGTGTGTGTTACATTGTCCTCATATTGTTGGGTAGCAGAACTGTACAGTGTTAAGTTTCTATAGAATCTGGTATAAGGAAGTCAGATCCTTCTGTAATAATGTTCACTGATACAAATATGATCTGTAGTTAATTATCTAGTCGGGATTTACAGTACAGAATGTTTCTGACGTTATATTGTTGTCTTTTGTTGCAGACACCAAGTGCTGAGGTCCTGTCTCAACCTCCTTCAGACCAATTGGTGAGTGACATACCCACTTCATTCTTCCAACAGGTTACACATTATTTTTTTGTTTTTGGTATCAAGTATATGTGTCAGTTGGGCCTAGTGCATAAATGAAATGCACTTTGATTGTATTAAAACAATCAGTTTGAGTCAAAGTTAACCAAAATCAACATTAGCATTAGGAGAAAGTAATTGTCTATACCATTTGTTAGTCCAAACTTTCCCTTAAAGCATCAGCTTGATCTTTATTCTGACTACATTTGATATTTTTGTCCTTTTACACATGTTTTTGTCCATTTAACCTCCCGCTGATCAGTTTACATGATTTAATTTCTGGGGAAATAGATGGTTTTACATCAGTGTTGGGTTTAGAGCTTTTATTGACAACAGCAGGAGAAGTAAGAAGTCAGGAACATGAACTCTACATGTGTTCAGTCGTCATGTCCTCATATTGTTTTAAGCTGTGAAGGACATGAGTGTGTTTAAGTAGAAGTCCTCATATGGTAGGACCAGTGATTGTAGTGTGTGTGTTACATTGTCCTCATATTGTTGGGTAGCAGAACTGTACAGTGTTAAGTTTCTATAGAATCTGGTATAAGGAAGTCAGATCCTTCTGTAATAATGTTCACTGATACAAATATGATCTGTAGTTAATTATCTAGTCGGGATTTACAGTACAGAATGTTTCTGACATTATATTGTTGTCTTTTGTTGCAGACACCAAGTGCTGAGGTCCTGTCTCAACCTTGTACAGACCAATTGGTGAGTGACATACCCACTTCATTCTTCCAACAGGTTACACATTTTTTTTTTGTATTTGGTATCAAGTATATGTGTCAGTTGGGCCTAGTGCATAAATGAAATGCACTTTGATTGTATTAAAACAATCAGTTTGAGTCAAAGTTAATCAAAATCAACATTAGCATTAGGAGAAAGTAATTGTCTATACCATTTGTTAGTCCAAACTTTCCCTTAAAGCATCAGCTTGATCTTTATTCTGACTACATTTGATATTTTTGTCCTTTTACACATGTTTTTGTCCATTTAACCTCGCGCTGATCAGTTTACATGATTTAATTTCTGGGGAAATAGATGGCTTTACATCAGTGTTGGGTCTAGAGCTTTTATTGACAACAGCAGGAGAAGTAAGAAGTCAGGAACATGAACTCTACACGTGTTCAGTCGTCATGTCCTCATATTGTTTTAAGCTGTGAAGGACATGAGTGTGTTTCAGTTGCCTTCCTCATGTGGTGGGACCAGTGATTGTAATGTGTGTTACATTGTCCTCATATTGTTTTAAGCTGTGAAGGACATGAGTGTGTTTAAGTAGAAGTCCTCATATGGTAGGACCAGTGATTGTAGTGTGTGTGTTACATTGTCCTCATATTGTTGGGTAGCAGAACTGTACAGTGTTAAGTTTCTATAGAATCTGGTAGAAGGAAGTCAGATCCTTCTGTAATAATGTTCACTGATACAAATATGATCTGTAGTTAATTATCTAGTCGGGATTTACAGTACAGAATGTTTCTGACGTTATATTGTTGTCTTTTGTTGCAGACACCAAGTGCTGAGGTCCTGTCTCAACCTCCTTCAGACCAATTGGTGAGTGACATACCCACTTCATTCTTCCAACAGGTTACACATTATTTTTTTGTATTTGGTATCAAGTATATGTGTCAGTTGGGCCTAGTGCATAAATGAAATGCACTTTGATTGTATTAAAACAATCAGTTTGAGTCAAAGTTAACCAACATCAACATTAGCATTAGGAGAAAGTAATTGTCTATACCATTTGTTAGTCCAAACTTTCCCTTAAAGCATCAGCTTGATCTTTATTCTGACTACATTTGATATTTTTGTCCTTTTACACATGTTTTTTTCCATTTAACCTCCCACTGATCAGTTTACATGATTTAATTTCTGGGGAAATAGATGGCTTTACATCAGTGTTGGGTCTAGAGCTTTTATTGACAACAGCAGGAGAAGTAAGAAGCCAGGAACATGAACTCTACATGTGTTCAATCGTCATGTCCTCATATTGTTTTAAGCTGTGAAGGACATGAGTGTGTTTAAGTAGATGTCCTCATATGGTAGGACCAGTGATTGTAGTGTGTGTGTGTTACATTGTCCTCATATTGTTTTAAGCTGTGAAGGACATGAGGACATGGGCCCTCTGACCACCACCAGTAGGCAACGGGTGAAGTGTCTTGCCCAAGGACACAATGACCAAGACTGTCGGAGCCGGGGCTCGAACCGGCAACCTTCCGATTACAACTCTTGAGCCCCTTAGCCCCTTAATGTAGAATTACACACTGCCCAACGCTGACTTTTCCTACAATGCAGAGAAAAAAGCAAACAGACCTATTGCATGCATTGATTCTCATATTTCACTGTTACTTTTCAAAGGCTCAAGGACCAAGTATTCTGGGGTTCCAAGCCACACGCTTTACTCAGCTGCCCTGGACAACATGAAGGGCACCTCTGCCTCAATCACCCTGGACAACAAAAACATTAGCAACACTTCACCAAGAAGGGGTAAACGCACCCAAATACAAAATGTTTTAGCTGAATATACTTGTTGTCAAAGGACAAGTTTATTGTTTTCAGACATGACACTATTGAGAGCTTTTATCATAAATCATTTCATCTCATTTGATTCCCAGCAGAACACAGCACTTCAAATGGTTCATTCCAAGCATCCTTAAAGGAGCAATAAGCAATATCTTTTCACTGCTAGGTGTGCTGTTGTGCACTGCCTGTAAACCAAACCAAAGTCTATGGCTGGAGATCCACACAGAGAGAGGGATTATGACTTCATGCTGTACTCCAGATGTAATTACACCTCTAGTTCTTCACATAGCCATTTTTAATTCCTTCAACCGAAGTATGATGAATTGTGCTTATTGCTCCTTTAAAGTGCTCCAGTAGAAAGCAAGGTTTAAGAACATTTTGCATTCACATTAAGATATTTTCTTTTGTTTCCATTTATGACAGCTGGGAAGGTGAGAATCAAGTGGACAAATGATGAAGTGAAGGTTGCTGAGCGGCACGTTTTACTTCATAACAAGCTGCAAAGTACCAGGTAAAAAGGAATGTGACTGCTGCCTCCAAGCAGAGCCGGCAGCTCTGAAAGGCAGAGACTGGGTTGTCATAAGGTACTACATCCACAACAGGATCATGGCATTAAAAGAAAGATGCAAGAAAAAAAGAAACAAGCAAGAGAGATACTTTGTTACTTCCACAGTTATGTCAGTATTGCAGTTTTCTGTATTGCATTGTTCTTACTCATAAATCTGTGGTTTATGCTGGGTGCTTTTTGCAATTAAATGATAAGAAAGGCAGATAATGTTCCACGTTTTTATTCACATGAACATTCACTACAAAATGAATTAATGCATTACAATATTAAGACTTAAAAAGTAGACTGACCACATTTGACCTATGTCTTTTTTTAAGTCTCTACACAGCTCAGATTTACTGTTTTATTAACACATAAATGTCTGATATTTCTGTCAGAAGTTACCCGACTGGTGAGCATTACTATTGTGCATCCATGCCTATTATATTGTAATCTCAAAAGGAGCCAAGCTAAAAATACAGAACCTACCCTTACCTGGTCCTTATAAGTCATGTATACTTGAAAATTATGTGTTTCCATGGGCTTCACAATTCACCTAAACATGAAATATCAGTGTGTGACCTTATGGTACTCATAAGTCACATAAACCTGACAGTGTCCTCACAAGTAGCAGTAAATTCAGGTTTGACCAAAATTTAGCCCTAGCCAAAATCTCAACAGATGGGCGTGTTCCTGGAAGCATGGGTCAAACTTTTTGTGATTCCCATGCCTCTAGGACCTTCGGAAAGGCACGTTCCCATTTGTCACATTTTTGTCATACGTACTGATATATCACGAAAACACGTATGTGTGTGTGTGTTGAGTCAAGTGTCTCATGACACAGACAGTGTGGGCCAGATGGAGTATCTCTGGCAGATATGTAGACTTGGGGGAAAAGTTGAGCAAATATTCAGAAGCACAGATTGCTGACAGATGATTACCAGCCACTGGTTTATTGACTCCCCAGCTGCAGGTTGCATCAACCTCTGCTCTGTCACTCCAAATTTGCAAACTTTCCATCTCCATTAGTGTGATGAAATTTATCAGAATAGATTTGTGCAAAGTTTGCATGTTGACAAGGTTTTTTTTTTTCAACACTTCACCTGCCACTGGGTACAAACAATGATTTATCTCTTTAAATCAGTCATTGGTATGTGTGCTGAACCCCATCCCAAATCACAGTTCTACACTTGTATATACCACAGTAGTGGTATATACTGTCACTATATACACAGTGGTGAAAGGACCCCAAAGCTCCCAAAGCCATGTATGCAAAATTCAAAACCAGGGTCCAGGCAGAGAGACACAACTGAAGAACAGAGAGAAAACAAACAGGAGCCAAGCCAATCTGACAAAGCCAGCAGGATTTGGGTTTATCCAGGTAAATTCAGGATCAACTGTTACCTTTGACTGCCATTTTAGGTTTTGTCAAGTCAGATAACAGAAAGCCTAGTTTGACAAAAGCCAAGGGGACACAGCCACCCACCGGAGAAGGTATGTAATCATTGTTTTGTTTGTGTGATGGTAGACACAAACAACAGCTCGAG
This sequence comes from Neolamprologus brichardi, assembly GCF_056152115.1. NCBI lineage: Eukaryota > Metazoa > Chordata > Actinopteri > Cichliformes > Cichlidae > Neolamprologus > Neolamprologus brichardi. The sequence continues at coordinate 28,483,976 of NC_142108.1, read as the reverse complement.
TTGATTTAATTTAGGTGAAAATTGTTTCAAGGTCAGTAAAAACCCAACAAATTAAAAAAATCAGTTTAAATTTATGTTACCCACATTTTTTTTCCATTTTTCTTTTCTTTTTCAAACTCCCAACAATATAGTAGACCTTGGGCAAGATGAGTTCTTAGGTTGGCTAAGCACTTGGTCTTGACTTTATTCTTAGCACAAGGTCAAAGTTGACCTTGAAAAACATTTTTAAAAATCATGTTGAGTATAATATGTCACATGGAGAGATCTGTACAACACACTTTTTATTCTTTTAGTGCAATGCCCTGCAACATCACGATGACTGATGTCATCATACTGTAATAAAAACAGGCTGACGTCAGCATGTCGTAACAATAACATCACAGAATGTCACAGTTTTATGATGTTTTTGATGTTAACATGGTTTCTTGATAGTATATTGTTATGAAGTTTGAAGACAATCCATGAAGAACTGTGAGCCTATGGTGTGACCTTGACCCAATTTTCACCAAAATTAAATCAACTTAAGCTGTTATTGGTTATCTACTATCAGAAAATTAAATAAATTAAAATAAATAAATTAAAAATGATATTTTGAAAGCTCTGGTCGCTAGACTGCAAACAAACACACAGTCAAACAGACAAATGGAACTTGTTACATACTCCCTCCCTTCAAGGGGAGAAAAACAGATTATGTACAGTGATTATTACCTCAAAAACTAAACAGCAAAAATTTTTAAAAACTAACATTTAACAAAGTAGAGTATCTGGCTGATAAACACCCAGATAGAGATTAAGAAGGAAATTATTCATCTTTAACCGAGTCGAAATATCATTCCCAGTAAATCTGACTGGTAAGGATCCTTTTTTTCTTTGTTTATATCTTGTCAATATAAATGATATAAAAACCTCACATTTAATATGTTTAGTATGTTTAAATTCACATACAATATTTATATAAATGGGACTAATTAAGTACTTTTTAGCAGTAGCAACTCAGTGCATTAACATTCTCTAATAATGTCACATTACATGCTTTTCATTGTTAGCAGCTAAGTCTGCCATGGGTTCAAATGGCTTTTACATGCATGAGTGGATCAGAGGAAACATCTTCTTTGACATTAGCTTCGGTGTTTACTGTTCACTATCCTCCAGCTGCATCAGACTCCTATCAAGTTACTTCTACTTGAAGCTGAACATCTTTTGCTACAACTTGTTTACATAAAAAGCTTTTGAATGGTGAACTCTGAGGTGGTCTTTCGTTTGAGGCTCTCAAAGGAACCAAAACAAATTTATTACCACATTAGCGCTGACAGCGATTGTTCATTGAGTACACAAATAAGACTGATTATAACTTCATGTTGAATAGTAATTGTGCAGTCTGATTTTGTTAATCACTGATTGAAGCTACCTTGTAGATACTAAGGAACCATACAAATAATGATAGATTTATGAACCACTGGTACAACACAGGAAATCATTCCTGCCTGTGGCTATCTCAACAACTCATACAATTCCTTCATGTAGCGCACAAGTACACATTGCAGTACTTGCACACACTTATTATTTGCACATCCTCCAACAAAGTACAGTAAGATAAGAGCGGAACTTCAATGTCAACCATATGTATTTAATTTGTGTTACACACAAATTTATATATATATATATATATATATATATATATATATATATATATATATATACACATAAACTTTGTAATATATTGTATTATTTAATTTAGTTTAGTCAGTTAGTGTTCTTACTGGGACCACATTATTTCCTCAGGGATTAATAGAATATTCTGTTGTGATTCTGACACAAAAAGAAGAACTACTTATAAGAGGAAGTACTTTCCAGGATGCATGCAATATGCATGTCAAAGTCAAACGTCCAACTAAAGCAATAACAGCATGGCATGACAGTAAAAGTGGGATCATGAGATGGAAAATTTACACATTGCTTGTTCTGTCGCTCATCTCAAGAGTCGAATAATCTCACGGCATGCGTCATATCAGTGGTTTTGCTTTTCATATCTTCTCAGCTGCAGGAGCGATATTAGATAGCTAAATCCTCCTCTTGTACAAGAATGTGCTACCTTAAAAATAAGACCAGCCCTTCATAACTTGCCTCGTAGAGCCTCTCGCATTGTTGCTCTTTAACATGTAATCATCACATCTCAGCTTGTGCTAAGCCCTGTGAAATAACCGAGATACACTGTTATCATGTGTGCAGCTATCTGTAACCTAATCCGAGTGTTTTCTATTAGTTTAATGTTTAAATGAGCATGTAGTAGGATTGAACATGTGTTTCAATTTAGCCATGTCAACTTTTTCTGATTTACGCTGCTTTGTGCACACACTTTGTAGTTTCATCGTCCTCCCGAATGGAAAATCAAATCAAGTTGTGTGCGCATACTTTCATGAACCATGTCCAAACTGTAATTTAGAAAAAGCTTTTCAGCAAAAGTATTTTAATTACAGTAATATACAGTTTAGGGCTGGAACTATTTTGGGGGTTTGTTTGGCAAGTGCCTGTGAGTAGTGCATGGAGGAGTGAAACAGCCAAAATTTAAAAAAAGAAAAGAATTAATACTCAATAAATAAAATTATGTTTCAATTAGATCATACAAAAATAATAAACTTAATTTAAACATCTATTAATTTATAAAATAAAACATAAAAGACTAATTTATTTCTGTATTTACCAGTCAGTCAGCATGCCTAATTTTATCATCATTCAGTTCAATTCAATTCAATTCAATTCAATTTAGACAGTGCCAAATCACAACAACAGTCGCCTCAAGGCACTTTATATTGTAAGGTAGACCCTACAATAATACATACAGAGAAAAACCCAACAATCATATGACCCCATATGAACAGGCACTTTGGCAACAGTGGGGAGGAAAAACTCCCTTTTAACAGGAAGAAACAGGAAGGCTCAGCGAGGGGCAGCCATCTGCCAAGACCAGTTGGGGTCAGTGAAGGAAGACAGGACAAAAGACATTTATCCTGATTTTTAATTTGATGGCAACATAAAATCTCACAAAAGTAGAGCTGTGCTATGCTTACCACTGTGGAGTAAGCACGACATGCTTACCAGTCACTTTTATAGCAACAGTTAGAAAACAATCGGGAGTTTAAGGAGACCAGCTGTTGAAAGTTTGTGAGAGGAATGTTGTACCTGATATAGGATTCTAACTGCTCAACAGTTCTGGGTTTTCAACATAATTAAAAGCCATGCTGTTTTAATAGTTGCAGTATGTGGTTTAGTGTTGTCAAAGCTGTAAAAAAGACATGATCTGGATCAAAGCATATGCTGCTCTAAAATCTGTACATGCCTTTCAATATATATATATATATATATATATATATATATATATATAGCCTTTCCCAATGTTCCAATACCAAAGGCTCAAGTGGGATAGTCCCTCTCTTCTTTAATCCAAAAGATCTGGCATCCACATTTTCAAAAAATTATTTCAATTTGTCTGACCACAGTTTTGTGCGATAGTGCTTTAACCTACATTTGTGGATGGCACGGAGAACTGCTTGCTAAATTAGTTGGGAAATGTTCCTCGTGCTGTTTCTTTTTAGCATTTAGCAACATTTGGTTTTGTTGTCCCCTTGTGTAGCTGCCATCAAATAATAAAAGAGATAATACTTTTTATGAAATGGCAACATTTCTTAGTTTAAACATTTAATATGTTTCAGTGTTCTGTAAAAAAATTAAATAAAATATGGGTTTATGATATTTGCAAATCATTGTATTCTGTTTACACTCCAATTCAAAAAACGTTGCAACATTTGAAGTGGGCCTATTGTTGTAGCACATTTACCAGGAGGAAAAAAATCACCTATTAATGCTGAACTTTCCCCCCCCCCCCTTTTTTTAACGGAACTAAATAACCAAATTAAAATCCAAACAACACAAACCCCAGAGACAGTGAAGGGTCATGGCTGTGACAGATGTGAGCAGGAGTCACATCTGCTTGGTATAATGTATAAAATGGAGCTAATGGGGTGAGAGGCTGAGGGTTCGAGGCTGGCAGATGTCAGCAGAAACTGTGCCTGTTATTGACATAGCTGCCATCTTGGGTCTTCTTTTCATCCATCAGCCGGAATTGACCGTGGATCCCCGCTGCTTTGTAATATGACCCAGATGATGGATCTCCTTTCACGGAATGTGCGGGCACATGCACACAGACACATAGAAGGAAAACACACTCTCTCTTTGGATACACACACACACACACACACACACACACACACACACACACACACACACACACACACACACACACACACACACACACACACACATTAGTGCTCTCTGCTGCTGCTGTCATCTGCCATTTGGATCCATATCAGTTGCTTTCCAAATCTGCCCACATATTATTTTACTTGACCTCAGTCGGCAGAGGAGATTTCGTCCGGAGCTGCAAATGGGATCCTGACATGCAAAAGTCATGTTGGATTAAATCTGCAGGACAGGCAAGACCTTTTACAGGCTAACTTGAGCTGTTGACACTACCCGCTCACTGCCACTGATGATTTATGAGCGATGTAATCATCACATTCTTTTAGTGTCAGCCTCCCATGAAATGGCAGAAGTGGATCATTATGTAACATGTGCAGCACATTTTTAAAAATTAAAATAGATCACTTCTTGGACTGAACATGTGTTTCATTGCAACAGTGTTCTTGATTCATCCTTCCTGCCATACGGACTTTCCAGTTTTACAGCAATGCCACTGTATTCTGTGTGATAAATCAAACACACCTCAGGTATTTCAGATGACCTGGGTCAGCTACTATTGTGTCTCATATCCTTCAGTTTATAGCTGTTTTCCGGTGTGTGAATGAAAGAGAGAAATAGAGTGGGAGGGAGGGATGCAGCATTTGCAGTCTCATGACTTGTCACATTCCAGTTAAGGTCTCTGCAAGGGCTTCTGGTCCCAGTATGAGAGATTAGAGAAAGACATGAAAAGGCTGCCAGAGGTGAGAGCTGATCCTGACCACAGATATCTCATCTGGGGGTAACAGCAGCAATTTTGTGATGGTGGTCTGCTTTAGATAGTGTTTTCTTTTCTAAAATATGACCAGTACTTAGTCATCACCAAAGAGTTTCAGGAATAAAGTCAGTCAAACGTAGCAACTAAAAATTCTACAAGTATTGAGCAGCCAGATATTTTATCAGGAGTTGTTGAAGAACCCAAATGCTGTAGGGAAAGGTAAAATGTAGATATACCATGTGCCCAATGAGTTTTCTAACTCTGGTCATAAAAAGCAAAAGCCTTTCATAAGTTAAATTTAGCCAACCACCACCTCAAGTTAGTCTCCTTATGAAGCCCTGAAACACTGAACTACTACCATTTTTACAGTAAGCTCAAAATATATTTGGACACTGAAACAAGTTTTTTTAAACCTATTTACTAAACAAAATCGACCTATAGTTATATAATGGACATGAACATAATGTGTAGACTCTCTGCTTTCATTTGAAAGTATCCACGTTCCAATTTAGTTTCAGCATGTGCAACCCTCTTTTAAAAGGGACCAAAGTAATTAGACAACTGACTCAAAGGCTATTTCCTGAGCAGCTGTGAGCAATTCCTTCATTATGTCATTATCAATTAAGAAGACTGGGCTGGAATTGATTTAAGGTGTGGTGCTTGCATTTGGAAGATTTTGATGTGAACAGACAACAATCAGTGAAAGGAGCTCTCCATGCAGGTGAAACAGGCCATCCTTAAGCTATGAAAACAGAAAAAACACACCTGAGAAATTGCTACAATATCAGGAGAGGCAAAATCTACAATTTGGTACATCCTGAAAAAGAAAGCAAGCACTAGTGAACTCAGCAATTCATAAAGACCTGGATGTCTATGGAAGACGACGATGGTGGATGATCACAGAATCATTTCCATGGTGAAGAGAAACCCCTTTACAACAGCCAACCACTGAACAACACTAAAGGATGTATTGATATCCAAGTTTACCATAAAGAGAAGACTCAATAAAAAGTAAATGACTTAATGACTTAGGTTAAATATGATCAACCTATCTCTAATAATCGGCTATGTACCACAGGCCTTCAAGGTGGCTGCAGTTAAACCTTTACTCAAAAAGCCATCTCTAGACCCAGCAGTCTTAGCTAATTATAGGCCAATCTCCAACCTTCCTTTCATATCAAAAATCCTTGAAAGAGTAGTTGTCAAACAGCTAACAGATCATCTGCAGAGGAATGGTTTATTTGAAGAGTTTCAGTCAGGTTTCAGAGTTCATCACAGCACAGAAACAGCTTTAGTGAAGGTTACAAATGATCTTCTTATGGCCTCTGACAGTGGACTCATCTCTGTGCTTGTCCTTCTAGACCTTAGTGCAGCATTCGATACTGTTGACCATAATATCCTATTAGAGCGATTAGAACATGCTGTAGGTATTACAGGTACTGCACTGCAGTGGTTTGTATCATATCTATCTAATAGACTCCAATTTGTGCATGTAATTGGAGAGTCCTCTTCACACACTGAGGTTAATTATGGAGTTCCACAGGGTTCAGTGCTAGGACCAATTCTGTTTACATTATACATGCTTCCCCTAGGCAGCATCATTAGAAGACATAGCATACATTTTCACTGCTATGCAGATGACACCCAGCTCTATCTGTCCATGAAGCCAGATAACACACACCAATTAGTTAAACTGCAGGAATGTCTTAAAGACATAAAGACTTGGATGGCCACTAACTTTCTGCTTCTTAACTCAGATAAAACTGAGGTCATTGTACTCGGCGCTGAAAAGCTTAGAAATATGGTATCTAACCAGATTCTTACTCTGGATGGCATTACCTTGGCCTCCAGTAACACTGTGAGGAACCTTGGAGTCATTTTTGACCAGGACATGTCCTTCAACGCACATATTAAACAAATATGTAAGACTGCGTTCTTCCATTTGCGCAACATCTCTAAAATTAGAAATATCCTGTCTCAGAGTGACGCTGAAAAACTAGTTCATGCATTTATTACTTCCAGGCTGGACTACTGCAATTCATTATTATCAGGATGTCCAAAAAACTCACTGAAAAGCCTTCAGCTAATCCAAAATGCTGCAGCAAGAGTACTGACAGGGACTAGAAAGAGAGAGCATATTTCTCCTGTTTTGGCTTCCCTTCATTGGCTTCCTGTTAAATCCAGAATTGAATTCAAAATCCTGCTCCTCACATACAAGGTCTTAAATAATCAGGCCCCATCTTATCTTAATGACCTTGTAGTACCATATCACCCTATTAGAGCACTCCGCTCCCGCTCTGCAGGCCTACTTGTTGTTCCTAGAGTATTTAAAAGTAGAATGGGAGGGAGAGCCTTCAGTTTTCAGGCCCCTCTTCTGTGGAACCAGCTTCCAGTTTGGATTCGGGAGACAGACACTATCTCTACTTTTAAGATTAGGCTTAAAACTTTCCTTTTTGCTAAAACATATAGTTAGGGCTGGACCAGGTGACCCTGAATCCTCCCTTAGTTATGCTGCAATAGATGTAGGCTGCCGGGGGATTCCCATGATGCATTGAGTTTTTCCTTTCCAGTCACCTTTCTCGCTCACTATGTATTAACAGACCTCTCTGCATTGTATCATATCTGTTATTAACCTCTGTCTCTCTCCCACAGCATGTCTTTTATCCTGTCTTCCTTCTCTCACCCCAACCGGTCGCAGCAGATGGCCCCGCCCCTCCCTGAGCCTGGTTCTGCCGGAGGTTTCTTCCTGTTAAAAGGGAGTTTTTCCTTCCCACTGTCGCCAAAGTGCTTGCTCATAGGGGGTCATATGATTGTTGGGTTTTTCTCTGTATCTATGAAGCGTCTTGAGGTGACTTTTGTTGTGATTTGGCGCTATATAAATAAAATTGAATTGAATTGAATTGAATTAAATACAGAGAGTTCACTCAAGGTGCAAGTCACTCATAAGCCTCAAGAATAGAAGGCTAGACTGGACTAAAAAAATCTAAAAAAGCCAGCACACTTGTGAAAAAACATTCTTTGGATAGATGAACCCAAGATCAACCTCTACCAGAATGATGAAAAAAGTATGGAGAAGGCGTGGAACAGCAAACCACATCATCTGTTAAACACTGCAGAGGCAGTGTTTTACAGATGATGGCACTGGGACACTAGTGTTTACTGATGATATGACATAGTACAGAAGCAGCCAAATGAATTGTGAGGTGTTCAGAGACATACTGTTTGCTCAAATCCAGCTAAATACAGTCAAATCGATTGGGCGGCCTTTAATAATACAGATAGACAATAACCCAAAACATACAGCCAAAGCAACCTAGGAGTTTATAAAGCAAAGAAGTGTAAGAGAGAGAAAGGCCCACAAACCGAAACTGCTGACTTCCTTTTGGGGATCAGTATGAGCAAAAATTCTCCTGAACTGCCCTTCTGTGTTACACATTTCATTGTTTTCCCTTTATGCTGCCTAACCTGACCTGTCTCCCCAATGTGATGTTTGTGTATTGTATGTACGGTCGGCAAGGTCTGTCATCTCAGTTGTGGGCATCTGCAACCGACAAATAAAAGTATTTCTCTTCTCATGCCGTATGGCTAGCCAGCTAGCCCAGGTTTGACTCTGACCCATGGCCCTTTGCCACATGTCTTCCCCTCTCTACCTCTCCCTCTGCTTTCCTGTCAGTCTTCACTGTACCTATCCAAGAAAGCCAAGAAAATGCTTTAGTTCCTCAGATTTTTGTGGAATCTTTTTGTTCAACCCACTGAAATAAAACTGAAAGTCTGCATTTTGACTGCATCTGAGTTGTTTCATTTAAAATTTGTGCTTTATTTCCCAGCCTTTCAACCCAAAATGTAATTTTGAGAGAAATAAGTTGCAGGGAGCCACATTGGAGAAGCAGAAGGTGTGGCTACAATCTACAATTGTGCTAGTTTATTTCAAAAAAAGAAAAAGACAGTGCCTGTTCTACATGCTTTTGAGTAGGTACACAGTGATATGCCAGAGGATAGTGATTTCCTGAAAAGTGTTAGGATTTCACAGTGAAACTCTAAGCTGGCCTTGAGGGGTAAATTTACAGTCCAAATAATGAAATGAAGGACATGCTCCTGGTCATATCATTACCTTACGCACTGTTTTTGAGCTTAGACTGGTTATTCTTCCCTGGTAAACGTCTGTTTGATCTGTGGATTGTAGTGGGAAAACTAATCTGATGTTTGGTCTCTACAAATTTGTCATGGTGAAACTCCAGATGTGCTGGTACAAGCAGCATGGAATTTTAAGGGAGAAATTAAAAAACAGCAGTGCTGGATATAGTCCAGTGGTGCACAAGGAGATGACACTGATGGGTTGAGTTGCAGAACCTATTGATAGTCGCCCTGAGTCATCTAATTAAACAAAGAAATGTTAATTTAGTATTAGGTATGACGTGCAATTAAATGACAAACTTGCTACAAGATATATGGTGACAATTCTTGACTGAATTTCCCGGAGGAACCCACCCGAGGGATTAATAAAGTTTCATCTAATCTAATCTAATTTCTGATGTTCACTTCATTTAAATTCAATTTAGTTGTATTTATATACCCTAACGCCAAATTACAACAGATCACCTCAACCTCAGATTAATAAAAACTAATGATTAACTGCATTTGTATCGATAATAAAGAGTTACTACTTTAGGCACATTTCTCCTGTGTTTTCTACACATTTTCAGCGTTTTCTGTGTTATTTTGCAGCAGTAAATAGAAAACAAAAAGATTTAAGGTTCATCGTTCAAATCACTTTTTTTCTACTATTGCGCATTTCACTTTCATTAGCTGTCTCTTTGGGTGCTCTGAAAAGGAACATGTTTTCTTTGCTGTGTTTACTTTTAATATGTGTGTGACATGAGTTACTTTAAGCCAGTGTAAAGTTGAAACTGTATTTTATTTTGCTATACAGTGTATTTGATGAAAGAAAGGAAGTGTGGTATTTAATCACTAGCCATCACAGCACAAGTTAGACCTCCTACAAACAAAAGTTTAAAGTGACAACTTTACAAGGTTATAATGTCAGTGTTGTTTTTACAGCTTGTTTTCATTCTTCCAAGTGGCCAAAACATCAGTTACTGCAGCTTTGAGACCAAAGCCAACAGAGTCAAAGTAGTCTAAGAGCAGACAAACACACCTCCAGTCCTAAATGGTCATTTTGCATTTGCAGCTGCAGTCTGGATTCATCTAACAGAATTTTGTGTTCAGCTGTGTCTACAACTTTTTTATCTTCTTCAGCCACAAACAGCAGTAATTATTTAGCCTGACTGTTTGAGCGAGTGAGGATCCCGAGTCTGCAAAAACAAAGCCTGACCATCCTTTGGCTTTTCTTCTAACTCAGTGGGAGATAAACAGCCAGAAAAGGATTGTTGTCTTAATATCTTACTGAATTTTCAGTGGAAAAGGGCATATTAGAAAAACAGGAAAGCTGCAGCTACATCAAGCTTTGGATTTCTATTTGAAGCCTTTGAAAAGACTGTTTGTTTGGTTTTAAACACCTCTAGACTGGATATCTCTTACCTGATTGCAATCATCATTACCTCTATTTTGTGAAACTCCAAGTCTGTAAGTTAGTTGGAGATATTGATGCTGACAGATGTGGTGAGAAGCAGATAAGGGTAGCGAGATAAGAGGGAACATGCAAGTGAGAGAAGACATTGTGTGCAGGCTAAAGCGCTGAATCTTTTTCTCTCTCTAATTTCATACTTGCAGACAGGTGCTTGGCAGAGCAGAACGTGCGTGTGAGAGGTGGAAGAGGCGTGCAGAGGGAAAGCGGGAATGAGGAAGACCTTCAGTGGGGATCAAAGAAGGTCACGCTATTCTTCCCGCTTCTCCCCCACTCCTCCACTGATCTGGAAACGATAGATTTCATTCCTGCTTTCACTCCTGAAGAAGGGAAGTGGTGTCAGATTATCCGGGTGGAGCCCGAGGACGTGATGTGGAACTAAATCCAGAATGCACTTGTGTGGTTCATCACAATGCTTTCATCAAGACCGAACAATGTAATGTCTGCAAAGTAGAAGGTGAATTCTAGGCCAATTCTAATAGCAGTAAACACACCAAATTTTCTCCTTAAGATAGGCATCAATGTGTCTCTACATTTCCACAAAATGCCAGAAAGAGGAAAAAGGGCAAGAGATATGATAGTTCAAAGGACCCTTTACTGCTTTCCCTGGATTTTTTCCCCTACCTTTATCCACAGTCTTTATTAGCAGAACTGATTATAACAACAGAACACAAATTTTGCTTTTATGATGATGAAAAGATCTGTAGCTTTGTTGCAGCGAACCTGTCTTTTACTTAAAACCAGGTATATCAAAACTCTGTGCTCCAAAGTAAATTAATAAATGCTTGTAATTAATTGATTTTTACCTGTTTTAGTCCCTCTTTGCCTGTGTCAGTTGTGTCTGGCCCGCTTATGTTTTTAGAGTCTGTCACAGATGAAGTGTTTTGGAGTGCCATGATGTCCAATCAGAAGAGCTGGAGGAGGTGGCTGAGGAGAGGGAGGCCTAAGGGCATTGCTGCTTAGACCAGACTGGACGGACGGACGGACGGATGGATGGATGGACGGATGGATGGACGGACGGACGGATGGATTGACGGACAGACAGATGGATGGACGGATGGACGGACGGACGGATGGATGGATGGACGGACGGACGGATGGATGGACGGACGGACGGACGGATGGATGGACGGACGGATGGACAGACGGACGGATGGACAGATGGATGGATGGATGGACAGACGGACGGATGGACGGACAGATGGATGGACGGATGGATGGACGGACGGACGGACGGATGGATGGACGGACGGATGGACAGATGGATGGATGGATGGACAGACGGACGGATGGACGGACGGATGGACGGACGGATGGACGGACAGATGGATGGATGGACAGACGGACGGATGGATGGACGGACGGACGGACAGATGGATGGACGGATGGATGGACGGACGGACGGATGGACAGATGGATGGATGGATGGACAGACGGACGGACGGATGGACGGACAGATGGATGGACGGATGGATGGACGGACGGACGGACGGATGGACGGACGGATGGACGGACAGACGGACGGATGGATGGACGGACGGACGGACAGATGGATGGACGGATGGATGGACGGACGGACGGATGGACAGATGGATGGATGGATGGACAGACGGACGGATGGATGGATGGATGGACGGACGGATGGATGGACGGACGGATGGACGGACGGACGGATGGACAGATGGATGGATGGATGGACAGATGGACGGATGGATGGATGGACGGACGGACGGATGGATGGATGGACGGATGGATGGATGGGTGCGCCCCATTCTCATGAACACAAAACCTCAGGAATTTTATGATGGAAGTTCTTCATGTTTTGTACCTTAACTTAAAAATTCACATTCTTATTATGACAGCATTGCACACAAACTTTGTCATCATAACCTTCTGCAAAGAACCTTCTGGGTCTCATGCATCAACTTGGCTCAGGAACAGAAGGAGACATGGCTATAAACTCCAACCTTACAGGCTGGCTGGGGGAAACCACCACAATGTGGCAATATTTGTTTGTGTGTTATCAGCGCTTAAGTCAGTTCACCACTCTGGTCCAGACCGTGGACTTCACACCCATTTGCTTCACCTGCCTGGAATCATAATAAAAGTTCAACTTGATGTTTCTTAGCATGAATGTAGGAGTCAGCAGGGCGGACATGTGGACTTGATAACATCAACATTTAGTTTTTTTGGAAACTCGCTTAGACTTGTGTGAGGTACCACAAAACTCTGGGGTTAAACCCGTATAAGAGTACAACCATCTACAGTACCTAAAGAAGGCCATCACGACAGATCTCAAAAAGTGAAATATGTCTACGTTGGCTTCTATCTTGTTCAGTGGAGGATTAGTGAAACGGTCTCTACTTTTATATACAGTCTGTGGTCCAAACAGAGAAACAAAGAAACTTTTTTTTAAATGACTTTAGTTATTCCCTGATCACTATTACTTTAACAGGTTGTTTCATGCTTCAACAAAAAAACTTGCTCAACTATGGACAACACACATCTAAGAAGTGCTGGTGATACCAGTTTACGTTATAGCACCATGCTGTGCCCTAATACAGCGGTCCCCAACCTTTTTTGCGCCACGGATCGGTTTATGCCCGACAATATATTCATGGACCGGCCTTTAAGGTGTCGCGGATAAATACAACAAAATAAAACTAGTACCGGTACCGAAAAAAGAAAATTTATTCATAACACACGTGAAAAGACCCAGGAAAACCGAGTAAACGATAAAAACGATAACAAAATAACGCTGAAAACCGATAAAAACCCTGAAAACCATACATTTCACACCTGAGCCTCAACTCTCGCGACCTGGTACCAAACGACTCATGGACCGGTACCGGTCCAAGGCCCAGGGGTTGGGGACCGCTGCCCTAATACACCTGAAGCTTACAACTTTGAAAATGTTCATAGGCTCTTAGTTTTTTCCCCAGTTTTTCCTGAATCACCGGTTCTAAGTTTGTAACACAAAATTGTGATTTTGGGTTTCAAATTCAACCAGAATTAATATTTCTTTGCAAATAATCCTCAAGTCATCCAGAAGTATTTCCCTATACCTCTACTTTATCACTTTTGGGGTTTGTTTGAGAGGGTCTTTTGTTTTGTCCTCTAAAAGCATTTTTCATTTAATCCTTCGTTTAATTGGCTGCTGTATGCACATTTTCTACCACCAATCTAGTGTGTCCTCTTAGCCCTCACTATAACAATAGACATCCTAGTTCAAGGCTTTATGGGATTTAATTTATGTAGACAGCTCAGCACAGCCATAATTCTCATCTGTGCAGTCTTTATAGAGCTGGACCATGTATATTTATGAGTGGAGTCCCTTTATGATTTCTGTACTGTAAAAGAATAACAGCCTGGCAAGTAGAGGTGTAGCCCCCGACCATTACTTACTGCGGTGTTGCACCTTGGAGACATGCAGCCGTGATACAGGACAGGAGGCATGTGGGAATTAAATTACACTAGAAATTTAGTGATCCTTCAAAAGAATGGGCTCCCTTGTTGGATAGGTTTACCTACATTTCGGCAATGGAGCTCCCCCTTTGGAAATGTGTGTGGGAGCAAATGGCTAAAACAGGTTGGAAGGAGCAAGTGAAAAATTTCAAATTAAGTGTCATGGTGGTTTGTGGGTGCAGAGTGCGGTTGACATGTTGGCTCCTGCGTGTTAGGCTCAAAAACACCCTGCTGGAAGTTCAGTTAAAGAGGGAATGGCTGATGTCTAATTACCTGTTGAGATGTGGTTTGGACCCGAGGAGCTCTTTAGGCAGTGTGTCTTTCTTCTTGATGAGGAAATTATAGACTACAGTCAGACTCCTATTCCCTTGATTTGCATCTTGAGGTCTTCACCTGCTCCCGTGCGCCTCTGTTCGTTTGAATTATGCAATGGAAAAAAAAAATTCCCCCTCATCAGAAGTCAAGTGTTTATTTTCACTGCTGCCTGGAGGAGCTGGAGGTTTTTGAACTTCAAAATCAGACATGAGAAATGTTTTGAATGCATTTGATAATGACACCCTGCAATGTAAATGGATCTCAAATGCGTACTCTGCACCTCCTGACTGCTTAGATAATCACATTTATCATCAGCAGCAGGTTTCCAGGGCAGAGTTATAGTGATATGTTGTGTAGCAGTGTTTTGAGGAGTAAACCAGTGAAGTGAGATCAAATAGCATATCTGTGCGTGTGTTGTGGGTGTGTGCGTGGAGGCAAAGGGGGCACATTCAGGGCAGATAGGATTATCAAACTGCCCTTGATAGCACACAGGTGGTTGATCCTCTAGCTTAGTGTCTGACGCTGCCCCTCGATCCACCACTTCCTACTCCTGTGCACACACATACACACAGCTAAATAAACACTGTCAGGGGAGTTGCAATATCATGACAGAGCTCAGGTTACTGTCCGGATGCACAGCTTTAGGGGTGTGTTGAGTTAAGAATGGGATGAAATAGATAGTCAATGTAATATTCCGCCAGTTCGTGCAGAGGTGAGGGGTTATTGATGGAGGCTTTGTTGTTTGAGTGATATATCTGACTACCCCAGGACTCCTGTTTGATTTAAAGTTTAACGGCCTGTTCCTGGAGAAATGAATTGTGCTATTCCAGGAGACAAAGTGGGGGGGGAAAGGAATTTTAAAGCACAAATAACTTAGGCAATCATTCTCTGTGCGTCTCTTGAGCACATTCTTAAGTGACGACGATTCATCTTCAATTTCACACCAGAGTTTTCCCGTGTAAGACCCCCATAAAGTTGTGCTCGAGCGAACTAAAACTCTCCCTGCTTACTGTTGGTGTTAGCGGTGGGGGCTAGAGAGCGGAGAAGTTGACATTTATGGATGAGGTTTTCCACAGACTCTACTATCAGATTTTAAGAGTTGCTCCTAGCAGGGAGCCCCTCCGTGTTCACTGTTAAGGGCCGAGTGGAGGGATTCAACTGACAGGATCTGGGGTGGCTGCACTGTATTCACAGAGGCTTTGTAAACCACGGCTGTGATGTGCACATCCATCACTGCTCGGCGGCATGCTGGGTTTCAGAATGGCGGTGCATTCGTTATACTGACGCGGCCAGGGGTATACGATGCGGCGGGGGAGAAAAGGGTCAGGATTAGGGGAGCAGGTCAGTGAAGGCCGGGGTCAAGATTAGGGTGTTGAGGTTGAGTGGACTATGTAGACAAAATGGAGTGGGGGCTGGTTGGTGATAAGGAGATATTTGTGGTGCTTTAGGGGGATAGGGGTCCGTGGTAGCAGTCTAGCCATGGAAGAAATCTCACTTGTCCTTTTATAAGTCTTTGCGTTATTAGAGATGTAGAGAATGATGGAGGCCAAGCTTTAAGAAGTTCATGAATAGAAACCATAGAAAGCCGTTAATGTCACTGTACTATGTGGAATACAAAAAAGAAATAGGATATCTATTTAAAGCAGCGTAGGACTACTGTTTGTGCTACATGTGTGACAGTGTGGCTTAAGTCTGTTGCTTTTGGACAACAGCAGAGTTGAATGACACAGATAACAGATGCATAAAGCTCTGACCACAAAGGCTTTTAGTAGTTTTAAGTAAATTTTGAAGCCTTTGGTGGGTCTTTGCTGCTCTATCTGGTAAAAGATTAAACTTTAAAAATGTGAGACCTTTTATTGGGAGGCAGATTATAAATCATCTACATATATATATATAGCTCCACGATTTACAAGCCTGCTTGGACCAGTTTTCTTTCCTCATTGGCTTCTGTGTGTGTTATCCAGAATAAACAGGATATTGTGACTTGAAATATTTTCATGTCATCTTCTGGTGCAGAGTGCAACACAAATTACACTTCATACATATATTAGGTTTTAAGATGGCAGCAGAAAAGTCATAAATGGATCATAATAGATGTCAGGAAAGATAAAAACGAGAAATGAAACAAGTCTGATTTTTGTTTCCTTTTAGCATACAGACAACTTTATTATCTCATCCTCCACCCTGTAATCTGGGCTAACCAGAGTGTCTGGTGTTGGATGGTGGGAAAGGAGGAGTGATACTGACAAGGAACATCAAAGCATGGAAAACATGACACTGAAAACAACAGGTCTGAGGTAATTATCTTGTTTTAGACCTTATCAGACTCTGGCATGTAGACATTGCTGTCTGCGTGATGGGGATCTTTAGCGTGAAAAAGGAATCCATGCATTTAGGAGAAATAAAGATCTTGCCACACACAATCCCAAAACTTTATAGTGATTTAGAATGATAGGCGGTGTAGAGAGACCTTTATAATCCTCGAGGCTGATTGCTTTATCACAAATACCATCTGAGAGCCAGTAGGTTGCCCAATATGTCACTCACAGACACGGTCGGGCTTTTGTGCAGGCAGCCAAACCCTCCAATCAGACATAATGATTTCCATTTGCTAGCTGCAGCTAGCAAACATCTGTTGTGTTTAGCAGTGGCTGCCTTCTCCTTCCTCTCCTTCTTAGTCAGCCTCTATGACAAAAACGATTTGAGTCTTCCTCCCACGCAAAATTGTATGTGTTTCTTCTGTGGCCTAGACCCTTACCAGGGGAGAATGAGGGAGAGGCCGCCATGTGGGGCTGAACGTGAAGAGGAGGTTACAAATATATGAGCTCCTCTGTGAGAAGAGACTGCCCCAAGAAAACGAGAGCGCAGGATAGTCACATATTTCTCCAAACACAACACTGTCTGGCTGTTATATGTGGTTATTATTATAGATGGTAGCTTTGCTAATTCAGTAATGATCTCATGCTCTTCTGGCAGTAAATTATCTTCCAGCTGTCCTAAACTGCATCTCGGATTCGTATTTTTCTGGACACATGAAGCACGAAAACATTAACTCTGTCCAGCAAAAACAGTTTTGAAAGTGTGTAAATTGGCCTATTATGAAAACGCTTCTCTTTGTGGAATATCAAATGGATGTGGTCAGCTTAATTATTATAACTGTGACGTATGTGCCACAAGAATTCCAATAATTCTTGCGTATGACAAATTTAAAAAAAAACAAAAAAAAAACCCTTATTGGAATCTTGTGAATCCCAGGGGTTAAAGTGGACTGGAATGATCCCGAATGGCATTCCAGATCATTCAGTTAATGAGTAATTAAATCTGATGGTCACTTTCATATAAAATACAGTCAAGCAAGGTAATTTTTCTGTGGTGCAGCCTGGCGAGCTTCCTAGCTGATTCCATGGATAAACTTACTCAATAACTTGCCATCTCACAGTCCCACTTACACCCTTAACACATCCTTTTTTTCCTTTTCATCCCTGTCATGCGTTCATGCGTGGCATCTGCATGCATGAACGCATGACTGGGATGAGAACTTTGTCATGTAGCCATCTAGTCAGGGTTGCAAAACTGTCTGTGCTGTTCGTGGTCACTCTTAGTTTAGATCAGCCTCATGCCGCATGAGGTGGGTCCCACTCATGCAGCATGTTGAAATATATGAAGTAAAACTAAAGTGGATAAACATGATATGATATGATGATTAAAAACAAACAAACAAGGGTTTGCTGTTGCTACAGCACGGAGATATGCACCTTTATTTAAGTAAACTTCAACCCAGTCCTTTGTTATCAATCATTAACAACAGGAATTTTTTCAGCTTTTTAACTGGGGAATGTTAAAAAAAAAACTTGAAATTTTGAAATCCAGTTGGTTGGATCAAGGCCAGCAGTGAGCTATCTAAATTAAGGCTGATGATGCTGTTTAGGCTCACTGAAATTTTGTCTTTCATACTATCTTCATACTGGCTAAGGGTTGGAATGCTGCCATGATGGCTCATCCTTATAGACTGTTGTTCAAATCAAGAGATAGCAGTGTCAGCTGATCACAGCCTGTACACAAAAAGAAAAGATCTACTGGTGCACACAATGCAAATTTTTTGACTTTTTGCTCTGAGTTTTTCAGTTAGCAGCTAACTTATTAGAATACACTGGTAGCATTATGAACTAGGCAACAACGTTTTCAGTGTACAGTGTATTATTGATCATCCATAAAAAGAAGAATACGTCTTTATGAAGCCATGTTAAAAAACTAGAGAAAACAGGTATTGTGTAGATGTCACCTTCTGTAGGTTTTTTCACCATTTTTCTAGTGCAGCTGGAAGTGCACTTGCAAATGAGCCACTTTACATGATCTTAATGTTATACTATAAATTCTCTTGCTCAAATATCCATTACAGTCTGTAGTTTAAAAATTAAAGTTAAAAAAAAGAAAAAAAAGAAGAAGGATTCAATTTGTAATGCTTCCCATAGATGTTGATTTGACCTTTTGTCAATTTGTCTTTAACCTTTTTGTGTCTGACAGGGAGCGTCTTGCTGACCTGTCTGTCTCCAGCACTTTCCTAATCAGCCCTACAGTTGCTCTTTGTCTCCTTCCAGCCCCCTGCGCCTCCAGTCCTGTCAGGCATGTGATCCCATGATAGCTCAGCCAGGTAGCTCCGCCATGTGGAATTTAACATTGTGTCCCAGGGCATGTCAGACCCCAGGAGGAAAGTCTGGGTTGATGGAAGATAGAAGTAGCACAGTTTTTATTAGGAAACACATAACCTAAATGTTCAGAGTTGTAAATAATTTAAACGTTCCCCTTTCACTGTTGGGAATAATACATGTTTTTACTATAGGCCTGAAACAAAATAAAAATAAAAATAAAAATAAAAATAAAAATAAAAATAAAAATAAAAATAAAATAAATAAAATAAAAAAATAAATAGTAGGCAACTGTTCTTTTTTATATGCATTTATATATAAAAAAGAACAGTGGATCAGGTGTGTTTGGGTATTGGTTACCTAGGATTAGTTAAAAGTGCTCATCTGATTTTTTCTGTTTTATCACACAGATAATAACCAAATTTAAGCAAAGGGAAATGTGCTTTGGTTAATACTTTCTGCTCTTTCTTAATCTTAGAAAATGTGTATTTTCATAGCAAAAGTATTAGAAATCCAGCCACAGACATTAATCAATTGGTAAGCAGGCAACAGAAACAGATCATGTGATTTAGTATTTTGGCCTTGTAGTATGAAATGGTTCAAGCAACCTCAAACAGTTCAAAAATAACCAATACTATCAGGATGAATTTTCTGTTTAGTGTTGTGAAATCTTGTTTTTGAATATTTTTCCAAATGAAATTGGGAAAAGAGAATTATACGTTGAGGAGAATAGAAAAAAATATGCATACCATAATATGCTATCAGCTTTCATTATCTTGTCAGGCAGCAGTGCAGCCAGCTGGAGTTTATCTATTGTCAACAATAAACACACAACAGGAGCTTCAAACATATTGCAGGGCATGTATTTCTTACATCTCCATAATCAGATTTTTCTTTCTTTATACATCATAGATGAGCGATTTCTACAACAACAACTGTGTAATGACCTACTATGCCTTGCATCAAAGCAGCCAGCATGCATCCAGATAGGCAGATAGAGAACATACTGCACATACTACAACACCCGGCTGTTATACTGCACATGTTTCCTCCAACATTTCTCATTCGCCCTCCCATCCCTCTTCCTCACTCTCCGAGGATCGCCAGTCAGTGGCTGCAAAATGATTCATGAGCCGGGCGGAAGGAATGTGTATGAGCACCACATGTCTCCTCAGTTGCATGTTCAGCGCGCACATAAAAACATGCACAGAAATGGTAACAGGTGCAGCGCTGCAGGATAGGACGTGGCACTAAAGAGGCCCTTGTCAGCGTTGGCACCAGACTCTAAGCTGTGTCCTGTCGCAGCACTGGAAACCGTGTGGTTAAAGGCTGATATATGGGCATCTATATAGGAGCAGACATGCCATCACATTCGTTCACTGTAAAGAAATAGTGGAGGAGTCAGGCATGCACATACTCTGCATTTGGTCCATTTGTCAAGACCAAGTACTCACCCAGATATGTTACTGTATTCAGATTACTCAACCTAATTATTTTTCCAGGGTTAGTTTACCTAAATAATAAAGGAGCAGATTTTCCTCTTAACTCTGGCTCAGTGTTGCTTTGCACAGTTTTTGTTATATTTTTCCAAGACCGAGTCAGTCATCGCCGACCTTTCTGCCTCCACCCCACTGTGGAGTATCTGAAGTAACTGGGGACACAGTTTTTGAGAAGATATATTGGTGCAGATTAACATTTTTATTGCCCTTAAGAATTGCATCAACATGTTTCACAGGGACTATTTTTACAGTCAAAAGTAGCTCCAGTGACTGTTCACAGTTATGTCCTGAGTTTCCAAAACAACCTGATAAAAAAAAAGAGAGAGACATCAATTAGGATATTGTAATGTGTGTGTCGTTATCCAAGCAGCTATTGCATGAAACTTGGTACATAATAAATTATAACAGTAGTTGTAATCGTAAAACTCAACAGGACGAGGACAAAGTGATGTTACAGTATGTGCAATGTTGTGTTTCTGTTAATGTCAGCATGAAAAAAATGCAGGCAAGCATGTTAAACATATGCTCCTTAATACCAGCACAAAAACATTCTCTTTCCACAGAGCAGTGTGTGTGTGTGCGTGTGTTTGTGTATATGTTTGATGATGGGGGGGTCATATGAAATTATTTCTTAATAATAGAAAAACTTACAATAGACTTATTTAAAAGCAAAAAGCTACCTTACCTTCATGCACAGTTATAATACTTGGCACTCAGAGGTATGATGTTCAGGGCTCGCAAAATCGCTAGCCCGACGTCCCGGGGCTAGCGATTTCTCCAGTCGGGCTACCAAAATCTATCTCTGCCCTGCCCGTCGGGCTATCTTATGCCGGGCTCACACTGTGCGATTTTGTCAGTCGCGCGATTCAGCTCCTGCTCAAACTGCACGATTGACTCGCAGGGGTTAAAAGTTCGTAGGTCACGATGCAGAGTCTCACACTATACGACCCGATGCTCTGATGCGACCCGAGTGCTCTCACTGTGCGTCCATAAAATGAAGGTTATAACAGAAATTCTGTCGCTCGCTCTCCCTCTCTGTCTTTCACTCACACAGACACACACCACCGCCATCAACTTTGCTAAATTGCTAATGAAAAACATTGATCAGGCAGCTGTGATTGAGCAGCAATGTCTATCCAACTATTTTCACGGTTGTTGTGGTCGTGATAATTTTGTGAGGCCACATCGAAAAGGCTCGGATGAGATTTCCAAAGTTCTACAAGTGCCTCCATCGCTTGTGTCCAGACCGTCTTTTTCGCTGACATTTGTGTTTGCGCGTGCGCAGTGTGAGAAACTACACCCTCACGACGGTCGCGAGGATTTCAAGCATGTTTGAAATCCTCACGACCAAGCGATTGATGATCGGGAGCTGGTCGTGAGGTGTTAATCGCTTCTCGTTACCCCACCTGTACTACACGATGCACGACGCACGATGAAGGCCAAAATCGGGCCGATCGCCAAAACGGTCGCACGACTCAAAAATCGGCTCAAAATGGGCCAAAAATCGCACAGTGTGAGCCCGGCAATAGGAAGGAAAAAGATATGTCAATGCTTTTGCATTCTTTCGGAAATGTATCTGGGTAATTATGTCATTGGCATCGGTGAGCCAGAATTTGCGCTTGTTTTTTGCTTTCACTTTGCAATCGCGCGAACTGTGTATAGAGAGCGACAGTACTGATTGGTGAGTGATGATAATTTGCGCACCAATTCCTCTGACATCGTCTTATCAATCGTTAGCTTACTATGCAAACATGACAAGTGAAATCTCCTGCAGCTTAAACGTGTGAGAGTTTGATCGCGCAGAGAATCGCTGAGCGTTAAGTGAGTGCGTGTGTAAAAGCAGCAGGATATATATTTTAGTTCTGCTGAGACAAATAAGACAGGTCAGGGTGAAGAAGTGACAGCCAAAGAAAAGCTTACCACAAAACGGAAAAGTTATGACAAATCAGACTATAAGGCAAAAAGAAAGTGCAGCTTTATGGTTTCATGGACAAAAGAATTTCTGTGGCTGCAATATGACGAGCTAAATAACCATAAATAAGTGGTCCGCAGGTGCGCATTCGCTGTCAAAATAAAAAAGAGCGCACAAGATAAGAAGTTGCAACGCGTGTTTGCATACATAAGATTTTCTGGAGGAGGACAGACATTTGTTTAGAACTCTTAAAGATGTCAAAGAAGCTCCTTTAAGCAATTACTGTGATGTTCCTCCACCTCCAAAGAAATGTCAGAAGGAGTCCGAACCACAAAAGAAGCGCGTATTCTCGGAAAAGTGGTTGCAGGAGGTGAGCTGGCTTCAAACAAATGATGAACGCACAGAGAGGTGGTCAGAATGTGCCGTGAAAATCCCACTCTAGCGGACAAAAACAGCCTTTTATATGGACGCAAACGCGCGTTGCAACGTCTTATCTGGTGCGCGTCTTTCATTTTGACAGCGAATGCGCACATGCGGACCACTTATGTGCACCCGTGTAAATAACATAATGTTCTGCCGGGTGTGTTGTTGGTTTTCCCTCGATTTCTGAGTCAACAAGCGCCTTTGTTACTGGGACCAGTAATTTTAAGAAAGGCCCCCATTAGAACCCATGAGAAATGCATTATTGCTCAGTCTGCAATATCTTTCCCAGAACCAACACCAATTGCAAATAACATACTAAAAATAAACCTGAGACATCTGTTTAGAACAGCGTACTATGTTGCAAAGAGTGAACTACCACTGGCACAATTTAGCAGTCTTTGCAAACTTCAAAAAGCAAATGGCCTAGATCTTGGTTCCACTTGCCTCTTACCCTGACTTCAGTGGAAATTTCAAATTCAGGATCTGACACAGACCGATTCATGTTCTACACAGTTCTTACAAGTTCATAGAAATTTCTGTTCAATTAGAACCAAGTATTTGAGTTGATGATTGTAATTTTTATACAATGTTGTAATTTGTGTTTTTTTGATTAATGTTTTGTTTCCGTTACAATATTATACTTTAATGTATAATATTGTAAAGGAAACAAAACAGGAAACAAAGCATCAATGAAAAAAATTGCTCTCTTTTTTATTCGGGCTACTTAAATTTATTTTGGGCTACCAAAAACTGAAGAGTCCCTGCCCGAAGGGCTACCAGGGATTTTGAAATTTTGCGAGCCCTGATGTTAATTGACACTTAAAAAAATACCTGTCACAACGTCATAGCTACATACATATCTCTTAGATCACAGGTCTGAAACCTGCAGCCTGGAGCCCACTTGCGGACCACATCAACCCTACTTGCGGCCCGTATATTGACGTGAAGAAATATAATGCAATTTGCCCTTGAAGTTACTTTTTTTGTTAGGGAGGACTTGTTTGTTGTGGAGTGCAATGTTAAAATAAGTTCTTTAAAATGATAAAATGATTTAAAATGAAGGCAATATGAGCAGAGAGTACAAACATGTTGAGGGATTGACTGTGTTAGTTAAATGAGAGTTATTTTTAAAGAAAACTGTTTTCACTAGGAGTCAAAAGCTAATGTGTACACTCATGTCTGCATTTTTATTTTGTTAAATACGAACAAAATTATAGCTGAAGTGCTGCCACGTGTCTGGCCTGACAGAGAGTACCAATTTGTTTGATAGTTCACTGAAAGGCTTCAGTTAGTTAAGAGTGCGAAAAACTGTGTTCATGTTTGCAGTTTTGTCTTGTTTAAACAATATTTGAAATTTTAAAAAAACAAACAAACATACAAAACACTACATTTTTGGAAATATTTGTGGGTGTTTTCTTCTTTCTTTGCTTTGTACTACTTGAACACTAAAGTGGCCCTCCGATGAGACAACAGTGCCAACAGTGGCCCACAGCTCATTTAGGTTTGAGACCCCTGTCTTAGATAAATAGGAACAGGGATCATCTTAAAAGTGTTTCAACATCTTTATCTATTTTTGTTTTGCAGCTGGCAGGGGGTGCTGTGATGTTTGCCTTTTGCAGCATTTGCATTAAACAAAGCGCTGCTCCACCCAAATATTGCATTTTATGTATTACTGGAAAACAATTGTGCAAATAATTTATTGTGTACTGCTTGAACAGGACTACTAGGTGTGTATTCCTGCTTTGCATCATGGTATAGTTATACAGGGCCACATGTGCACATGCAGCTTTATAAATCTTCATGCAACAAAGTCTAGTCTATACTCCCCAAAATATTTTTTGGTGGAGCTGATCCCTTAAGGTTTAAGACATTACCAAGTGTTGAAATGTGTTAAATATTAACAAGTTGACTATTTAATCATCGCAGAAACATATGACTTTTATTTGAAACATTGTCAGAAAATGAGTAAAACTGCCTTGATTTTGCTTCGGTATCCATTCATTTGGCAGGATTAAATTGGTTTTGAAAGGGTTTAGTAAACCCTGGGGGTTAAATAATTTTGGCAGCTTTCAGGAGAACCATTAAGCAACAGCTTTCAATGAAGGAAAACATTAAAAGTCACGAGAATGAGGTCATGGGGAGGCTAAAAACTTTTCAGTGGGTAGTGATGATTAAAAACTACTTTCAAGAATTACACATTGGCGATGACAAATAGCCTTCCTAATCGATACATTCACATGCGTGTGTATATTTCTCTGTCCATCTTTCATTTGGGCTCTCTGGGGGGCAGAAGGTTTAGCTAGCGAGAAAGAGACAGGTTAAATGAGTTGATTTTTTAGAGACTGAGACAGCTGCCTCCTCTGAGGAAAATGGTGTTAATAGATGTATAGAAATGTTCACCTTCTAATTAATATCACATGGAATATTGGAGTAGTTTAAATCCTGAATCCCAGTGTTTGTTAACCTGAGTGTAGAACTATAGAAATATATTAACTGGTTGGGTTGCGTATTGGTGTGTGTATGCATAAGGAGACGTGTGGCCCTTAACCTCTGTGTCAGAGCCAGTTCTGTGTGCGTTTGTTTTTGGTCTGAGCATGTGCATACGTGACCAGAGGAATGCAGGAGTACCTCATTTAGAGTTCTGTCTTTCTGTCCAGGTCGTAACTGCGTCTGCAGGCTGACACGTGTGTATATTGGTAAAAACAACAGCTGCCACAAACATCACTCTGGATGTTATGAATCAGATGCACTTTAATTTATTTACTTGTAGTCACTGTATTTGTGTGAAGAGTATACATTGAAGTTAACATTAAATCTAATTAATGAATTCTTAAGTTTTGTTTTTGTTAACATCCTAAACAGTGTTGGTCAAGTTACTTGAAAAAAGTAATCAGTAATTAATTACTGATTACTTCCCCCAAAAAGTAATCCCGTTACTTTACTGATTACTTATTTTCAAAAGTAATTAATTACTTAGTTACTTAGTTACTTAGTTACTTTTTAAAAACATGATTTACAACCTGAATAGGCGATAAAGCGATAGATCTTTCAGCCCAATTCTACTTTTTCTACATAATCCATCATACAAAATGTAATCAAATGGAAAAGTCTCTTTTTAAAACTTGTTTTGTTATTTTTAATCTTTTAACTTTATGCATGAAGCAAAATTTTAATTATATGCACCATTCTGTGACTGGAAGAAATTAGTTTAACATTTAAACCTATTTTCTGCACATTCCAGCACATACATACATACACACACACACACACACACACACACACACACACACACACATATATATATATATATATATATATATATATATATATATATATATATATATATATATATATATATATATATATATATACATATATACATATATATATATATATATATATATATATATATATATATATACATATATACATGTGTGTGTTTACACTCACTCTTTCAGATGCAAGTAAAACACAGCAGAAAATAAATAAAGTCAAGACTAGCGGTCCTTTTGCTCTATTTTCACCTGTAAAGCAGGAGTAGGGTAGGCGGAGGGTTATCCTGGTGCAGGTGTGCCGCAGCGGTCAGTGGAAGGATACGGCAGTTTCTCTGTGAGTTTCCCATTACGTCGTAGCGCACTCGGTGCTTGCTTGGAAGTTTAGGGGGTTTTTTTCGCTGTAAAAAGAAGTTTTCTTCCCACGCACAACGGACACTAATGTTTTTGTCACTTTTTACGGAATCAAACTCAAAATAAGGTCAGTACGTCCACGCTTTAAACGCTGCACGCTCATACTCTCTCCCGCACTCGATATATGATCCATTGTTGATCTGCACACAGCTGTTGTCACACACCTCGCACTCGCTTACGTCACTGTCATGAGACATTCTCGCAAGAAAATCACGGTTTTAGTAACGCAGTAACGCAGCGTTCCTACGGGAAAGTAACGGTAATCTAATTACCGTTTTTGCAATAGTAATCCCTTACTTTACTCGTTACTTGAAAAAAGTAATCGGATTACAGTAACGCGTTACAAGTAACGCGTTACTGCCCATCTCTGATCCTAAATATCTTCAACAAAATACTTTTGTAAAAACACTTATGTACTAAACTATTTACGTACTGGTGTACTAGGTAGCTAGTATCACCTAGGTAGTATTGTCTGCCATTTGTTTTAGAACTGAAATAGTTTTCTTAAACTTAAAGAAGTCCAGTTGCCCTCTTTTCAAGCACTGAAGATATCACAACTATTTAATGGGCTGCTGTAATTTGTAGAGATCTGAAAATTCTTGAGGTTGTGCCTCATATTAAAATAATTCCACATGAATGAATACCTGCTACATGCTTGAAATAGATTGGTAGTCCCTCCTTTTCCACTATGAAGCTAAGCAGGCGACAAACATGATTGTAAAGTGTGATTATTTTGTGATCCTTTTGTGAGTACTCTATCCATACAATGATCCAGAGAGTCGTACTCTGCTGAGGATATAAGCACAGACCGCTGCAGACACCACAGACGAGTATTCATTCCTCTTCTAGTCCTTTAAGGTCTGTCTGAAGTGTGTGTGTGTATAGTTGGTATGTTATACTGTAGTGTCTCAGCAGACATGAAAACACTATCATGCCTCTTAGCCCCACTTTGTTAGTCTGAATGCACTCATGCAAACAGTGAGTGTAAGTATGGAGGTACTTGATGTGAGATGCACTAGGTGAACACTTTAAGCACGAGCATTTTAGTATTGCCATTGGTTCACATTAGCATTTTCTCAAAGGATAATTACAGGCCCATGATTACCATGTATTATTTATCTTATCTTTTTTCTCTTTTTTCTTTTATAGCGTCCGTGTCTCTCGTATATTTTTCTTGTGACATGCAAAACAAACATAGAGATCTGGCTTTTAACAATATTGAATTCTACATAAATACACCAGTGTTTTACACGTAAACCGTTTATTCGAGCACCAGGCACAGTGTGTGTTCAGTTCTGTTTGTCAAAAATTCGACCTCACAAGTTGAACTAGATGGCAGCTTGTGTTTGAGGTGTTTTCCGTTATGATTTCAACAGATGCCTGGCAGCCAATCACAAATACTTTTCCTCAGCCAAGGCTTAAATACAGATAAATTCACACCACCCAGTGTTACACTCACATTCATGTCTGTCAAGCTAATCAGTCACAAGTGTCTCAATACACAATTCCTGTTAAGAACCTCTAAGAAAACAGACGCTCCAGCATAACAACCGCCATAAATAAAAGTTACAGTACTGTGCAAAAGTCTCAGGCCACTCCCCATTTCTTTATATTTTACCTCCAAGGAGCCAGACTGTCTTGTAATTTTTTAAACTGCTCTTGAGCAATAGCTCTCCAGGCTTTCTAAAGGTCTTTTTGCTTTATCACTTATTTTCAGTCCAGTGCTTGTACCTGCCCATTTTCAGAGCAATGTGTGCTTGTTTCTTTGTAAAAACCTGTAATATTGACCTATGAAACAGTATAAATATGAATTCAAAATAATGCACCTAACTCAAGGGATGTGTTGAGTCTATATAGACCAGGCAACTTGGCAAAGGACCAGCTTTTTTTTTTGGTACTTTGCTAGAAGCACCTTGTAACAAAACACATAATTTGTTTCTTTTTTAGCTGAATCTATGACAAATTCTAAATATAACACAGTTTGACGGGAATTAAAGAGTATTTTTGCACTAATGACGTGATTTCCAAGAGTTATTAGTCAAAAGCTGGGTGTGAAGTGTGTCTTTAAAAACATTTGAGGAAATTTGTAAAGTGGAGGACAAAACAAGCAGTGACAGAAAGTATATGAACAGGATCTGATATTTGTTTCCTTAAGAAATAGGAAAAAAAATCCAGCAAAGACCTTACACAGGATCTGAGAGATGCTGGATCCATCTACTGTTTGCTGAGGCCTTGTTACAAATGGTCTTAAAAAAACGCTGGCTACAAACCCATTAGAAATGCACAGATTTTGTTTTTGCTTTATATTCTCCATTTCCATGTATTTTTGCTTGTGTTTCTATAAATCGCAGAACACCGGACAAGTCTTCAAAATAGTCTCCTCAAGGAAGTACAGGAAGTATTTTTCCTGAATACTTACAGCACAGTTTCAAGTGCCGTCGTGCATTAAAGACCAAACTCTGAGCCTATACATTCCTGAGCCTGTGTGCTGGTTGCTGTCTGCAGCTACAGGACTGCTGCCTGGTTGATAAATGAACCAATAGTGTTCTTGCTATGTGATGAATAGACCAATAGAGGATGATGGATAACATTGTAGAGAGCGGGTGAGGGGCAGATCACGGTCTCAGTGAGGCCTAAAACATGAATGTAGCAGGAAGATGTTAAAAAGAGAAGGGAGGGAGAGGGAGGATGGGAGATAAAGAAAGATAGAGGAGACAGGTAGAGGGAGAGTGTGTCCACAGTGATAAGTGAGGGGAGAAAGGAGTGAGTGGGAAAGAGCAATGTGACAAAGTGTTAGCGAGGGGAGGAGAGCTGACAAAGGGAGGGAAGATAAATAAGCAGGGAGAAATGTAGACTGAGAGGAAAGGAGCTGAAAGACAAAAAACTAAGAAGGAATGATAGAGCCTGAATCAGGTAGCAATTCTAGTTTGTAGCCTACCAAGGTGTTGTATGAGAGAGGTTTGAGCTCAAAGTTTAATGGGCTGTTTAACCCTGGAATAGTAGGGTAGCCTATGTCTACATTATGTCTGTTTGGCATTGTTTCTAACAGCTCAACAAATAAGCTCAGCAAACAGACAAAGTGGTACTATGCAGTTAGTTACAACTAATGTATTTCCTAGGCATAGGCTG
Organism: Neolamprologus brichardi; assembly: GCF_056152115.1. Classification (NCBI taxonomy): domain Eukaryota; kingdom Metazoa; phylum Chordata; class Actinopteri; order Cichliformes; family Cichlidae; genus Neolamprologus; species Neolamprologus brichardi. The sequence goes on along the minus strand of NC_142108.1, from coordinate 28,454,306 downwards.
CAGATAACTCATTCAGATGGAGAAAGTTGTAAGAAAGACAGATCAGGAGAGGAAGAAGAGTGATTATTTCCACACTTATTTCGAGTCACATTTGATAAACTGACAATTTAAAGCTTACATGTAATGTCCTCATTTATTTTAGTTATTTGAACACATATATTTGATATATTTGTTCTTGCTCAAGTTCTTATTTTTTTCACAATGTGAAACATAATGTTAAACAAATTATTCTAAATTCAGGTTATTCAGTCGTTACATGAAAATACTAGGTAGTTTCGTTAAGGCTATACTGGTTAGTTTGCAGTAAAATTTATAGCAATGCCGTATGTTGGACAGCTGAGCAGCTGTGGTGTTCATGGTCAGTGTAAGTGTAGATCAAAGGTGGCAGAGAACGTATCCTCCTAGGACCTGGCGTCCAAATATTTGGACATCACATTTTGGGTTGTCTAGACTAAAATACTAAATTTTGCTCTATAAGAGGCAGATATCTCTTGCGAGGAAATTATACTGCCACTGTTCTATTGAAATTTAAAGTGAATGACCTCATATGGCCCTTGTAGAGCAAAATCAGGTAAAATGATAATTCTTTGTTATTACATTCATCCGGTTCCAATCAGCCCAAAAAGCAAAGAGAAATAAAAAATCTGTGCCATGAAAGAGTTCGAGTCTTAGGAGGTTAAGGTAATTATACAGATTTTTCACTCACAGAATTCCACTAGTTTTAGACTAGTATAAAGTATTTTAGACTAGCAGAGGTGGTAAATCCAACATCTTAGCTTATATAACAACTACCTTTATCTTGATGAATTGAGCTGGCACAACCCGCAAAGATCTGCAGCACAGGCCAGCTCATCCATGCTTGTACACAAAATCTAATGGAGCTCATAATACAAATTATGGTGCCTTATATATCATTAATTTTTAAGTTATTCTCTTCCCCGCACCTCACCACTACAACCAATCTTAGAGTTTTCCTCCTGCCAAATCTCACCCCTTTATAACCCCTGAATTTACCATTTTTTCTGTCCAGGAGTGGAGGCAGATTCAAACAGATGCAGGTGTAAAGGCCTTTCCACACTGGACGTGTAAAATCTGTGCGAACATTTTGTGCAGTGAAAATATTTTTTGGATTGACCTCTCCTTAATAAAGCCGTTCACACTGAACTTGTACTTCCACCGCACAGTTTGCAGGATTTGTTTTTTCAAACCAATCTCAATTTTTTAGATTTGAATAAACAGATCTGATCAATCAGATCCCTCCATTTGGCATCAGCTGTGCTCAAATTGTGCACCAGTGGTGAATGTACAATGATATGGGAATATAAAATGATATGGATTTTTTTTTGAATTTCCAAAAAACATGTTTTTGTTTTGTTTTTTTACCTCAGACACACAGCTGCTCCAGGTCAGTTGGCTCTCTGAAATTATTTCTCTGCCTCCTCAGACCTGGTCCTGGCTCGGCTAACAAGAGTTCAAACCCACTGATATTCTTTCATATGTATGAAAGCGTGATACAGCTTCAGCTCCTGGAATCAAACCATATTATTCTCCCTGCTGCTGCTTTCTCATGAGAATTGAATGAACTCTGTTTCTTAATTTTCTCGTTTAGGACCATCAGGACCAGCTCATCATCTCTTTGTGTCAACTTCATTTTTTGTCTTAGAGCGTTTTTGAGGATGAATTTCTGCAACAGCACAACACATTTGGTGTGCATATAGGTTACAATCAAGATCGGATCTGTAAAATTCTGAATTCAGTTTTGTTTTTTCGCAACGCATTTAATGTGAAATGGCCTTTAGTCTATATTATAGGCAATAGGAAACAGCCATTTAAAAGCTGTGTTCAAGTTGTGTAAATTATTTTGAATAGAAGCGTGCACTCTTTTATTAATATTGTTTTATTATGATATTAATATGACACGAGACTCAGTTAGCATAAAAAAAAGAAAACCAAACTTCTAAAAAACTGCTTTTATACTTTCAGTATATTTGAGAGCCTGTACTTTTTCCACTTTTACTTGAGTACAAAGTTGGATCTGTACTTCAGATACTAGAGTATCAATACATTTACTAAAGGGATGAATGTGTGTACTTTTGCCACCAGTGATTATAAAGTACTTTAGTCTACTACAGTTAGCAGTAGGAAGTAGTGCACATTTTATTGCTGTATATGGTGGTTTTTAGAAACCCTGCAGGTAATTTGCAGGCAGGCTTTACCTTTATTCTTGTCAACTGTAGCTAAAGTCAACTTTTCATTATGACAGTCCATCAGATAGCTATGTGAAGTGTTGTGAAATCTAGGAAAACTACAAGCCCTCATGGTGGCAAAAGTGATTAAGAGTCATATACTGGAAACTATTATTGCGCTGCCAATCAGCAGACATCAAAAAAGTTGCTAGATCCACATTCAGAAGGGTTGCAGAAACCATTAGGTTTCAAAACAAGTTATGGGATGATGGATTGACTCCATTACTTCTGTTATTCACTGAAGCGTGCACGCTTTTAAAATCCATCTACTGTATGCCATGACACCACAAAGACACTGCAAGAAAAAACAGCATGACATAAAAGCAGACAAATTTGCCTGGCAACCCTGCAAACAAATTATTGCAAACAAAGACTTTTTTTTCCCCCCATCGCCCAAACTGTGAAAAACAAACCAGTGAAAGAATGCAGAGTTATAACTCCATAAATAACTCCTTTGAACCCATTGAAGAAAGATTATATCCTTAGCTCATTCCAGCATCAAAAAAGTGGAAAAGGCAGAGCATATTTTAAGGTCTCTTGAAGATGTGTTTACATGTTTTCATGCGTATCAAAACTGTCCCAACAAAGATCTTGCTGGCACGTCAGAACTAAGCCGGAGGCAAAACTTCCTTTGCCAAGGTGAATAATATTGGTAATGGCTACAGGGTGCAACTTCATGCCACAAATAGCTCCATAACCTGTGGCAACTTGGCAAGGAACTTTTAAGTCAGTCATGCAGGTTGGGGTCTAAATAACTCTGTCAGCACAGCAAAGTGCTTTACAACAAAGGGAGACTGATTAAAGTTTGGGGCTCTGCACACCTGCTCATTTTGATATTAGAGGATGAATCTCTTGTTACCATTCATAAGGTTTTACATTCAATGAGTCTGACTCATCTAGAGTACAGAGGAAACTGAATGTGTTGTTCATAAGCTGTGTGACCTTGGTGAAAAATGTGGGTCACTTTCTGTTTAGGTCTGACCTATAATGGAGAAGATGAGAAGTCTAAAAGATGGAGTAGGAATGAAATATAACTGATATGATGCTAGAGTTATATTGTAAGGTACCAAGCAGCCAAGGATAAAGTCACAAGTGTACTGTTTAAAAAAGCATGTTTTATTTGACTCAATCAATCAAAAAAAAAAAATCACACAGATGAAAGTAACCTATTTTTCAGAAACTTGGTGTGCCTGTTAAAGAAGGAAAATGAACATAACACTACTCAGAAAATACTGAATACAAGACAAAAACTGACCCCAACAAATGAGAAAAACAGCAATGTATCAGTGTGACAAAGTGGATGAGCAGTTGCAATTCTCTCCATTTGTCCCATATGTGTTGACCTTTTTTTGCACATTATACACTTTATTCTGTTTCTATTTATTTGCTATGATTTCCTATTTGTTAAGTAACATCGCTGCACTCACTATCCCAGGTTTATTTGTGTAAGCGTTCTGTTGCCGGCAAACCAAACATGCTGCAAATTAAGGCAAATACTCAGTTACATGTTTCTTTATATTTTATTATGTTACAGATTAAGTCATTTGTTCATACTTACTTTGTTCTGTCTTTTCAGTCTTCATGAGGGTCAGGTGTGGGGAAATGCCAGCCTAGCATTTCCTCATTTTAAAAACCTGATGATGTCACACATGACATCAGCAGGTCGAACCAAGTGGAGGGGTTTCTTTGTCCATAGAAATGCTTCCTTTTGTTTGTGTCAAGGTCTAAAGGGATTTGTTGAATCTTTTTCTTTTCGTCAATACAGCCATTTAGTTGTGTAAATGTGCCAATTAGAAGTGTGAAGAGGTTTTGTGTCTTTTTAATCATCTGTGTAGAGTTTTAGAGCCTTCAGTTCAAGTGAGTGGTACTGGCTGGGCTAATTGAAGGGAAATGATGGCCCTATTTAAAGCCAGTCTCTGCCAGATTCAGGGGAGAGAGGAGAAGTGAGCTGTGTTACCAGATTCATGGTCTGGTGAGTTTTGTTAATTTAGTTACTTTGGGGGAGAAGTTTTGTTAAGTTACACATTAAATTAAGTTCACTGTAAATAAATTGCTCACCTCTGAAAACCTGAAATGTCTTTGTAGTCTGCGTCCCTACCACCTTCCTTGACGTTTGAGTCTGACTACTTCACAATCAGTCTATAGAAAAAACTTCATAACAAGTACAAGTCCTGTAATTCGAAAACAGTAAAACTACAATGTAAATATTGTAAGAAAATTCATTATGCAAAACTGCATGTATAGATCACTGAGACAGACCTTTCTGGGGTGTTTTCTGCGGCTTGCAATGTGACAGCTGAAATACCTTCCAGACTTGCTGTTATCTTGAATTGCATAAGGGGGTAAGGGAATCGTACTGTTGCCTCATAACTAGAAGGTCCTGAGTTTGAATGCAACCTTTCTGTGTCAGCCCTGCAACCGACTGGCAATTTTGTAAAGTCAAACTTTTTCAAATGGGGACTGACTCTTTTGCAGCACTGTGGTGTTAGCGTCATTTTAAGCCCCTTGATGCTAATCTAGTGTGTTTAAAATGAGAAGAGTTTGGAGTTAGACCTGTCTTACTGTGGCTGTAACATACTGCAGTTTACACTGACGTCAAGGGACATCTTGTACGTGTCTTTGAGCAGTTGAGTGGCTTTGATAAAAGAGGGTTTTTGATGATCTGGGAGTTTAAAGGTACTGGCTGAGTGACTTTGCAGTTTTGGGTTCAGTACAGATTTTTAGGGAATAAAAAGTTCTCATATTGTTACATCGGCCAGTCTTCTGTATATGTCATGCAACATTGTTTATTAATTTTACAGGAAACTGGCATGAAAACAGCGCTTGATCTTGCACCACCATCTGCTCACCTGTGAAAATAAACTGCGGATGCATTTATTCGCCATGGTTGTCAGGACTACACTGACACATGTATCGCAGACAGTGCTGAGTACTGTAAACGGTGAAGTCAAAGGTGCTCAACTGGACAAAATATGCTGCCCCCACACCCCACCCGCTGCAAAAGAAAAAGATATGTTTGATAGGCCACTATCAGACACTAATGTGTGCAGACAAATTCTTTAATATTTGCATGAGCTCTGTTCTTACAGTATTAACTTTTCACCCTTGTTTATACTGGAGCAGTTATATGGGGTTGTGTCCTCTGATCTGTCAAGAGAACAAATTCATGGGGAACAAATTACTATTAGTCAGCTGACTTTTTTTTGTTTAAGCTCCAGAGTAAAATACAAATGTTGCTCTGTTAAATTATATATTTTACAAAGTCTGTACTCTGTTTTCTACTGAAATATCTGTGCATTAGTATGTTTATCATTAGCAACTACTCCTAAAACTGCATGAGATAGAATTTGATAATCAGTCTAAGGATTCCACCTACACTTAACCTCTTCCTCTGAGTGTCAGAACATTAAAAGCAAAAGTGCTTGAAATTATTAATTAGAAGCCAAGGTGTCCCTTCATCAACAGCATGCACCTCTGATATCTTCGTGTACAGTGGTGATGTGCAGAGTTAAAGGAGAACAGCAACCTCAACCAATGTTGGAGGAAAACCAAAAACACAACTATTACCCAACCTCTCTCTGGGGTTGCCATGCTCCTGTCACTGTAATGAGATGAAAACAAACAGTAACTGTATCATTGTGTGTGTGTGTAAGCAGACATACCATGTTCTTGTGTGTGTGTGTGTGTGTGTGTGTGTGTCTGCACTCTCTTGTCTAGTATCAATGGCAGTCACTTAGAGAGTGTGAGTCAGTGTGTTTACTGTTTTCACAGATGGAGCTCTGACACTGTCTGGATAACTGAGATAAATGACTCGCAGTGCAGCTCAGCAGATGGGGAAAAACAACAGCCAGTAACACACAAATGCGCACACACAAACATAAAAACTGCATGCACTTGCGAATTCCTGTGCATTCATTCATACACGTGTGCATGGCTATGTGCACACAATCAAACATGCGCACAACACTGATTAATAAAAGTGATTTACTGATACTGTTGGGTATCAATTAATTCATATTTGGCAAACATACTAGATCAACATCCCCCTCGGTAAAGGAGACTGTTTCTTGTTAGGAATGGAGCACTTTATCAAGTTATGCATTTTTTTTTTCTCCTAATCACAGCAAAACAGCAAACCACAGAAAAAGAGAAGCTTCTCATTAGTGGTAAAATGTCAGCTGCCGATTGGCTCAGAGTGGCCGCTGACTTAATGTTGAGAGAAGTCATCTGTAATCAGTTACCAGCTGCAGCTAGCTTCAGGGAGTTCTGACATAAAGCAAAAGACAGAGACAAAGAGAACAACACACTCTTCCCATATGTAATAACTTCTAAATTGCAGTATGGCGCCCAAGGACCAGATTTTTAGAAAAATGTACCACTGCTTGTAATGCATCAAGTCCTCCAAAGGTTAATGTTATTTAGTGGAGGCTGCCGCAGCAGGTGGGTTACAATCTGCTGCTGAAGGTGGCCTGTTGCACCTCGACCACTGAATGCTCTGGAAATCCCTGACAAATACTGCCCCCATGTGGCGAAAACACCCCAGCTGTTCCGGGTGAAGGATGAGCCATCTGACTCTCAGCCAGCAAAAAAGCAACCCTAAATGTTTTCATGGATATATGAATGAAGTCCTATTGTTCTCCAACGTATCTGTTAAACATGATTCCAAAAAACAGAATCATAAAAACAAAGCGACGGATCAGTTCTTTCACAGAGCCGGGTTAGGTAAAAGTAAAGACACTGGCTGCTGTGCTGAGAGCACGTTGTTCTTTGGATCTTGATCAGTTGGTTCAGCTTTGTTAGACAAGAGAATTGAATATAAAATGATAAAATGAGGTGCAGATTATGTAAGACAGGAGGTATGAAGACATACCTCTAGTAGTGCTGAAGTTCTTTTTGTAATTTATTCAAAAGGAAAGAAAAGAGAAACTTTAGAATTTCAATATGAATTTGGCTGAAATTTGTCTTGAAAGCATTGAAATGGACAAGAATACCTTGCAACAGGAAATCAGCGTGAAATGCCAACCTTTAAATCTGTGAATAAGGTACCCTGAAACACAGGCTTCTAACCCTTTCAGTTCCTGTACATTTTCTGCATGAATACGTAGTGAAAATGTAACTTAGTGAAGAATAAAAAATCTGCCAATTTTTTTTATTGCTTTTAAATGTATAATTCCCAGTTTACTTCATTTAATATAATCCCTGCTAAGTCAGCATTTATATCGGCATCATTTCCCCTTCTGCACTTTTTTATCTTTATTTAGCTTTTAGAGTGTTTCAGTTCTGTCTCGGTGGGCGGGGGTGTTTGGGGATTTTGGGTGATTTAACCTTTTAAAAGTCATGTGTTCATATCATATATTTTTTATTTATTAACACTAATAACTTAGGTCACCATTTCTTTATCATTTTCAAAACTTTCTGCTAATTCAGCAGATTTCCCAAATATTTCCCATTTCCCATTATTGCCATTCTAGTGTAACTAAATCTTGGGTGCTCCACACAGACTTTGCCAGAATAAAATATAAATAGTAGATATGAAAAATATAGTTCCCAGAGTGAACAAAAAAGTGCTCAGAGGTAGTCCTAAGAAAAATAAAATAAAGGTTTTTTTTAGTTTTTTTTTTTTAGGAGTCCTGGATCTCCATTACAGACTTCAGCCCCTGTGACCTTAAAAAAGAGAAGGAGTTAAAGAAAGTGGATGGATGGATATATCTCAGTTATTACCGAGGCTGAGTGAAACCAGAGCGATAGCAGACACATATGGGTAATAACTTTTAGTATTCATGGCTCAGTTACAGCACTGACAAATGTTATGTGGGCCAGCTGTTACCCAGAAGGCAGGGTTGTCCTAAGAACTGCTGGTAAAATAGCACTAACACTTAGAAGTATAGTGGCTCAAATTTAATTGGTTTCTGGAATTTCAGACATATTTTGCCCGTGGTTTATACCCTGCGCGTAGCAGGGATAGTTATGTTTACCACAAACAATGCAGTGATTGTATGAACTAATAATCCACATTCTTATTTTGGCAGTAAAGACTTTGTGCTGAAGGAAGAAGCCACACTCGGATAGACATTCCTCTCTCATTTATTGCTATTGGAGAGGACAGCTGTGTGTGTTCTGCCTGATATCGACATATATGAATGAAATTTGCTGTTTACATGGTTCAAATTAATGATATCCTAACCTTAGCAATAATGGTTAACCATTCATTCCGTCTGTGTCTGAAGTGGTTCACATCTGGTACTACTGACAAACTGGTCAAACTGCAAGTTAGCAAACAACAAGCTAGCTATAGCTTTGAGATTGAAATGAGACGGACAAAAAGGGCTAAACCTGCATTTTCTCCAGTGGCCACTTGAGGCTGGTTCCAAAAGTGTTTAAGCCTCCATAGACTCCCATATTAAAGCATTTTAGTAAGCTTTACAGTCTGTTACAGAAATGCTCTTGGACTCTGGGAATCGTTTCCCTCTCCATGGCAACTCTGCTGAAGGTGCATTAGGGGTGTGGCCACTGGGTATCTGAAAAAGGCAAAAATACACAGATATTTTTAAAAACAAGCATTTTCCCACATTTATTCATCCATTCGCTTCCGCTTATCCTTTTCAGGGTCGCGGGGGTCCAGTTGGGTGATAAAGGTGTACACCTTTGAGGGAGCAAGACGTCATTTTCATTTTCCTTGTCCGAAGTACACATTTTAAAATGTCTGAGTTTCTGAAAAACTTCACCCTCGCTGGATCTCACACAGCAGGGTGGTAAAAGTAATGGGTTAAATAAGTATTCCTCCAGGAATGCTGGGGTGCAGGCAAATGTGTTATTTACTGATTTCTTTGGAATATGATAATGGTCGTGAATTTAATATAGTCATGTACTTTTTAAGTGCTGCCAGTGGTTCACCTGATTTTACAGACTTTGGTCACAAGGTGGCAAAAGTGTGGAAGAAGGCAGTTATTCCACCATGTGCTTCTTGATCTGTTTAATGTTTTAATGTTGGGCTTGTGGTTGCTTTTGTACCAGGCTGGAGATGCATGAAGGACAGTGATGTTGGTGTTAATGAGCAGTATTTGCTGAGCAGGCTAGAAAATTCTTTGTGGCTTTGGTGCATTTTTTATGTAATTATCTGGTCAATATTATGTCTTGCTGTGTGGTTCAAGGTCCAAGAAGTTTGGGCTTTATTTTTGGTCGATGGCATTCTAGTATTTAATTTGTCTGTTACTTAGCACTAAGTAGCAGTTATCTGTGTCAGTGGGTTGCACCCATACAGTCTATTTAACTCGGTTTTATTTATATAGTGTAATATCACAAGAGCAGTCGCATTATGGAACTTTATATTGTAAGATAAAGACCCTATGAATACAGCATGTTAACTTTAGTTGATCCCTTAGCACTCCAACCTCTTACCAAAACAGGTTCACTTCTGGCTCCAAAACCCCCGAAGTGAACGATGCCAGGATTCTAGCACTTTAACTTTAAAAAGCCGATTTCAAAATCAGGTTTCTTTATAGTGGCTACTACATCTTTCTTTTATATACAGTTTATGTACGTTGAAAATAGTCTAGAGATAAAATACAAATGAATATATCTGAACATACAGGGTTTACATCAGATAAAAAAATCTAAAGCTGTAAGCCCACTGGCCTAAATATTCCAGAAACTGCAGCACACTGAACCAATGATCATCACATGCTCATGGTGCCGCATACTGACAACTTTATGAAGAAGTTAATGAGTCATAACAAGTAGTGTGACACACAATTTTGTAATCCTAAGATAGCACACACACCAGCACACACCCTTATCAAAACACATTTGAAATATAATTTATTGCACATTTAAAGATCAACATAAAGTGGCACAATACCTATTTCAATCTTGTTACATTGGAACAAAAAAGAAAGAAAGACAAAAGAAGTCCTTACAAAATGCTCACACCTTCTGTTTATGATCATAGTTTGTTTTTAGAACAAAATGGCCATAAAGTTGCAGGAATTTCAGACTGAAACTGCATAGATTTATAAAAAAAAAAAAAAACATTAAAAAAAAGGAAAAAAAAAAAAGACTGAGACACTTATTAAATATAGCACAGAAAATCCAATCAGACCTTGGCATTACTCATACTTGTCATGGGCCCACTGGCATTGTCCCAATGACTTGCAGGCAGTTCAGAGTGTCAAAACAAATTGGGATTTACCCTTTCTAAAAGAGGAACATACTATTAATATGTTCATGGAAAGATATACATATATATCTCAAGCCCAATTCTGAATTGTCTTTTGCAGAAACTTTAAATAGAACATGGCTAAAAATAAAAAAGAAGAAACATTCCTTAAGCCCCATGTACAGTAGCATCTTATTAATATTTTGGGAGCAGGCGTGTCACTGTAAAAACCTCAGCATGGAGGTGCAATGAAAGAAACTATACAAAAACAAATTACATGATAGTCACAGTCATTTGTTTAAGATACTATTTACATCTTTGACCTCATTTATCATGTCAAACCATCGCATCGCAACCCAACTTCGCTTTTATTGTGGTTTCAGAATATTAGCCATAATCGTTAACGGTCACTGGATCATATTTTGATGATATTCATTTTATTGCTGTATGCCTCCTAGTTTGATAAGCGGCATTGTTGTTTTTGTAGGTAACAACCTCCAACTTTACACTTGCTGTTCTATTGGCTACTTTATGAAACAAATCACTGCAAAATGTGTGACATCCAACATAACCCTGCCATTTAGTGGCATACATGGTACAGCTACAGTATGTACAATATGACAGTGAGAACTGGCTGCAGTGGTTGAGATGTAAAAAAAAAGTTTCAGAAGTCTGTATATGATCTCCGAGCCTGACCTGAACATGAAGTAAACAGACACATGTTGATGTACAGTACAGCATAAATACAAACCCAGCCAATGTTCAAGAGAAGAATGGCACAAAAAAACATGCTAACTGGCTTCATAAATCAACTTTTATATTTAAGTCATAAACACAGTTTTATTGGGGTTACCTGATCAGAGTTTTACAGTTTCATTAGGGCTGCCTGGTTGCATATTTCATAGGGACGACACATGTGAGGTAAATGAAAACCTGTCTTGTTGAGCAGTTTGTCTTTATTTGCTAGCATGGAGTTTACTGGGGAGTTTTAATTTCAGAAAAATCATAGTATGTTAACAAAAAAAAACAAACAAAACAAAACCAAGGAAGCCCCATTGATAATAAAACAGTATATACATGGATAGCAGTAAAGAAATGTGATTTGTTTGGCACAGGCCCAAAGAGGCTTTTCCCATCCTGACTTGGATATTACCAGTAGTAGCATCATCAACCTCTTAGTAGTTCACATAAATGATGGAACGTTTTTCCCTCACTTATGGTTCAGAGATATTCACTGAAGGTGGCCTTTAGTGCCACTGCGACAATGCTTATTTCAATGCAACTTTCCAGTTAAATCAAGTCAATCAAAACAAGCACTCAGACACCATCTGCATCAAAGACATTTTTAATCAAGGTTGGTTCCAGCAGGCTGTTTATTATGTATGTCAAGAAATACAGCTAGAAAAGGACAGGGTGATGATTAAAGGATGATTAAACAAGAGAGAGCCCTCAATTGTTAATTTAAGTTACCTAATTTAAGTGTTACAGAACCTGCCTGTTGAGTACATTTACCCTGGCACTACCATTATGGCTATTTTAATAGCCTGCCTATTTGAAAGTCACAGAAAAATCCACAAAATAAAGTGTTGTCAGATACTTTTGTCTGCCACAAAAACAAAACCTTAAACCACAGGACAAGTACTGTCCAAGTAAACATAAAAATAAAGATGCAAAGTTGAGTTCCAGAGCTGAGTTATTTGGAGACACTTTGAAGAAGCAGCACTTGAGAAAACTGGAGAGAAATGCTGAAAGTCAGACAGAAATAGAGGAAAAGGGGAAGAAATGAGATAAAGGATTTCAAGAGAGACAGACTTTCCTTTGGCACCTGAGCCACAGGGGCAGTGCTCTTCTGTGGGCGGAAAAGGTACCAGACGATGGTGTAGAGACGCAACAAAAGAGGGAAAGAGGGAGGTCTCACTAAACAGCTCATGCCTGATTGAAATATCCTCCCTCTTACTCTCTTCGACAGGAGGTTTATTCTTTTCTCCTCTTGCCCTTTCTGTAGATCCTGATTTGATTCCTCCCACATCGGTCGCATCTCTCCAAAACATTTACCCGCAAGTTTAGTCAATCGATTCAATCAGAGCCACAGTCAGTCCAGCAGGAGTTTGCCTTCTACAGCTCAACCTCTTTACTGCAAGAGAACTTAGGTAAACAGTGAGTTCTTGCAGAAAGGAGGTTCTTCAGGTTCTTCTGTAGAAGTTCCGTTATGGCACATGAGGGGACTTCTGCCGGTTTCTATTTCGGTTTTACTTCCACAGATGAATCTCAAGTTCCTCACAACTGAGTTTCACAGGCTCAGATCCTTAAACAGGAGCTCCTCTGAGGTCGGTTAGTGCAGATCATTCTGTGCTGAGGCCCTTTCCCCTCCTCACCAGGTTCAATTCGATATACGGTTCTATAGGTTCTCCCCAGGCTGATACTGGGGTTCTGTGGAGGTGAAGTAGTCCTCTAGGAAGCCCTGCAGGTACTCAAATGTAGGCCTCTCTTCTGGATCCTTCCTCCAGCAGGAAAGCATGAGCTCATGCAAGGAGCTTGGGCACTCTGCTGGACAAGGCATCCTGTAGCCACGCTCCACTTGGTCAAGCACTTCTCGGTTAACCATACCTGTCAAGAAAAACAGTAAGTTAGATTTTTGGACAGAAATCCTTTTGCGGTACGGCTCTGATCTAGGACCTTCCCAGCCTGCGAGGGTGGGAAGCTGGTTAAGGCTGGGATGGCAGCAGAAACATCCTGATCGGTGAGCAGAGCAGATATCAATGACAACAGCTGATCAAGTCAGATGTAGCAAGAAAAGGAGAAGATTTGCAGATGTGCAGCAATTGTGGGTATGCTAAAACACCTTATATGGTGCAACTTATGTGATTTACCTATTGGATGGGTAGAAAGGTATCAGCTAGTATTGGTCAATTCTGTCTCACAGTGCAAGATGTTTATCAAATATTGAGTTATTTTAATCATACAACGCGATTTATTTTTCTTATTTGAATAAGAAACTGAAATTATTATGTGGGTTTATCCTGTCAGGTGGAGCTTTTACCTGGATAGGGAACTCTGCCTTTAGTTGCCAGCTCTGTGAGCAGCACACCAAAGGACCAGACATCTGACTTAATGGTGAAACGACCGTACAGAGCTGCCTCCGGTGCTGTCCATTTGATTGGGAATTTGGCTCCTAAGAAAACATTATGAAACTCAGTGTGGCATGTTATAAACACTTTAGGACATCTTATTCTTATAAGTCACTTTTTCTTCTGTAACCAAACTTGAACTTCTTCTCTCTCTCTGATTTGAGAGTAAATATTTTAAGTAGGAAGAGGAGACTTACCCTGTCTTGCAGTGTACTCATTGTCTTCAATGAGTCTTGCCAGACCAAAGTCAGCCACCTTGCACACGAGGCTGTCTCCTACCAGGATGTTTGCAGCACGCAGGTCCCTGTGGACATAGTTCATCCTCTCCACGTAGGCCATGCCTGCTGCAATCTGGAAAGAGACAGGACGAGAAATTTTAGTATTGAATTCTTGGTGGTTAGATGATGCACTTAAGCACACTGAATCTTTTGTAGTATTACCTGAGCAGCCATGTCTACCAGCTGAGGCAGACGAAGCAGCTTTCCAGCTTCGCCTTTAAGAAAGTCCAGTAAGCTGCCTGTGAACACAAACCCAATATTATTTAATTTACAAAAACCTAAGCTGATAATATGTCAAATGTAAACATCCCTTCCCCCCTTTTTTGAACAAGAATTAGTAAAGAGGATTATGAATTTGTCCGAGTATCAAGCAGGTTTGAGAACCATCTCTTGACACAGTCTGCTGTCATGCGCTACCTTGGCTCATATACTCGGTTACAATATAAATGGGCTCCTCAGACACAACGGCGTACAGCTGGACCAGCTTTTCGTGCCGCAGCTTCTTCATGACCTGTGCTTCTTGAAGGAAGGCTTCTGGAGACATGGTGCCGGGCTTTAGAGTCTTAATGGCTACTCGTGTCGTACCGTTCCACGTACCTGTCAGAAGCCAGACAAAAAGACATTGGTTCTACAGTAAACTGCTGTCGTTACTCCTCTTAGTCCACCTACTCTCCAAATATAAAAGGTTTCCTAGTTTTAACAAGAAAGAGTAAATGATGCTCATGTTGCGTCATAAAAGTTTAACCCATCTGCTAAGGTATGTTAGGGATTCTTACCCATCCAGACTTCTCCAAAACAGCCCTGTCCCAGTTTGACGTCAAGGCGGAGAGACTCTCTGGGGATCTCCCAGGCATCCCTAGCCAGTCCCTGCGTCTGAGGTTTGGTCACTGGACAAACATCTGTTAGAGCGTGGCACAGTCCATCAGAGTGCTCTGAATGAGGAAAGGTTAAAAGTTACCATCAGTGCAGTTGACATTTCCTAACTTTTGGTGACTACATGCGCCCGAGTACTTACTGCGATAGTGGAAGACTAGCTGCTGTAGGCTGGTGAACTGGGTGCGTGAAGTGATGTAGAAACCTCCGCTATCCAGTTTCCTGATTTTGTAATGTTTAACATTAGCGCCTTTGGTGTTATCATAATCCAGCACTGACAGGCAATAGGCCCCTGTGAGCAAGACCAAAACAGACAGAGACAGGTTAGAACAATAAAACCACATTGCTCCTGGCCTGTCTGCTCCAGCTGCTCTCTGGAGTTTCCTAGCAGCTGTGCTTTGGCTATTTAAGACCCTGCTGGTTGGATTAATGGCCAAATAACTAAGCCTTTATGTCCTTATCCACTGCCCACCACTACAGAAAGTTTCATTAACCTTGCTTTGTCCAACAGTTTTTCACAAAACTACATTTCACAAGAATATTAATGACAAAATAGCCGATTAGGTAAAAACAAACAAAATGCAAATATCTTAGAAATATGACAGGACTCAAACTTGATGCGATTT